>NC_056749.1:823234664-823240949 GCF_019279795.1 Protopterus annectens | reverse complement strand
TGTTGTACTTGATGATGTACACCACCTGGAGTGCTCCATGCCTGTGTTATGGCCCACATGTCTGGTTCTGAGGTATATGGTGGTAGTGCTAGGTTCTGAGATATATGGTGGTAGTGCTATTGTGCACTACAGAGACATCAGCCAGGTGTTCCTCACTGCACAGATGTCAGTACTCCCCATTGTTGGATCTACAGTGACCAGCTGTGAATATGCATACTACACATCTAGCACTGGTTAGCATAAGAAAACAATGCAGTTGTCCTGTAGGTGTATGGGAGTTAACCTGTGTTTAGGACATTTGCCTTGGAATGGCACTGTGTGGGCGGATGCAACGTGGGTAATATCCACACTCCCTTGTATCATGGATGCATGTAATATGTAACAAAGGCCTGCCTACTGTCAGCCATGTCATCCCAGAATGACAGCTGATGTTGTGTAGAAGACCAGTGTCAAATATATGTAGAGCAGCATTCCCACTAACAATGACAACTACTATCACCAGAACCCATTACAATGTGTTCTTTACGTCTACCTGTAATAGCATGGCCACTGTGGCCCTCCGTGTTTAGCATCAGAGTGCATCCCAGTCAGCCCTGTGCTACTAGGAGTATGAGCATGCCCAGTATATCCTTGTGTAGATGGACACATAGTAGTGCATTCCAACCAGCCCTGTGCCACTAAGTGTGGGAGTATGCCCAGTGACACCTTGTGTCAGTTATGTGCCTCTGTGTAGGGGCATGGCCATTGTAACCCTGTACAGTGGTAGTAGTCGTCCATTCCACAGATGGGCATACTCCAGGTCAGGATGGATTCCTACTTTAAACACACAGGTTCACAGGTATGTACATCTTAACTGCCAGCATCCCTGTTGATGTCCGTATTCCCAGACGGTCATAATGACAGCCTTGACATGTGTAGTCTGTGTGTCGCGATTCGTAAGTATGTAGTATTGTAATAGTAATCTGTAAATAGGCAGGTGTTCCGTACCTGCCACTAGCGTGTGTGTGTGTGTGTGTGTGTGTGTGTGTGTGTGTGTGTGTGTGTGTGTGTGTGTGTGTGTGTGTGTGTGTGTGTGTGTGTGTGTGTGTGTGTGTGTGTGTGTGTATGTGTGTATGCCTGTCCCTGTTTGCCTGGGAATTCTAAATTGCTTTTAGACTGCCCACACTCCATACATTTCTTATACCCACCGTTAGCAAGGCCGATGATGTCACCCATCTACAAATACACCTCTGGGAGGGCTGTGTCCCAGTAATCTCGGTAGCCCGTTCTGTAACTACGTAATGCTGTAGTGTAATAAAGTAGTTAGGTTGGTGTTCTAGTCCCACACTTGCCGTGTGTGTGTGTGTGTGTGTGTGTGTGTGTGTGTGTGTGTGTGTGTCTCCGTTTGCCGGAGGACTGAGTAATGCTTTTATACTGCCAACACTCCATACATTTCTTATACCCACCGTTAGCAAGGCTGATGATGTCACCCATCTACAAATACACCTCTGGGAGTACTGTGTCAGAGTAATCTCGGTAGCACGTTCTGTAACTGTGTAATGCTGTAGTGTAATAAAGTAGCTAGGTCGGTGTTCTAGTCCCACACTTGCCATGTGTGTGTGCGTGTCCCAATTTGCCTGAGGACTGAGTAATGCTTTTATACTGCTCACACTCCATACATTTCTTATACCCACTGTTATCAAGGCCGATGATGTCACCCATCTACATATACACCTCTGGGAGTGCTGTGTCCCAGTAATCTCGGTAGCACATTCTGTAACTGCGTAATGCTGTAGTGTAGTAAAGTAGTTAGGTTGGTGTTTTAATCCCAGACATGCCAACTGTGTGTGTGTGTGTGTGTGTGTGTGTGTGTGTGTGTGTGTGTGTGTGTCTGCGTGAGACAAGTACAGTGCTTTGTAGTATTCACTGTAGCTCGTGCCCTAAACCGTGTGATACGGTAGGGGGTTGTTAACAGGACTTGTCTGTCAGAGCCTGTGTAGAGGTGGCCGTGATTGTCTTACCATTGGACATGTTTGGGAGCGGGTTTTTGTAGTTTTCCTATATAGTATCCATCTTATGACACATTGGCCACCTCACAAGGAGTACAGCTGTCAGTCAGCCACAGCACTGTGTTGGCAAGCCATACCCATACATCTGGCAAAAGGGCTGGTGAACTAAGTACGCAGCCCTACTAGTACCCGGTATATGTCCTGTACCTATGTGCCATGCACATACAACCTTGCCTAGGATATCCCACTATGTTGCTAGTAACATGCACATTGAGGACAGGTTATAGCCATGGTGTGACCGCAGTGGCCTGCAGAGGACATGGCACCCTGTACAGCAGTACAATAGGCACATATATGCGGACATTGTGCCTTCACTATGTTCCACACTGAATGGCTGCAACATATGTGGTGCCATCAAATGTGATCCACTAAGGCCAGACAATGCTGTACACATGTGCCCTGTATAGACCCATGCCACTGACACCATGGACTACCTGTCCATTCTATCCATGCAGGTGCAGGGCCGACCTGCTCACTATAAGCAGGTTTCGCCACACCAGGCCAGTATTGGCATATCGGGGTATACGAGGCTGTGCACACT
This sequence comes from Protopterus annectens, assembly GCF_019279795.1. Classification (NCBI taxonomy): domain Eukaryota; kingdom Metazoa; phylum Chordata; order Ceratodontiformes; family Protopteridae; genus Protopterus; species Protopterus annectens. The sequence goes on along the minus strand of NC_056749.1, from coordinate 823,238,360 downwards.
ACATGTGTCTGCCAAACCAGGTACACCTGTACATGTCACTGTACAGTATTGTGGGACATGCACATCCCAGGCAATGTCCATGTGAAGGACTATCAAACACAGACATGGCATGCATTGCAATGCTATGGCCCTACACATTGGTAACCAGGATGTCAGGCCAGAAAATGCAGTACCTATCTGTGTGGGACATTGCAGACACGAGTGATGCAATGGCAAGGATTACCCCTCACCCAGCCTTGTACAGCCAAACCCTACACACCCATGGAGCAATGCATACTTGCATGACAGTACTGGCACCCTGTGTCTGCATGTGGCTTGTGATGCTCCCAACCACAGTCACTCCCAGTATAAACCTTGTTGGCATACCAACAGTTGTCAAGCACTTTCACATGCCCTAGCCCATAGAACCTCCAGATATCCCCTGTGGTGCATGTGGTCTTGTGCATTACTGCGGTGTGCCAAACTAAGTAGTTACATTGTGAATTTGCCACCCTGGCAAAGGTGTCAATGCGTGTCTATTAGAGTGTGGTTGTGGTGACAATGGCATTCGTTCATGTGGACTGACATGTGTGCCACACCTAATGTATGTCTACTATATCTGTTGCAGATGGCAGTCACTCACCTACACACATGTTCTTACAGCACTGAAACATGCCGCCTCTGTGGCTCATGTAATAACGTCATGCACATGTAATAGTAATGAGTAGTCAGGGGTTTGCCCTTGTACTATTCAGCGTGTAGCAGATGATGCTTATGGTTAAGTCACCAAGCCCTTCCCTGGTGTTCATTGCCTGTCCTGCACACACACTCTATGGTGGATGTGAAGGTGTACACCTGCACAGCAGCAGCATGTGTATTGTAACAGATGTAAATGGTCAGGTGATGGCCTCTGCACCTATTGCAGTCCTCCTCTAGCTGATTGCATGTGGTACAGCTGTGATGGTGTTCCAATAGCCATCCACATGATAAACACAGTACACTGTCTAGGGAAACATGTTATTATCTGGCCATGACAGTCACTGTGAGTGGTACCTGGATGTGGTGTTCTGACAAAGCATCGCAGATGATATCTGGATGTACCTCAATAATTTTCCACAGTGGGAAATAGCCTAATGACAGGAGGGTGATGTGCCACACAACTACAGCTTGTAAGTGTAGCTATACTGCATTGACACTACTGCCTGTTTAACATGTATGTTGTAATGGCTATACTGCATGTTAAAATACAGACATGACATCAGGGAACCCCATCTGTAGGGCCATCTGTGAACAGGTCAATGTGTGCAACCATTTGTTTCCTGTGTTACACACTGAACATACTTCTGTGCACAGCAGAAGCATGGTGTGAGGATTGCAAACAGTACATGAGGATAGGGATGTGTTACTGCCATCGCATCCCTGACTGGACATGTGTCACATGAGACAGTGGTATGACTGACACTGTGTGAGATTCCCAGTGACAAGCCAATGATGGGCAACTGTTCATAGCTGCGGTCACATGTCTACTACACATTATACTGTTGCCATGCAGTATATATGCATGTGTTGTGCTCCCTCTGCAAATGTATACCATCTGTTGTGTTGGGTTGCTGGTGATATCTATGCATACTGATGTAGGTAATCCTGTATGCTGTTGTCTATCACTAAGCCATATGTCGGTTTAAAACGCAACACCATAGGCTGAATGGGTTGGTAGGTCCCGGCAGATCCTCCTGTCCCACTTCAGCTGACCATGGCACCGGGCACTAGCACATCTGGGGCCCAGCCATTAACATTAACCTCTGTTGGCTCTGCACCACCTTCTGGTGGTACCACCACTGAGGATGGAGCATATCTCCCTTGGGAGCGGGACCAGACAGGTACATATCTGCTGTCTTGCAGTCCTGGACATGTTGAATAGGTGGCTCCCTAAGGGGTTACGAAGCCAGATACACCAGTTCAAGGGCAGAGTGCCACATTTACAGGGTGATGCTGCCCCTACTGGACAGCCCCCACCACTGCCTCCTTTGCAGCTGTTTAGGTGCAGTGGCAGTTGCCCATGGCTGGAGACCTCCGTCCCACTGTTCCCATGGGCTTTTGAATGCCGAATACCCATCCCCATCCAGGGTGTATTCCTCCCTCATGTCATATACCAACCCTGTATGCTGTCATTTCTGTGCTCCTACCTATCATCCACGGCCATACCTACACTTCTTCCCCAACATCTGACCCTCACCTACGGACAGATAAGGCCATTTGGCTCCTAGGACACCATCTGCCCTAGACATAGCTGTCCATTACACACACATGCCCACTGGACACATGAAACCCTTGTAATATGCATCATAACATACTACTGTTATCCTCACCACTGTCCCTGAGGCGCACGGTCCTGGTATGCACATCACTCCTACATGGTCCAGGTACACATGAGGATGATGACCCCATTGTACACAAAACACTACCATTCCCACTATGGTTACCCCATTTACATTTATCATGATGATGATGTTGCACACAGCACATTGCAGGAGTACTGTTCACACATAATGATTGGACAGGTACTGTTGTATTAATGTACATTACATGCACAGAGTGATGTATAAGGCCAATGTACAACTATTTCCGTGTATAACTGACACATGTCTGTCTGAGGGAGTCTTGTGATCACATAGAGCAACACCACTACATAATACAGGTGTCGCTGGTGTTTTCCGTTTCATTCATTTGTAATGTTTTTTTGCCGCATGGTATGTCCCTGATACATCTCTATATATGTATGTACCTATATGCTAGATATAAACACTCACATGTACATCTACATGATGGGATACATTCCTATACTGTTGAATGACTGCGTTGTATGATACCCTCAGGTTACAGCCTCTTATGCTCGATTAGCCTCCACATTGCTTAACCAATGCAATACTCGCATACTTGCAGCCAAACACGCTTACACCCGCTTGATCCCACACTTGCTAATGCACCGGCATTGATGCTTGCATCTGTCACTCACACCCCTGGGTGTGAGTGAGGACCAGGATATTACCTTGTGATGCCTATTACATTGTACAACATGACTCCAGGATTGGGATTGGCCACCCGTTAGGCGATGGCATCGCGTTTGACTGTACGGAATCAGCGGCCTGTCCAGTGACACAATCATATTTGTGTGTACCTCATACAATGTGCTCCCACCTTGCGATGCTTATTACATCAGAATACATGAATACAGTATCGGAAATGGCTGCCTATTAGGCGACAGCATGGCCTTCGACTGTACAGAATCAGCAGCCTGTCCGGAGAATCATTCATATTCGTGTGTTCCTCTTAGGCATACCTTGTGATGCCTATCACATTGGACTACATGACTACAGTCATTGCCGGCCTTAGGCATAGGCCAACTAAGCAGCCACCTAGGGCACCGCTTTAGTGGGGGCACTTTACCAGTATTTATTTGGTGTAGGTAGACCAGGATGGGGGCACTGGGTGGTGTGGTGTGCCATTGTGCCCTCTGCCTAGGGCACCAGTTGACCTAAGGCCACTCCTGACTACAGTATCGGGAATGGCTGCCCATTAGGCGACCACATGGTGTTCAACTGTACGGAATCAGCAGCCTGTCTGGTGAATCATTCATAATTGTGTGTTCCTCTTACAATCTGCTCCCACCTTGTAATGCCTATCACATCGGACTACATGACTACAGTATTGGGAATG
>NC_056749.1:823032164-823224664 GCF_019279795.1 Protopterus annectens | reverse complement strand
TGGGAGGATGACATCATATGCACAGTAAAGTACAATTTCCCATAAGAGCACACAGAGATCACAGTCAGTCTGGGGCTGGTTTTTCCCACTTTCTCCAGATCTCCAATAAGACTCCCCACTGGCACAGCTATAGGGTTAAGATCTCAGCCAAGTGGACAAGCCAAACCCTCCAACACCCTCTCTGTCCAACCAGTGCTTAGTGTCCTTGCCCAAGTAGCTCACACACACACACACACACACACACACACACACACACACACACACACACACACACACACACACACACACACACACACACACACACACACACACACACACACACACACACACACACACACACACACACACACACACACACACACACACCTTGAGATTTGATTTATATACAAACACACAGACACTCCTGGTAAAGGCTGACACAGGTTTATTAGCTATGCCCCCTTCTGCCCAGACTATAAGACAATAATCACTGCCACCAACCAGCTTTTTATCAGCTACTATAAGGCCCTTACAAAGGGTGACCAATTCTACTGTGTAATGTTACTATTATCCAAATAGTAAGTGCGGCCAACAACAAGTCTATTGTAGTGGCATATACAGTGTCACCATATACCAGTGCAAGTACGTTAAGAGCTTAAATATCTTTAAACAAACCAGCCACAATTAAAATGTTTAAATATATCTATTAATATATAATAAAAGCACAAGACAATACTCAATAAATCAACACAATGACAACAGAGTTCAGAATCACAGGAAATATTTTAAAATAACATTGCAGGACAGTCTCACATAAATACAGAAAAACATTTAAACTAATCTTACTATATTCTTATCTATCACTAAGAGAAATCACTGTAATCTAGGTACTTACTATTAGCAAGACAAGTGCTGATGAGAGGATGCTGTCATATCCAAAGACAAATACAAAATCCACAGACTTTCTCTAAGAGACAGATAGTTCTTACATTAACAATACATATTACTGCTGGGTCAGTTGGCTGACATCACTATTTTTCACCTGCCTCCAGTTTCCAGGCTAAACAGATACCAACAGAATTTAACATTTCTCTGAAAAATATGAATCTCTCAGAAGTTTTCCTAGAACTGGAAGTCATAAAACAATAAACACTTTTGCATTTGAAATCTAGTAATTATTTCTGTTTCCAGACAATAGGAAAACCTCTAGCTGTAGACATCCTGTCTTCTTGCTGTATTAACTAACTTTATAGCACATTGTAAAACTCTTTACTTTTCAACTCATTTTCTTAGAGCTTTGCTAGTTAACTCTGTATGTTCAAACGTCTGCTATTACTATACTTTATATACATTTCTGTTCTTTTCCAGTAGGGTACACTGTGGTTACATTCTAGAAGCTCAGTATATAACATACAGTTCAACCCATACTTCTGCACCAGTACTTTAATATCCACATAACATAGTTCTCTTATGTTTGTAAGACAAACTTATGGTTCATATTAATATTCACAAATGACATATGATTATTTACAAAATTCCAGGCAGTGTCACATTTTTATATAAATCAATTCATATTTTCAAGTGACATATAATTATTTACAAAATTCCAGCTAGCTGGGCTGGCAGCATTTTGGTTTGTCACACTTCTCTCCCCCCACAAGAGCTAAAGTTATTTTTTCCAGTGACCTTTGAGAAATGTTGCTTGAGAGGGTTGAGCCTATTTGGAAATACCTTACCCCATTCCCTGTCTTGAGATTCCAGCTGCCTTGGCATTGCTGACTCCAGTACTTTGCTGCACTGTCCCATCATATGCCTGCATCCATAGGCTCCACCATAGTAAGCTGGGATGTTCCTTGCTGGCTCCCTGTAGTCATAGATCCCCCTCACACTCCTCCTGCCTTGTACTGCAAATACTCAGCACAAGATCCTCCCTATCATGGTAAGGTTTCATCATGTTAACATGGTATAATGTGTGCCCCTGTCTCCTGCCTAACAGTTCTACCATGCAGTTAACATCACTGACATTCCTTACCACCCCCAGACTGCCTGCAGCTTGTTGTGTTGGACAGGAATGAGAACCATTTCCTGCTGCCCTACAGCATACTCTCTAGCTCGAGATTTCCTGTCATACCAGACCTTTTCCTGCTGTTGGGCTTCTGCCAGGTCTCCTGGGTCAAGCCCATGAGTTTCCTGAGCCTTATCCTGAGGTTTAGGATGTATGCCACAAGAGACTCCTTGTGAGATTCATACTCACCTTCCCATTCATCACAAATTAAATCTGGAGGTCCCCTCACCCTATGCCCACACAACAACTCAAAGGGTGAAAAACCTGTGGATTCCTGGGGAACCTCTCTGTAAGCAAACAACAGATGTGGCAAATATTTCTCCCAGTCCCTCTTAAACTGGTCTGCAAATTCCTATAGTATGGACTTGAATGTAGAGTTTAACCTCTCAACAAAACCATTAGTCTGGGGATGGTAGGGGGTGGTCTTTAGGTGCTCCACCTCACAGTACTTCCACAGACAAGCCAGCAGGTCTGACATGAAACTGGCACCTCTGTCAGTCAGTATTTCTTTTGGGAAACCTACCCTGCTGAAAATCTCTAACAAAGCATTTGCCACCTATTCTGCCTCAGTGGAGGACAGAGCCACTGCCTCAAGGTATCTAGTAGCATAATGTACTACCACTAGGATATACTTTTTACCTCTGGAACTTGGGGTACTCAGAGGCCCCACAATATCTATAGCTAACCTCTGAAATGGCTCCTCTATCACAGGCAAAGGCATCAATGGAGCTTTCACCTTGTCTCCTGTCTTGCCTACCTTTTGGCACTGCTCACAGGTTCTGCAGTACCTTGTTACATCTCTGGAAATCCCAGGCCAATAGAGGTTCTGCATAATATGTTTCTTTGTACATTTTATGCCCATATGCCCTGCAAAGAAAATATCATGGGTTATAGCTAGAAGTGCCAGATGGTAGGTTCTGGGCACTAACAACTGTTGTATTTTCTGACCCTCTAGCCCTCCTTCAGGGATCCACTCTCTTTATAGTAACCCTTTGTCCAAGTATACAGATTCCCCTTTCCCTTGACAATCAAATGCCTCAGTAGCTACTTCACTCAGGCCTTGTAATGTATGGTCTGAAAGCTGAGCCTGTCTCAAATATCTCTTCATAACTCTTCCCAGCTCCCCTTCCACAGGAAGTCTGGTATTGTCTGACAGTGGTGCCTCATTGTCAGCCTGAGTACTACTACTCACCTCTGTCATAGCAGTCACTCTGTCCAAAGTGACATCAGTACCTGCAAGCAATTGTGGTTCACCTTCAGTCTCACTCTTACAGGGTAGCTCCCTCACTGAAGTAACCACCTCACCAGTCCTGGCTGCAAGTGTGTGGTCTGTCTGGGTCTCCCCCAGCCTACCAGACCCACATGTCTGTCGCCAAGCCTGACTGCATGTAACTGCATGCACACACATACTGTATTATCAAAATCATTCTCTATCCGGAAATCTGCAGGGATATCCTCAAACACACCTACTTGCTGACATCCTTTTCCACCCTCCCAGTCAAGGTGAACCCTAGTAAAAGGTATTTGAAATGGGGTCCCTCCTAAAGCTCTGACTGGAGTAGAGTGCCCAAGGAAGTAGTGCTCCTCTGTAACCATTGCAGGCTTCACAATGGTTAGGTCAGAGTCTGTCTCACTAAGTCATGGCCTCTTTCCCATTCACTAAGATAGGATATAACTTCTTGTGATAGTTCGGTACCCTTGTTGTCTCAAAACAACCTACAGCTGGCATTTTGTCATTCACACTTTCTGACTCTCTCACCTTTTGTTCCCCAACTTGCCTACATTGACATCTATATGCTACATGGCCCCACTGGTTGCATTTAAAACCTTTAACAGTAGGTCCTGGATGTATACCTGGACTAGTGGTTTCTCCTGATACTGGTGGATTCTGTTGAGGATTCTGGGCTGCACACCATGGGTTTCCTTATACCCATGTGCAGCACTGGGTGTCCCTTTCCTGTGCAGTGATGCCCTGCTTGCTAGGTATAGGTCTCCCTTCTTCCCCAACTCATCTACAGTAGTACATTGTCTATCAGCTAACCAGATTCTCTTCCTCAGGTAACGTGCTAAGGACTTGTTCCCTTGCCAAAAGGTCTGCCAGCCTTTCGAAAGTGGTGACCTGACATCCACTCACACACCTTTGAAAATAGGTGCTTAGTTTAGCAACAAATTCACACACACTTTCATCTGCCTTGTGTCTATGCTCACAAAACTTTTTCCAATAAGCTTCAGGTATTAACTTAAAATATTCTAGCAAACAGTTCTTTACAGCATTATAATTTGAACAGTCAGCATCAGACAATTTGGAAAGAACAGTTACTGCTTTACCATGGAGTAAGGCAGTCTGGAACTGTGCTCAGTCCCCTTGGTCAGCATTATACTGTTTATATATCCTTTCAAACATGAATGAAGCTATCAAAAGTATCCCCCTCTGTAAATTGTGGAAGAAAATTACTGGCCTTTGCTGCTTCTGGAGTCCGATTACTCCCTTCCCCATTACCTCCATGACTCTGGTGAATAGTCAGCATTTCCTTTTCATGTTGCCTCTGTCTCTCCTTCTCCTCAGCTTCCAAGCATAGCAGTTTCTCATTTTACTTGGCCTGAAGACATCTCAGTCTCTCTGCTGCTTCTATTTCCAAAATCTTGTCCTCTAACTCAAGTCTCTTTAACTCCAGACAGATTTTTAAGCCCTCTGTGGAAAGGTTGAGCTGTTCATTTTCTGAGAGTTGTACATCACCACGGCCAGTCCGATTGTCCTTCTGGTTGCTATTCTGTGAAGCAGCTGTGACTAAAGCTGCAATCATGTCTACTTTAGTCAGGATGGCATGCATTAGTCCTTTAGCCTGGCCATCTCAGCTAACTGGCTCCTTGTCAGCTTGCCATGCTCCTCTGCCGACATGCTTGCCTGCTCCCCCTGACTAACTAAGCCAACAAAACAAAATAATACAACTGTGATATGAATTCTGAATATTTACTGTGTTGCTGATTAAGAGTACAAACACCTTAAGTAACCACTGTACACAGGCTACAGGAATTCAATATCCACACCACTACAAACCAATTAATATGATGTGGCTATCTCACCACATATAACCAATTAATATGTGATGCGGCTATCCCACCACTGCCAAACAATTAATATGTTATGCCCCTGCACTGGCCCAGAAATAAAGGAACCTCAATCCTCATCACTAGCACCAGTTAGGGATGTCCACACTGGGAGGATGACAAGGACACAGTAAAGTACAATTTCCCTTAAGAGCACACAGAGATCACAGTCAGTCTGGGGCTGGTTTCTCCCTCTTTCTCCAGATCCCCAATAAGACTCCCCATTGGCACAGCTATAGAGTTAAGATCTCAGCTGAATGGTCAATTCAAAACCTCCAGCACCATCTCTGTCCAACCAGTGCTCCTTGTCCCTGATCAAGTAGCTGACACACACACACTCGCAGACTTTGAGATTTGATTTATATACAAACACACATGCACTCCTGGGGGAGGCTGCCACAGGTTTACTAGCTCTGCCCCCTTCTGCCCAGACTATAGGGTAGTTATCACTGCCACCCACCAGCTCTTTGTCAGCTGCTATAAGGCCCTTATAAAGGGTGACCAATTCTACTGAGTAATGTTACTATTATCCAAATGGTAATTGTGACCAACAGCAAGGTTATTGGTGTGGCCTATACAGTGTCACCAAATACATGTGGAAGTACTTTAAGGGCTTAAATGTCTCTAAACAAACCAGCCACAATGAAAAGGTTTAGATATATTTAATAATAAATAACAAAAGCACAATAACTCAACACAGTGACAACAGAGTTCAGAATCACGGGAAATATTTTAAAATAACATTGCAGGACAGTCTCACATAAATACAGAAAACATCTACACTAATCTTACTATATTCCTGTCTATCTCTAAGAAAAATCACTGCAATCTAGTTACTTACTATTAGGAAAGACAAGTGCTGATGAAAGAATGTTGTTAGATCCAAAGGCAAATACAAAATGCACAGACTTTCTCTAAGAGATAGTTCTTAAATTAATAATGCACATTACTGCTGTGTCAGCTGGATGACATCACTATTTTTTACCTGCCTCCAGTTCCAAGGCTAAACAGATACTAACAGCATTTAGCATTTCTCTGTGAAAAATACTTATCTCTCAGAAGTTTGCCTAGAACTTGAAGTCATAAAACAATAAACACTTTTACATTTGAATCCTAGTAATTATTTCTGTTTCCAGACAATAGGAAAACCTCTAGCTGTAGACATCCTTTCTTCTTGCTGTATTAACTAACTTTATATCACACTGTAAAACTCTTTACTTTTCAACTTATTTTCTTAGAGTTTTGCAAGTTAACTCTGTATTTTCCAACTTATGTTATTAATATAGTTTATATATATGTCTGTTACATTTTTGAAGCTCAATACGTAACATGCAGTTCAACACACACTTCTGCATCAGTAGTTTAATAGCCACATAACATATAGTTCTCTTACATTTTTAAGACAAGCTTATGGGTCATATTAATATTCACAAATGGCATATAATTATTTGCAAAATTCCAGATTGCTGGCCTGGCAGTGTCAGGCAGCATTTTGCTTTGTCAGATATGCATTGGGTGCTGCCACCCCCAACTCAGACGAATGCATGTTGATGTACACATAGTGTGTGTGGAGGGTGTGTTGAAATGTCAGAAGGTGTACCCAAGTGGGTAGTCCAATGGCATCTAAGTAGGTGAACTGTGATGTTGTCACAGCCCATTGATTATGTGTGATAGGCCTGGATGAAGGTAAGACAGTGCATACTGCCTATCTTGATCTGGCCTAGGGTTTGGACAAAATCCCTTGTGCAGGTATCATTGAGAAACTCTCCCAGCTGAAATTAACCCTTGTGTCACTGGATGGGTAACCAGTTGGCTCACCAACAGAACACATACTTTGAAAGTTGGTGAATCAACCTGTACCACTAGAACTGTCACCATTGGTGTGTCCCTGGGATTTGTACCTGGCTCTTTACTATTTCAAATCTATTTCTCGACAGCAGAGACTAAAGTATACATCCTTTGGCTTACCTGGTTGCTGATTCTTGTATATTGGGTGCAATCATTGAGTCCACCAATAATGATAATATACTACAGTATGGTATAACACAGACAAATGATTGGTCACAAAGCCACACAGTCTACAAATAAATGCAAAACTGAGTCTTTGTTTTGTCCTTCTGCAAAGTGAAATTCCCTGCTAATTACAGCATTGACAACACTCCTTTTATGCTGAAGCCCAGCAAAGCAACACTAGGAAACACACATACATAGCAATCTGAACTTTGACTACTGAGCATCCACACTGGTATTGAAAGCCTATGTTGTACACATCATAGATCACACCTCATGTTCAGATCTGAGGATTATATGACAGCACAGTATTCAAACCTCATCAGAACACTAATAGAGTATAATGTTCCTTTTTGCATGTACCTCACCAGACACATGCAGCAGCTAGAGAGACCACATGGTTTTCTCAACAAGAAAACACAGGGTCTACAAACCATGCTATGATGTAGACTGAAAGCCATGCCACTGTAATCTGTGTCATATAGAATGAAGTGACTTCTGCCTGGCCTCCAGGACAGTCTCTGACCCTGCCAGGTAGGAATAATGCACATCCACAAATCAGATATAGCTGACATCCACAGTGTCCGGTGAGGAGAAAATGATAATAATAGTGTCTCACATGCTTGTGTAAAAGGCCCTCTCTAATGTCAAGGACGTGTATAAACACACACACACACACACACACACACACACACACACACGCACGCACGCACGCACACACACACACACACACACACACACACACACACACACTAGACTGCAGTGAGAACAGAACTCCTACCTATCTAAATACACAGACTACAGAACACAGAACTCTGCATTTACAGCAAACACCACAGCTTACATCTGACTTGGAGCGTCTCAGACAACACTTTATAGGTGATGACATCAGCAGTGTGTGGTGAGGATAATATGGTAATAGCAGTGTCCCACCTGCTGGTGTAAAATGTTTTGTCTATTGCAAGCAAGTACACAAGCACATACACACACATAGTTAACTGAATTGAAAACAGAACCACTGCCTAGGGTACACTAACTACTGAGCTCAGTACATTAGGCAAGCACCATAGCATAAGCCTGAATTTTGCAAGGCTGCAGGAAAACTTATAGTGGATGGCATCAGCAGGGGATATTGGACAGAAGATGTTGGTAGGCCTGCATGAAATGGATGTGTAGGATTGTGCAAGTGTCAAAATGCTGTCAATCCATGGGACTGGAGTAGTAAATGTAGGATGCATACCTATGCTCTGCTGGATAGACACACACACACACACACACACACACACACACACACACACACACACACACACACACACACTTACTTGACTGCAGTGAGAACAGAACCCCCTCCCCACCTATCTAAGCAGACAGACTACAGAGCTCGGTCTTCTGTAGCTTTATGGGACAGCGTTGTTCATAGGTTCATACATTCATAGGTGTTTATTAGGCTAATGACCGCAAGGGCTTTTTTAAGCCTAGCCATGCATCCTGAATCTCTGACAAGTTTTGATACCATTGATAAGTGTAAGCATATGCCTGGGAGATGAAACATGAACACGTTACCTGTTTGCATCAGAGACATAGGTGCCAAACCAGGGATGACTTTCTGGTTTGACATCCAATTGTCCAAGTTGTACTTGAATTGGATTAGGGAGGAACTCTGCTTCACATGCATCACTGTTCCCTAGATGGGGGTAGTCTTTGGGATACACACCTGTCTCTCCAGCAGGTCATATTTATCTCACAGACAAGGTTTAAGTTTTTATAATAGGTAAGTCTGGTACTGTTTGTTTTGTGGATATGCAGGAGGTCCGTCAGGGTTGGGTCTGACAATGCCCTGTATGACAGGCATATATCTCCCCTCAAACACCTGTAGGAGACAGAATACAGGGATTTGCCCTTGAGGCAGTCTGCATAGGACATATTACTTTTTCCCCGTATTCTTTTAGTGAGGAACCTCTGTGGTCTTTCCAGTTGTTGGATATGCCTGGTTAGGTACATGCCAAAGGGGGCATTGTACTCAATGATAGGTCTGATGAACGTCAAATACAGTGGAACAATGACTTTATTGGACTTAGATGCCATACCTTTGTTTATAAGTTGCGCAACATAGAATGATTTCCTTGTCACTGTAGATACGTGATGATCAAATGTTAGATTACTTCTATGTGTGCCCCTAAGTCCCTGATTACTGGATCAACTCTAAGGGGTGTGTTGTCAATATGATATTTACCAGGGATGGATGACTTCCCAAAGGATACTATTATGCATTTCTTGACATTTAGTTTTAGTCCATGACTCTGATACCAGTTGTTTGTCTGTGTCAGCCCCTTCAGGAGAAGATTTGTGTCAGCGTGAGACACAATGACAGCTCCTAATTTGAAATCATCTTCAAATTTAGTTAGCCAGTGACCACTGACATTGGCCTTCATTTCTGAGAAGCAAATGCCAAAAAGAAGTGGTTAAAGGACTGATCTCTGAGGGACTCCACTTGTGACTGGCCTCTTTGTAGAGGTGGACTCCCCAATTCTAAGTTCCTTGGTCCTGTCTATGAGCCAATTGGCTATCCACTGGGTGACATATGGGTTTGTACTAAGCTCTTAAGTTTATCAACAATGCCCAAGTGGGATATTGTGTCAAATGCCTTGGCCAGGTCAAGCTAGGCAGTCTGAACGATTTTGTCCTCATATATTGCTTAGGTGACCTTCTCAAAGAAGTCCACAAGGTTGAGTAGGCATGATCTGCCCTTTACAAAACCAATCTCAGTTGGGTCCAGTGTCTGCAGGTTTACTATGTCTCTGTTGATCATCGCCATGATAAATCTTTCCATGGCTTTACATATAAGACTAGTGAGACTTATAGGTCTGTAGTTTCCAGGGTCTGTAGATAGCCCATCTTTGTGCAGAGGGATAACTGTTGCATTTCTCCATTCATGAGTCACAGAGCCTGTTTGAAGGCTACAGTTAAATCATAATTCCAGAGGCCCTGATATGTCATGTTTCATGCTATTTAGAAAGCATCCTGGACAAATAGCAGCAGTGGTCATGTGGTACATAATGGTGTGGAGCTGATGCCTCCTGTTCTGTAGCTGAAGAGTGAATGTTGCCTCTGCACAAATGTCAGCAGCAGACATATGGTATATACTATTATGGAGATGATGTCTCCTGTTTTGTAGCTGAATGGGACAGTGTTGTCTATGGACAAATGGCAGCAGCAGTCATATGGTAAATAATAGAATGGAGCTGATGCCTCCTGTTTTGTAGCTGTATAGAGTAGTTTGCCTCTGTAAAAATGGCATCAGCGGTCAAGTGATTCCTAATGCTATAGGGCTGATGACTGCTGTTCAGTAGCTGAATATGGCAGTGATGTCTCTGGACAAATGTCAGAAGCAATTGTGGTACATAATGGTATGGAGCCGATGCCTGCTGTTCTGCAGCTGAATATGACAGTGTTGTTTCTGGACAAATGGCAGTGGCAGTCATGTGGTACATAATGGTATGGAGCTGATGTATCCTGTTCAGTAGCTTAATAGGACAGTGTTGTTTTTGGACAAATGGCAGCAGTCATGTGGTACATAATGGCATAGAACTGATGACTCCTGTTCTGTAGTTGAGTAGGATAGTGTTGCCTCTGGACAACTGGCAGCAGCAGTCATGTGGTATATAATGGTATGGAGTGGTTGCTTCCTGTTCTGTAGCTGAATATGACCGTGTTGGCTCTGGATCATAGGATCATAGTAAGTTACTAGGCTAATGGCCCTGGGGCCCTTATAAGCCTAGCCAAGAGTTTATGCCCAAAAAGAAACCTCATTCAGCACCTGTCGCCCCTGCCAATGAGGGACACAGGTGGAACCTCTTGTACAAATTTGTGGTTTCCCATCCACTCATCAAGGTTGAGCTTGAAGAGAGTCAGCGAGTTGCTCTCTTTGACATGTATGGGGAGACAATTTCAGAGACAGGGCAGCCTCTGGGAGACAAACCTGTCTCTCCAACAGGTTTTGTTGATGTCGCATATTAGATTCAGGCCTTTTGAGTGGGTAATGCTTTAGGAGTCAGACTTATGGATATGGAGCATCTCTAGTAGGGCATGGTCTGAGATTGCCTTGTAGGTGAGACACAGATCACCTGTGAATAATCTGTGAGATCAAAAAGAAAATAGCCAGCACAAAAGTGGTGTGAGAGCAAATATTTATTCCAAATATGGCAAAAGACAGACCAGTTTTGTCAATCCAAACTATGCCTTCCTCTGTGAGATACCGAATAGAGTGATAATGATTTGTTCCTGTCCACATAGAACAGGTGTTGGGGGCCAACACCTGTCACTTTGTGAGGGATTTCAGTGGCCTTTCGAGTTGGTGCAGATGTTTGGAGAGGTACAAACCAAATGGGGTGTTATACTCAATTATTGGTCTAATGAGGGAGGAGTATAGAGAGGTAATAACCTTTTTTTTTCTAGATGCAATCCATTTACTTATGAGAAGAACCAATTAAAAGGCTTTTCTGACCACTGTCGCTACATGATGGTCGAATGTGAGGTTGTCATCAACCTGAGTTCCCAAGTCTCTCACCACAGGTTGTGTGCTTAGGAGGTTGCTGTTGATGTGGTAATCAGTAGGGACTGTGTTTTTGCTGAATGGTATGATGTTACATTTTTTTGTGTTTAGCTTGAGGCCATGACTGTGGCACCAGTCATTAGTTTCTGTGAGACCCTTTTGCATTTGAGAAGTCAATAACAGCACCTCACTTGCAGTCAGCCACATACTTGGCCAGCCACAGGCCTTTTGTCTTTGTCTAGACCTCTGAGAAGTAGATGCCAAGCAGTAGGGGTCCCAGGACAGGTTCCAGTGGAGCTCCACTATTGGCAGGTCTGCTATCGGAAGCGGAGGGGCCTGTTTTGACTTTGAGGGTCCTGTCAGTGAGCCAGTTGGTCACTCACCTGATGAGATAGCAATTTACACCAAGTTGTGTTAGCTTTTTGATGATGCCCGAGTGGGAGATTGTGTCAAAGGCCTTGTCCAGGTCAAAGTATGCACTGACTTTCCCTCATCCAGGGTCTTGGTGAGAGTGTCAAAGAAGTCAACCAGGTTCAACATGCAAGATCTGCCCTTGATGAATACAGACTGGGTATGGTCAAGTGCCTATGTCCTCATGAGATCCATAATAATAATAATATGCTGCATGGCTTTACAGATCAGACTTGTCAAGCTAATGTGGTAGTAGTTTCCAGGGTCAGTAGTGCCACAACCTTTGTGCAATGGGATGACAATGGCAGTTCTCCACTGTGCTGGAGTGAAACCTGTACTTAGGCTGTGGGTGAATAGGGTGCTCCATGGCAAAGCCAGTTCTTGCTGGAGATGGTGCAAAATACAGCCTGGGATACTATCAGGTCCCATGGAAGCTGTGTTCTTTGCCTTGGATAGGGTCTTAATCTACAGAGATGTGAGGTGCGGGACAAGTATCAGGGATGTCAAAAGGAACTTTGGAGGTGACGGGGGGTGACATTTGCACTGAAACTATCTGCTAGCAGTTTGGCTAAGTCAATAGGATCAGTGTCATACTGTTAAGTACTAATTTGGAACAAACCTGGGCTTTGCCATGGAAGTTCCTCACCTTACTGAACAAGGCTTTGTGGTTTTCCTTTGATTCAGAGGCTAGTTTTGATTCATAATTCACTTCAGAGGCTTTCACTAGTGATCTAATGTGTTTGTTGCAGATAAGGAGAGAGTTTTTCCAATTAGGAATATGTTCCTTTTTACCCTTGGACAACAGTTTCTTACTTTTGTTGTAAAGCCTGTTGATAGAGGATGTCCACAAAACAGGGCTGTGTTTCCTTGAGAAGCAGGTTTTAGTTCTATTAGGTATGGCTAAGTCCATGCAGTTGTACATGTGCTTGTTTACTGCATTGGTGTACTGTTCAGCATAGCTGTCTGCATCCTCTGAGGGGGGAGGTGGTGTGAGCTACAGATACCCTCTCTTAGGAGGTTGTATTCAGCTGTTGAGAAGTTTTTTTTAGCTTGCGTACAGTTGGGGGGGTTGGGTGGGATACAAACTTTGAATGAGACTGTCCAATGATCTGATCTCACCAGGGAAGAACATACTATGGGAGCGGTGCAGCAGTCATCCATGTTGGTGAGAAGCAAATCCAGAATGTTATCTCCCCTTGTGGGGAGTGAGACAAGCTGGTCTAGTGTGTTATTACTAATGAATTCAAGGAATTTTTGAGTGAGTGCATTAGTGCAGGAATAGTTCACCCAGTCTATGGTGTGGTAGTTAAAGTCATCAAAGATCAGGGTGTTAGGGGGTACCTTAATGGAGTCAAGTAGATCCAGGTAAGAGGAATAGGTACCCTGAGTCATGGAGGGGGATCTATAGCTGCTATAACTTTGATGGGTGTCTTGCCAACTGTCAGTTGCACCTGGAGTAGTTCCAGTGTATCATGCTGGCAAACCAGTCTGGAGGTGTGCCTGTCCTTAATGAAGATAGAGAATCCACCAACCTAACCTTATTTTGGGGTCAAAATGTGTGGAATGAGGTATAGCCTGTTAAGGCAGGAGTGCTTTCTGCAGCCCTGAACCAAGTTTCTGTGACCACGCAGACATCTGCATCTTCCAGTGCTAGGAGAGTGTCCAGTGAGTGAATTTTCAGCTTAAGGCTCCTAGAGTTAAGCAGCATGGCCTTCAATTTGTTTTTTGACAGATCTTTTATATTAAAAGATTTGTCTTTGGGACATTGCCTAAAAAAGGCACAATGGGGAGGCAAGAACCTTGCCCAGGATCATGAAACCCAGCAATGACAGGTAGAGGCCATCTTTGACAAAGCATCGAGGCCTGTCAACCATGTCATCCCAGGCAGACAGATACTGGATCCCCTTGGAATGACACCAGAAACTAAGCCAATTGTTAAAGTCAGTTATTTTTTGTTGGTTTTGTAGTATCATTCTTGGTGAAGGCAGGATGCTGCTTAGGGCTAGAGTCATTCCTGCCTGGAACACACACTCTGAGAGTTTAATCATGTCTCTCTTCATATAGTCCAGGGAGGTACATCTCAAGTCATTCACACCAAAATGACAGAGTTGTATTTGTACTTGTTGTGGATAGACTTAAGTGCCTGTGTGATGTGGCAGATTCTGGCACCAGACTGACAGCTGACCATGACCTTCTCCTTGTCAAATCTGGTGAGGGGAACATCAGTGTGTCTCACAATTGAGTCACCAATGACTAGTATGTTTGGTTTATTGTTATGTCTTATGGGCTGTAATAGTTTATTTTTTGTCTTAGGAGCTGTGTTTGTGAGACACTGGTGTGTTGTCTGCTGTGTGTGATGTGTTTGGTGTTGTGTGTGGAATGTTTGTGACTGTGTTTTGGAGATCTCTGCTGTTAAGTTTTTTATTGAGGACCCCTGTATAGGTGGGTGAGTGTTGTGCTTAGCTATGTGATGTACTTGGTGTGGTGTTTATGCTGGCAAGCTCCTCTTTGTCAGGAGTACTGGCTGTAGCATGAGAGAGTATGGACTCCAGGTTACTGATGTACATGCATTTCTCGCAAGTAGAAGAATTATGTGCTAGGAGAAGAGGGCTGTCAGTAAACATGAGGTAGCTGCTACACTGCCTCAGAATGCCCATGTCATCCAGGCTGGCAGTAGAAACTGATGGGAGTTTTTCAGACATAGTGTTATGAATGCTTGGGGAGACTTAAGGAGAGAGGGTTTTGATAAGGATTTGTTCATAAGAGTGTAAACCACAGGAACCTTGTTAAATGTAAAGTAACTGGCCTGAAGCACAAGTGCTAAAACCAAAACTAAGAAGTTAAAATAATGGATAAATTTAATGAGGCTACTAACAAGCAGTAATAAATGAAGCAGAATAAAAACACTTTAACACTTAAGAGCACAAAGCAAAAATAAGGTAATGAAGTAGGAAGATCACAATTACAGTAAAAGCAGCTGAATAAAGTGTAAAACTTTTAATTAAGTGCTAGGTGCTTAGGATTTCCCTCTCTCTTCCCCCCTTGGCTGACCTGGTGTGACTTTGTTTGAACTCTACAGTTCCCTACAAAACGGTGTCTACAGGACTGCAATCAGTTTCTTTCAACATTTAAACAGATTGAACTCTACAGTTCCCTACAAAACGGTGTCTACAGGACTGCAATCAGTTTCTTTCAACATTTAAACAGATTGAACTCTACAGTTCCCTACAAAACGGTGTCTACAGGACTGCAATCAGTTTCTTTCAACATTTAAACAGATTGAACTCTACAGTTCCTTACAAAACGGTGTCTACAGGACTGCAATCAGTTTCTTTCAACATTTAAACAGATTGAACTCTACAGTTCCCTACAAAACGGTGTCTACAGGACTGCAATCAGTTTCTTTCAACATTTAAACAGAGTAGGTTGCACACAAAAAGCATTTGTTAAGCTTTCACTTACAGTGCTTTGTAATTAAGCAGGTCACCATATTGGTCAGCCATAGGGCTCTTTGTTTCTACTTGAGTGGTTGCCTCCTTCCCCTGTAACTGCAGTAAATTGACTCTTACATTAGAGCTGTAATACTTACCTTATAGCTTTAGGACACCTTAGGAAACCTTGTAAACTGCAATAGCCCCGCTACGTTCGCCCTCGCTATGCTCGGGCTCTCTTCGCCCTCCCTGCCCCAAATTCCTCCGCCCCAGTACCTCTAAATTTATAGTACTATAGCCACTCCCCCACTTTCTAGATCCTATCTGCTTTCATCTGGGATAATTCCACCCACCCTTATTCTACTACATACATTTACTAGCACCTATTAGCTTTCATCTGGCATTCTCCCATCCCCCCTTCCAGTACCTTTACCTCACCACTCTATCTTCTGGTGTTGCATCACCAGGTAAAACAGTTCCTTCACTCACTAGCTGAATCACATATAATGATATACTCCTCTTTACTACCCCTCTTGTTCACACCCCTCTTGTTCACACCATACCTCCTTACCTTGTATGAAAACCAGTTTCTTACGGGATTTCAGGTCCCAAAAGGCCATACTATCACTCCAGCTGTAAATCTTTCCACCTTCAACCATACTTACAGTACCAGATCCTATCCAACATCTTGTTCAGTCTATCAACATCTCAACCCCAGGCACATTAGCTCTAGATCCAAACACTACCACAAACTAATAAACAAATTCCTGAAGTTCATCACCAAGTATAGACTCAACCTAATACTTGGTGGTGATATTCACCCCAACCCTGGCCCACTCACTTCAGATACACATACCCCCTCTACTTGTAATCTAAGCTACAAACCTACAATTAATAGGCCAACTAACTCTCTCCTAGTCTGTCATCTCAATATTAGAAGCATTAATAACAAGGTACATGAATTGCATGCACTTCTGGATGTCCACTCCCTGAGATTCTCTGTTTATCTGAAACCTGGTTAAAACCTAACACTAAAGACAATGAAGTGTTACCACCTGGGTACAACATACACAGGCTGGATCGTGCTTCCAGGAAGGGGGTGGGGTAGCTGTACTCTATAAATCTGAGTTGAATGTCACTATAGATGTAATACAACCTCCTCAGATTAATAACTCTGAGATTCTTGCCACCAAATTGCAACTTAATAAAAATAAATGCATTAATATCATCTGTATGTACATTCCCCCAGGTAACAATATATCTACATTTGAAGATATCCTGCACTGGTTATCATGTCACTACCCCCAAGAAACCCTACTACTTGGAGACTTTAACATAGACTGGGGCACCTGTTCCTTAGAACCCCAACCACCCATATTAACCTGCATGCATTTACACAAATCATATCCACCCCTACCAGGATAGGTAAACCCAACCAAAAACAAAGTATATTTGACTGGGTACTCATAAACAGTCACCCCCAACTGTACACCTCTGGTACCCTCCTTAATGGCCTAAGCGATCACCTTCTCACATATGTAATTAAGCACAAAACCATTAATTCCCAACAACCCTTACTCAGAAAGGTTAGAAACAATAAAAACTTTGACCCTGCCAAATTCCAACAAGAACTTAACTCATGTAATTGGTCTGTTCTAACACACCTCCCCTTAGAGGAAGCAGTAGCATACTTTAACAACAAATTCCTTGAGATCCTTGATTTGCATGCACCTGTTCGTTCAAAGAGAACCAAGGCAAAAACTGCACCATGGCTTTCTATAGAGTCTAAACTCAAAATTACCCTTAGAAACAAAGCATGGGCTTTATGGTGTTCTTCTAAAGACCCTAAAGATCACATTAAATACAGGCAATCCAGGAATGAAACCAAAAAATCAATTTTACAAGACAAAAAACAATACTACTGTAATTTACAGACAGTAAATCAAAATAACCCTCAGAAGTTTTGGGCAGGTTTAAATAATCTACTACATCCTGGACAAACTTCAACCCCAATCCCTGCTGCTACTATTGATAAAACCCCTGAAGATGTTTCTGATAGTTTTAACCAATTCTTTACTGAGACAATTCAAGCCCTAGCTAGCCAACTACCTCCTAGCTCCCCTGGTCCTGAAAGTAGCACCCCTATAAACCTACTTGCGTTCAGCTTCCAACCAGTCACCACTTCACTTATCCGTACCTTGATCAAAAAATTAAAACCCACTACACTTTCTGCTGATCAACTCCCTGCCGAGTACCTACAAAAATCAACTGATGTTATTGCTTACCCCGTCTCAATACTAATCAATCGAACCATAGTAGAAGCTAAAATTCCCACCATCTGGAAAATATCCTATGTAATCCCACTTCACAAAGGAGGCAGCTCTACTGAATTCTCCAATTATAGGCCAATAGCTATACTCTCTCCACTTGCAAAGATTATGGAAAAATGTATTCATAGACAATTCATGCACCACCTAATCCAAAATCATCTTATGGCAGACACTCAGCATGGCTTCCGTCCTCATCACAGCACTACTTCAGCCCTCCTAGCCTTTACTAACACCATAAACCATAATAACAACAATAACTATATATCCTCAGCCCTCTTTTTGGATCTTTCCAAGGCATTCGATATGGTTGATCACCAACTTTTAATCCACACCCTGCAAACATTCTGTCTAGATACTGGAGCCCTCCAATGGTTTCAATCCTACCTGAATGGTCAACAGCAGGCTGTCCTCTGGCAGAACAAACTCTCTAACCTTCTATCTAACACCCTCGGAGTACCACAAGGCTTTATACTAGGGCCCTTGCTGTTCTCCATCTTCATTAACGACCTTTATACTGTCATCCCAAAAGTCAGCTGTATCCAATATGCTGATGACTCTACTCTGATTTGCTCAGCCACATCTCCAGTAGAGTTATGGTCAGCTACCCAGACCACCTTTAATACAATAGAAAACTGGCTTTCTGAACATCGTCTGATCCTAAATCCCAAAAAACTAAAATGCTGTTATTTTCACCAACACGTAGGTCTACCACTTTCACCTTTACCATAAAATCAAATGATGGCACAATAATCTCCCTGACCCATCTACAAAACTATTAGGTGTCATCATAGACAATAATCTCAAATTTGACCTACATGTTAACCAAACTATCAAAACCATCAATAAAAACTAGGGTCACTTTACAGAATAAAAGCCTTCCTAACCCCTCCAGCTAAAATTGCCATAGCTCGCTCTCACCTTCTTTCAACCCTTCTGTATGCATCCCCTCTACTCTCGAATTTGAACAAGATTGTCCTTAACAAACTCTCAATTTGCTACAACCACATTGCCAGGTTTGCCACTGGGCTGCCTTTTAGGACACATCATTGCATCAATCTAAATCAGCTTGGTTGGCTTGAACTACCTAGCCTAATCCAGTATAACCAACTGATTATGGCCTATAAAATCCTCTATAATCCGGACAATACTCCTGCACTTAAAAATATTATCACCCCCTATAACAATCCTAGACCGTTTCGATCCTCTAACAAACTACTAATTCAGACTAGCAAAATTAATAACAAAGCCAGTGATTCTCTCTTTGCAAACTCTGTAAGTAGATCCTGGAACTCTCTTCCAGCTGATATTACCTTACTTTCCACCTTAGGTCAATTTAAAACTAGACTCAAACAACATTTGTCACTTAACTGGCTATGTCAATGTATCAAGCCTGGCTAACTTGAATGTGTAAAAATCTGTTAACCAGGTTTACTGTGTAATTTAATTTAATCCTGACTTGTGCTCAGGACCAACTTTAACCTGTGGAACTTGTTTATCTTGCTTACTTATGTAATCTCTGTAAATAGTCTGTTTGTAATATGTAATGCTGGTATTATGTAATGCTGTATCTGCTTACCCTTGGAGCTTTTCTCCCCGGGCCTCTGCTGAAAATGGACATGCATCCAGTCGGACTATCCCTGTCAACAAATGTAAAATAAAAATAAAAAATAAAAAATAGAGGGAGGAAACAGAATATAGTACAAGATTAAGGAACTAAGAGGGTAGTCCTACCCAAATTATCTCACTGCACTCAGATGAGTGGTCAGATAAGATGGGCTGGGGGGAGTGTCCAAAATCAAATTAAAAGCAGGGGTGGGCAATTCCAAACCTACCAAGTTTAAGACTACAACAACACTTGGGTAGAAGAGTAGGAAACACAAACAGTGCAGACAAAATAGGACACAAACAACAAAGCAAATATATAATTGCTGTACAAAACAAGTGCAAAAAAAGTATACTTAGTTTATATATTAGATTGTTATAGACAAATGTTCTGTTATGGACAAATGGCAGCACCAATCATGTGATGCATAATGGTATAGAGGTGATGACTCCTGTTTTGTAGCTGTGTATGGCAGTCTTGTCTCTTGACAAATGGCAGCAGCAGTTGTGTGATGCATAATGGTATGGAGCGGTTGCTTCCTTTTCTGTAGCTGAGTAGGAGAGTGTTGTCTCTGGACAACTGGCAGCAGCAGTCATGTGGTACATAATGGTACGGAGCTGATGCCTTCTGTCTGTAGCTGAATATGACAATGTTGTCTCAGGATATTGACTCAAGCAAGGTTTCAGCCAACTAAAGGTGGCACTTTTTTGCCATATCAGAATAGTTAACAGTTTATTCTTATGCTGCATTTACTACATTAAGCTCAGTGTTGCATAAACAGGTACCTGGTGACTTTATAGCAAGGTTAGCATGCAGAAAGCAACTGTATGGGTGGGGCAACATGGAATGCCTACTTCTGATCTGTCCAGATTTTCCCAGATTTTTACCTGAGAGTTTGCGTCTGTTCTCATAAAATGTATGCTTTCATGGCAAATGACTGTGGATTGACGACAATAAATAATATTGTACATTTGAATTTCAGACTTCATATCCTTCATAAAATGCATGCTAACACAAATCATGTTATTCTAGCAACTGTCTAAGTTTATAAGAATAATATTTAATATCTGTCCCTATTTTAGGCTTTTGACCTCACATAATGTTATGCTTTGTCCAGATTTCCAGGGCTAAGAGGTTGAGAGATATGATGGAATGTGGTGGAGTGATCATTGCAGAGCCATCACTGTGCATTACAGCTGAAATAAGTAACTGTATGTACAGCACTGAATATGTATCAGTCCTACAGAGGTAAAAATAAACCCTTTAACCAGATTAATCCCAGTAGACATCAGCCACTGTATACAAATATTGCCCATGGATTGCATTTTTCCATTTAAAAAGTTACAGGAATAAATAGGTTCATAGGTTCAGAGGCAAGTACTAGGCTATCTGCCCGAGGGCATCTATAAGCCCAGCCAGAATGTGTTGGCTTTCACCGCCCCCTTAGATTAGTTCCCTGTGCCTTGGTCCAGCAGAGCCATTAGTTCCCGTGCCTCTGTCCAGCAGAGCCACTGCAGTGATCCCTGGGGTAAATTTTCTGTTTCCCATCCACTCGTCAAGGTTTCTCTTGAAGAGTGTTAGTGAAGGGCTCTGCCTAATGTAGATTGGAATCCTGTTCCAAAGCATGGGGAGTGTCTGGGACAGGAATCTGTTCCTCCAGCATGTCCTAGTTATCGTTGTGGTGAGGTTTAGATCCGTAGAGAGTGTGGCTGTTGGGGATTTGTTTTTTTTTTTTTTTTAGATGGAGCATGTCCATCAATTCTGGGTTGTACATGGCCTTGTATGTCAGGCAGAGATCACCTCTGAGTAAGCGGTATGCAACCAAGTACAGCTGGAGTTTCTTCAGTCAGGCTGCATAGGGCATATGCTTGAGGCCAGTAATCCTCTTGGTGAGGTACTTCTGTGGTCTTTCCAGCTGTTGCAGGTGTCTTGTAAGTTACATCCCAAATGGGGCATTGTACTCTATGATGGGTCTGATGAGTGATGAGTAGAGGGGCACAATAACCTCTTTTGTTCTAGATGTGAACCCTCTTGTGATTAGGTGGGCCACATAGAAGGATGTTCTAACCATCTTGGCAATATGATTAACAAAGGAGAGATTACTATCTACTTGGGTCCCCAGATCTCTTATTACATTTTCTGTATTAGGGGACTACCACGTATGTGGTAGTTCGTGGGTACTTTGTTTTTTCCAAAGGGGATAACTATGCACTTTTTGGCATTTAGCTTGAAGCCATGATTTTGACACCAGGTATCCGTCTCAGTGAGACCCTTCTGGAGGATGTCTGTATCAGCTGGAGAGTCAATTATGGCCCCCAGTTTGCAGTCACCTGCGAACTTGGTCACCCATAGTCCTCCTGTGCTTGCTGTACCTCTGATCAATATATACCCAACAGGAGGGGTCCCAGGACTGAGCCCTGGGGGTCGCCACTTGTAACTGGTTTAGAGTCAGACCTGGAGCCTGCAACTCTCACCGTGTGGGTTCTATCCATGAGCCAGTTGACAACCCATCTCGTGACATAGGCGTTTATGTTCAGGCTGGTGAGCTTGTCTATAATACCAGAATGGGGAATGGTGTTGAAAGCCTTTGCGAGGTCTAGGTAGGCTGTGTGGACCTCCTTTCCCTTGTCTAAAGCCTTGGTAACTGTCTCAAAGAAGTCCACCAGGTTTAGGAGGCATGATCTGCCCTTTAAAAAGCCAAACTGGGTAGGGTCCAATGTCTGAAGGTTCCCAATGTCTCTGTTAATGAATTCCAAGATGATGCACTCCATAGCTTTGCAGTCCAGGCTAGTCAGGCTTATAGGGCGATAGTTCCCAGGGTCGGTTGTGGCTCCACCTTTGTGGAGCGGATAACTGTTGCTGTGCGCCACTCTATGAGTACATAGCCTGTAGAGAGGCTGTGTTTGAACAGTGTGTTTAGGTGAGGGGTTAGTTCATTTTAGAGCTCGTGTAAGACATAGCCTGGGACACCATCTGGTCCCATGGAAGCTGTATTTTTGGCTTTAGATTGGGTTGTTTTAACCTGTGTGTCAGTGATTACCAGGGCACTACATTCTTCTGGTATGGTTATGGGCCCTTTAGGGGGTGAGAGAGGGGTGAAGTTTGCACTAAACCTATCTTCCAGAATGTTGGCAATATAAGTTAGTTCAGTGTATTTTGTGGATTCTGCACTAACTCTGAGCAGATCTGAGCATTGCCACTTAGATTCTTGACATAGCTAAAGAATGCCTTGTGGTTATCTTTGGAGTCCTTGGCATTTTTTCTTTTAAAGCTCGCCTTGGATGATTTTATGAAGGATCATAGTTTCTTGCTGATGCTGATCAGGGATGTCTTCCCTTCTTGGGATTTTACTCTTTTCTGTGCTAGTTTCCTCTTTCTATTGTATAACTTGTTTATGGCAGGAGTCCACCAGACTGGTTTCCTTTCCTTGGAGGAGTGAGTCTTGGTTTTGCATGGGATAGCAAGATCCATGCATTCTTGCAGGTGCTCATAGAGTGCCTTTGTAAGGGATTCAGCAGCTTGGACAGCATTGTCCTTTAGCATGGGAGCTGTGAAACTTTCCACCTCAGTCTTAAGTAACGTGAAGTTTGCTTTTGAAAAGTTTTTCATGATGGTTTCCTTGACTGGGGTGGGGCCAGAATGCGGATATGCAAAGTGATTAGTCTATGGTCTGATCTAACAAGCGAGGGTTTCACCTCCGGTGTAGAACACCGGTCGCCCATGTTGGTGATGACCAGGTCCAATATGTTGTCACCTCTGGTGGGGGTGTTGACCAGTTGATCCAGGGCATTCGAATTAGTACTTGAGTAGTTCTCCCAGTTAATGATTGGGTAATTGAAATCACCCAGTATTAGAGCATTTGGTAGGACCTTCATATTTTCCATTGCCTCCAGAAACGCAGAATGGGAGTCCTGGGTCATTGTGGGTGATCCGTAGCAAGCTACAACTTGAATTGCAGTTTTGCCCATTGTTAGATGCACATGGATGATCTCTGAGGCATTGTGATGTGCCACTAACCTGGAGGTGTAGGTATCCTTGATGAATATGGATACACCCCCACCTTTTTTGTTTTAATTTGGGTTCTGTGGCAGAAAAGTATGGTATGAGTTATAGCCTGGTAGTGCTGGGGTGCTCTCTGGAGCCTTAAACCAGGTTTCTGTTACTGCACAGATATCGATGTTCTTCATACTGAGGAGGGCCTGGAGTGCATGCATTTTGAGATTTTGACTTCTGGCGTTGAGTAGCATTAGCCTCAGTTTTTGGTTACTTGTGCTATTTATGGTGGTGGGTTTGTCTTTTGAGCCTTCCCTAAGAAAGGCACTATGGGGGCGGCAAAAGCCTTGGCCAGTATTCGTAAACCTAAGGGTGACAGGTGCAAGCCATCTCTTGTGAAGCAATGTGGCTTATCGAGCATGTCATCCCAGGTGGACAGATACTGGATCCGCTTTGAATGACACCAGAAACTTAGCCAATTGTTGAAATTGATAATTTTTTTCTTTATACTGTGGCATCATTCTTTGTGAGGGCAGGATGCTACTCAGGGTCAGTGTCATACCGACCTTTGCTACTTGATCAGAGAGCTCTTCCATGTCTCTTTACAGATAGTCCAGGGAGGTACGTCTCAGGTCATTCACACCAACATGGACAATGACAGAGTCATATTTGTACTTGTTCTGGAGTGACCTGAGTGCTTGTGTTATGTGGCGGATCCTGGCACCCGACA
This sequence comes from Protopterus annectens, assembly GCF_019279795.1. NCBI lineage: Eukaryota > Metazoa > Chordata > Ceratodontiformes > Protopteridae > Protopterus > Protopterus annectens. The sequence goes on along the minus strand of NC_056749.1, from coordinate 823,200,452 downwards.
GGCAGCTAACTGTAACCTTCTCCTTGTCCAGCCTAATTAGTGGGACATCAGTGTGCCTGACTACAGAGTCAGTGACAAGACAATTATCAGTGAGTTTATGATATATATATATATATATATATATATATATATATATATATATATATATATATATATATATATATATATCCATACACACATAAATATATATGCATTCGCTGTTGTGACTTCAACATTTCAACATTTTAACGCAGATCGTACATAGTGGGGATCGGGAAATGTATCCTTTCCCTCACTGTAGTGTGATCTCGGAGTTTGCATATATAAGTAGCAGGTGGTGTGGGGGTGCAGGGGGGCTTGCCTCCCAGCAAAAACGTTTGTTGCTCATGGCTGAAGTGTGGTATTTTCAGTAAAGTTGACATTCCTGAGATGTCAACTATCTTGAAATACCTCATTCGGTCAAGGTATTGCTTGTTCATTTGATTTTTGACATTTCGGTTCAGAAATATGAACACTCATATGATGCAGGTGCGAGATTTTGATAGTAAACCTATTTACACACACACACACACACACACACACACACACACACACACACACACACACACACACACACACACACACACACACATTTGGGGGCATATTTTAGGCAGTAAGTACTGACAAAAGCACTGCTATGATTATACTTGCACTAAGGTACTACTCGGTAAATACTGACAAAAGGACTGCTATGATTATACTTGTGCTAAGGTACTAGTCAGTGAGTACTGACAAAAGGACTGCTATGATTGTACTTGCGCTAAGGTATTAGTCAGTAAGTACTGACAAAAGGACTGCTATGATTGTACTTGCACTAAGGTATATCAGATGTTATTTTGCCATCATCACAGGCAGTCGAGTCCACCTGCACGATGTCCTATATCCCGAATGATAGAATACAAAACACTGACATTCCTGATTGTACAACGCACTAAGGTATATCAGATGTCGGTTTGCCATCATCACAGGCAGTCGAGTCCACCTACACGATGTCCTACATCCCGAATGATGGAATACAAAACACTGACATTCCTGACTGCCCAATGCACTAAGGTATATCAGATGTTGGTTTGTCATCATAACAGGCAGTCGAGTCCACCTGCACGATGTCCTGTATCCCGAATGATGGAATGCAAAACACTGACATTCCTGACTGCCCAATCTCACCCCCTTCTGGACCCATGTTAATGCTTCTTCCTGAGTCCAGAGTGGTAGGGAGTTTCAAGGTTCAGTGTTTATGTCGAATATACTGGAATTTGGCATTTTGATTTTCATGGAAGTACATCGACCGTAGGATGACTCAACTACCTGTGATTCAGGATAATGATGGTAAACCTCAGATATCTATTTGACCTTAATACGCAGTCAATGTACTAAAATCAAAACAGAAAAGAACAATATTATTATCAACCATTTGATTTTGGATCATCTTATCATGTTTAGAATATTGAATAAATTATTTCAGTAGACAGAGAGTGTTTTGGCATGGATACTATGACTTATTTAGCCAAAACAAAATTCTGTGTTTTTAATTCTGATGAAGTCTCTAATTAAAGTGAGAGAAAATCTTTTAATTTTAAGGTGTACAGAGCGGTCTTAGTGCATTTTTTAGTAAAGAGGTAAGTAATAAATTTAGTAGCTAGATTGATAAATGTTGTTAACACACAACCTCTTCGAATGCAGCATGTTATGCATGCCTAGAGTTCTCCTTTAGGTTTTCTACTAGCAAAAGCTCTAACTGAATTATTCTTATTGTACCCTCTCCTCAGGATGGAAAGGTAACCATGAGGTTGTCACCTGCATTATCAGAATGTCTGTCCAGCAATGAGGCCCAGTATAAGAACCTCAGTCACCCGTACCATTGTTAATGTTTTGAACTCTGTATATCTGAATAAGTAAGTTTCAACTTACATTTTCTTCTAGGAGAATGGTGTAACCTTGAACATGATACTTGAAATTACTAAGTACTAGGAACATAGACCTGCAAAGAAAAAAAAGAATTATATTTCTATTTCTTTTCTGCGATATTATAGTTGGCAACAAACTTTTTATTATCATTCTGTTTTCCAAGATACTTAATGGCAAAAGCAAAAGTAGCCTGACTTCAGTAGTTTTACATAAAGTGCATTTACAGTAATGCATTGTACACTGATAACATAAACCCATGACAGTAATGCATTGTTCACTAATAACAAACATCCATGACAGTAATGCATTGTTCACTAATAACAAACATCCATGACAGTAATGCATTGTTCACTAATAACAAACATCCATGACAGTAATGCATTGTTCACTAATAACAAACATCCATGACAGTAATGCATTGTTCACTAATAACAAACATCCATGACAGTAATGCATTGTTCACTAATAACAAACATCCATGACAGTAATGCATTGTTCACTAATAACAAACATCCATGACAGTAATGCATTGTTCACTAATAACTTAAAGCCATGACAGTAATGCATTGTTCACTGATAACAGAAACCCATGAAAGTGATGCATTGTTCACTAATATCATAAACCCATGATAGTGATGCATTGTACACTAACATAAATCCATTAAAGTAATGCATTGTACACTGATAACATAAAGCCATGACAGTAATGCATTGTTCTCTGATAACATAAACCCATGACAGTGATGCATTGTTCACTAATAACATAAAGTCATGACAGTGATGCATTGTTCTCCAGTAACATACACTCATGACAGTAATGCACTGCTCACTGATAACATAAAGCCATGACAGTGATGCAGTGTTCACTGATAACATAAGCCAGCCATGACAGTGATGCAGTGTTCACTGATAATATAAAGCCATGAGAGTAATGCATTGTTCACGGATAACATAAAGCCATGACAGCAATGCATTGTTTGCTAATAAACTAAACCCATTACAGTAATGCATTGTTCACTAATAACATAAGCCCATGATAGTGATGCATTCTGTTTGCTAATAACTTAAAGCCATGACAATAATGCATTGTTCGCTAATAACATAAACCCATGACAGTGATGCATTGTTCACTAATAACATAAACCCATGACAGTAATGCACTGCTCACTGAGAACATAAAGCAATGACAGTAATGCACAGTTGACGGATAACATAAAGCCATGACAGTGACACATTGTTCACTAATAACATAAACCCATGACAGTAATGCATTGTTCACTAATAACATAAACCCATGACAGTAATGCATTGTTCACTGATAACTTAAAGCCATGACAGTAATGCATTGTTCACTAATAACATAAGCCATGACAGTAATGCATTGTTCACTGATAACATAAGGCCATGCCAGTAATGCATTGCTCACTGATAACATAAAGCCATGACAGCAATGCATTGTTCACTAATAACATAAGCCCATGATAATGATGCATTCTCTTCACTAATAACTTAAAGCGATGCCATTAATGCATTGTTCACTAATAACATAAACCCATGAAAGTGATCCATTGTTCACTAATAACATAAACCCACGACAGTAATGCACTGCTCACTGATAACATAAAGCTATGACAGTAATGCACTGTTCACAGATAACATAAAGCCATGACAGTGAGACATTGCTCAATAATAGCATAAACCCATGACAGTAATGCATTGTTCACTAATAACTTAAAGCCATGACAGTAATGCATTGTTCACTAATAACATAAGCCACGACAGTAATGCATTGTTCACTGATAACTTAACGCCATGATAGTAATACATCATTCACTAATAACATAAAGCCATGCCAGTAATGCATTTTTCACTGATAACATAAACCATGACAGTAATGCATTGTTCACTAATAGCATAAGCTATGACAGTAATACATTGTTCACTGATAACATAAAGCCATGCCAGTAATGCATTGTTCACTGATAACATAAAGCCATGCCAGTAATGCATTGTTCACTGATAACATAAAGCCATGCCAGTAATGCATTGTTCACTGATAACATAAAGCCATGACAGTAATGCATTGTTCACTAATAACATAAGCCCGTGATACTGATGCATTTTGTTCACTAATAACTTAAAGCTATAACAGTAATGCATTGTTCACTGATAACATAAAGCCATGAGAGTAATGCTTTGTTTACTGATAACATAAAGCCATGTCAGTAATGCATTGTTCACTGATAACATAAAGCTATGACAGTAATGCATTGTTCACTGATAACATAACGCCACAACACTAATGCATTGTTCACTGATAACATGAAGCCATGCCAGTAATGCATTGTTCACTGATAACATGAAGCCATGACAGTAATGCATTGTTCACTAATAACATAAACCCATGACAGTGATACATTATTCACTAATAACATAAACCCATGACAGTAATGCACTGCTCACTGATAACATAAAGCTATGACAGTAATGCACTGTTCACTGATAACATAAAGCCATGACAGTGATACATTGATCACTAATAACATAAACCCATGACAGTAATGCATTGTTCACTGATAACATAAACCCATGACAGTAATGCATTGTTCACTGATAACATAAATCTATGACAGTAATGCATTATTCACTCGTAACATAAAGCCATGACAGTAATGCATTGTTCACTAATAACATAAGCCATGAGAATAATGCATTGTTCACTGATAACATAAAGCCATGCCAGTAATGCATTGTTCACTGATAACATAAATCTATGACAGTAATGCATTGTTCACTGGTAACATAAAGCCACAACAGTAATGCATTGTTCACTGATAACATAAAGCCATGCCAGTAATGCATTGTTCACTGATAACATAAAGCCATGAGAGTAATGCATTGTTCACTAATAAAATAAGCCTATGATAGTGATGCATTTTGTTCACTGATAGCATAAAGCCATGACAGTAATGCATTGTTCACTGATAACATAAATCCATGACAGTAATGCATTGTTCACTGATAACATAAAGCCATTCCAGTAATGCATTGTTCACTGATAACATAAAGTCATGGCAGTAATGCATTGTTCACTAATAACATAAGCCCATGATAATGATACATTTTGTTCACTGATAACATAAAGCCATAACAGTAATGCATTGTTCATAGAGAACATAAAGCCATGACAGCAATGCATTGTTCACTAATAACATAAACCCATGACAATAATGCATTGTTCACTAATAACATAAACCCATGATAGAGATGCATTCTGTTCACTAATAACATAAAGCCATGACAGTAATGCATTGTTCACTAATAACAAAAACCCATGACAGTGATGTATTGTTCACTAATAACATAAACCCATGACAGTAATGCACTGCTCACTGATAACATAAAGCTATGACAGTAACGCACTGTTCACGGATAACATAAAGCCATGATAGAGATGCATTCTGTTCACTAATAACATAAACCCATGACAGTAATGCATTGCTCACTAATAACATAAACCCATGACAGTAATGCATTGTTCACTAATAATTTAAAGCCATGACAGTAATGCATTGTTCACTAATAACATAAGCCATGACATTAATGCATTGTTCACTGATAACATAAAGCCATGCCATTAATGCATTGTTCACTGATAACATAAAGCCATGCCAGTAATGCATTGTTCACTGATAACATAAAGCCATGCCAGTAATGCATTGTTCACTGATAACATAAAGCCATGACAGTAATGCATTGCTCACTAATAACATAAGCCCATGATAGTGATGCATTTTGTTCACTAATAACTTAAAGCCATGACAGTAATTCATTGTTCTCTGATAACATAAAGCCATGCCAGTAATGCATTGTTCACTAATAACATAAGCCCATGATAGTGATGCATTTTGTTCACTAATAACATAAAGCCATGACAGTAATTCATTGTTCTCTGATAACATAAAGCTATAACAGTAATGCATTGTTCATAGAGAACATAAAGCCATGACAGCAATGCATTGTTCACTAATAACATAAACCCATGACAATAATGCATTGTTCACTAATAACATAAGCCCAAGATAGAGATGCATTCTGTTCACTAATAACATAAACCCATGACAGTAATGCATTGCTCACTAATAACATAAACCCATGACAGTAATGCATTGTTCACTAATAATTTAAAGCCATGGCAGTAATGCATTGTTCACTAATAACATAAGCCATGACATTAATACATTGTTCACTGATAACATAAAGCCATGCCATTAATGCATTGTTCACTGATAACATAAAGCCATGCCAGTAATGCATTGTTCACTGATAACATAAAGCCATGACAGTAATGCATTGTTCACTAATAACATAAGCTATGACAGTAATGCATTGTTTGCTGATAACATAAAGCCACGACAGTAATGCATTGTTCACTAACATAAAGCCAAGCCAGTAATGCATTGTTCACTGATAACATAAAGCCATGACAGTAATGCATTGTTCACTAATAACATAAGCCCATGATAGTGATGCATTTTGTTCACTAATAACTTAAAGCCGTTACAGTAATTCATTGTTCTCTGATAACATAAAGCCATGACAGTAATGCATTGTTCACTAATAACATCAGCACATGACAGTAATGCACTGCTCATTAATACCTTAATGCCACGACACTCCAAGGACTCCAAATATTCAATTTTAGGTCTGATTTATGTCACTAAACAGGGACAGTCAGTTGAAAGAAAACAGTTTTTAATTCTGTACTTTCTAGATACTCAGATTTAGTATTTGAGATCAAAAGGCAGGAAGGAAGCAACTGGGTCACTGATCCTGTTCTTATTTGACATCATCCCAGCATTTCAGCAGAAGGGCAAAACAGAAAACAAAGACAGTATAACCTCTCCTGAAATGGAGTACTGACCTTTTGCTATGTAAACTTTAAATCATAAAGTCTAAACTTTACATATCACAAAGCCTACTATAACAAATGCCCCACAAGGTTGTCAGTAGGTCACACTTACAGTGTCTGTCTTAATGGCATTTGATTTCAACAATTCTTTCAGAACTTAAAATTTCAAGAACAGAGTTGATGAAGTTGTGAAAGCCAACTGAAACTCCTTCACGAGTACTTTAAAAAGTGTTACATATTGTACACTATTTCTTCAAAGAAACTGAAAGGGGCTAAAGACTTCAAAGCAGAACAAACAATATTGCAAATTTAGACCTGGTTACCTTCAGTGGCTCTCACTGACAGGAGAGACATGTAAGTAACTAGCAGATACTTGTGCAGCCCATTTTTGGACATTCATATTACAAAATATAAGTGCTGATAATTACTATGTGGATGCAGAGCCAGGCGTCTTAAGATCCTCACAGCTGAATAGCCTTGTAAGTACCTATGAACCCATGAACCTAAAAGATGTCAATCTAGTGGCAGAAGTTGTGATATGTTATAAGGATTAAAAAAGGCAACAAAAATATATGAAACATATATTTGATGAAGGGCTTATATTGTGACAGTAAATCATACTGTTTAAACTATCTTAAAAAAACAGAAATAAACTGCAATATAACTTAAAGAAACAAACAGGCGAAGGGCATTCACCAGACTAGAACTAATTCAATATATTGTAAGCGCTTTCGAATGTAAAAATTCACAAACTTCCTCAGACAATCACAGTTGTTAACTGACTTAGTTTAAATAACCTTCTACATCAATGATATCATATCCTGTAAAGCATTTAAAAATATATTGTCCATTAAATCACAATGTAATCACAAGAACATATTTCATTCTACATAAAGTTCATTTCACCTTTAACAAAACTTAATTAATTACATTAATTAACATATAAAAGCATATACATATATAGAAGTATATTAAACATATAACAATTTTAAAACTAGTACACAATTGGTCATTTAACGACTATTTAAGGCCTTAAGCTTCAAAATACATTTAATGGAACTGTATTCATTTAAACCAGGATAGGTGTAAGCATTAGTTAATACTTGCCACCATAATTCTCTAAGTTCTAACTCCACAGATACTGGCCCACCTCTAATATTAGCGTGTATTTGTTCAATAACAAGAAACAAAAATGAATACTCAAGACATTCAATAATATGTTTCGCTAAAGCGTTGTTTACATCTTTCCCATTAATGCTATATAAATGTTCATATATTCTCTTTCTAAAGTGCCTATCAGTTTTCCCAAAATAGAACTGGGGGAAATTTTGACACTGGGCTAAATATACCACACCAGTGGCATTACAATTATATTTACCCTTAACTCTATATTTATTTCTACCTATGGAAAAACTATTAGTCTCTTTAATATGTTTACACATTCTACAAGAACCACATTTGTACATGCCTCCATCCTTTTGTAAAGAGGGCAATACAGTCTCAACTAACTTTTTAAGGTTCCGTCCCCTTTTATAAACAAGTTGAGGCATATCTGGTATCTTGTTTCTAATAAAGGTGTCCTCTTTCAACACCACCCAGTTCTTGTATAGAATACCCCACACAATTTCAGCTTCAGTACAAAAAGATGTAATAAAATACAATGAGGCATTAGATGTGTTACCTTTATTAGATATATTAGAGGAATTCAAATTCGGACACCCAATACTACAGTCATTAGTATTAACACCATTAATTACTTCAATTCTACGAAGAATGGATTTAAACCAACCATTATTACGTTTATTGCTAACCTCAGATATAACGTTGTCGATCAAGGTAGATGGGTATCCCCTTGCTATAAACATTGTTTTAAGTAGATAATATTCATCCCAAAAATCATCCTCTAGAGTGGTCATTCGGGACGTGCTAACCAGCTGGCCTTTAATAACAGCACGTTTCTGATAATGGGGATGAGCACTACTGAAGTGAAGAAAACTATTAGAATATATTGGCTTATGGTAGATTTTTGCAATATAACACAAATACACCATATCCTTAATAAGTAATACATCCAAGAATGATAGCGTAATGTTATTCAATTCGTAGGTAAAACTCAAAAATGAAGTAAGATTAGATAATATAGAGACAAATTCCGCAGCCTCACTTTCATCACCTTTAAATAAAACATAAATATCGGCCAAATAACGTGTGAAACAGCAGATGAATTCTTTAAAGATGTCGAGTCTAAACAAAATCTCATTTCCCCAATATGCCATAACAGTATTCACAAAGTGTTTCAGGTGATGAAATTAACTTAATAGAATATTTACTGGACATTGTGCTATCTAATAATTATATTTTGTTTAAAGTTAGTTTTTATCATCAAAAATCCATTGTTGCCATGGGTTCCCCCTCTGAGGGGAGCTTTGTTTTTTGAAAAATAAACTGCAATACCTGGCATATGGGAAAATGTTACACTGCATGAACAGACTGCGCTTCATTTTGGACATGACTTCTCCACTTCAGGCACCACTGTTGGTTGGGGGGTAGTTTGTGTTTGAATAAATTCTGTAAGGCTAAACAAATCAAAGCTAGCATTTTGCATCTAGCAGAGCTACATGTAAACTGGAACACAGTGTTTGTCACCTGTAACTGTGTCAGTGATGGACAGCTTTTGCCAAATATGTGTTGTAGGTAAACTTGGGTAAGATGAATAAGTGTGTTGTGGTATAATAAGGGTCCTCTCAGCTACCCCGTCACTGATGCTGGTAAACCACCACTTGGCAAATGTCCTGGCCATGTAGAATTGAACTGCAGTCTCTGTTGGAGTGATATGTCTATGTGACTCAGTGCCTGGAGCTTTCTATTGCTGACGTGGAGATTTATTTGACTTTAATATGCTCAACACTTACAGAGTGATATAGGTTTCCTCTCATCATCTACACTTACAGTTTATTAGCAATTTGCTTGCTGATATTGAACAACATTGATCCCACTATCAAGTATGAATTCACATGGTGTTTTGTGAACTTGGGTATTAATGCATAGAATATAATGGCCTTAAAAATACAAACATGTTACTGGCTGTCAAGACTTCATGAAATTTGTAACATGCACAATAAATGACAAGTGCAGGTTCTGACACAACCACAGCGACAGAAATAATTAAGATGCCATCATATCTCACCCTCGTACTCCCACTGCTTGCTGCCTTACCTACACCCTCATACTCTGTCCTTTCAAACCACTCTATATCTCTCATTTCAGAAAGATAAGAGAAGACACCAGGACAACCTAACTTCCTTCCTCATAGAAAATACTTCCTTCCTACTACCGTCTACAAGCTTTCAGATCCCCCCACCACTATATATCCTACCTACAGACCTGCAACTTCTTGCTTCCTTCATGATTCCTACTTCCTCACTACCTGCCATCAATAAAATACAGATCCCGTTACTTAATTGTGCTCTCCTTAGCTTGTCGTCTATTCTTGTCCTCCTGCTGAGCCATCTTTCAGTTTACTACAACACAATAACATCTCTCAACATTTCTCCAACTATATTCTCACTATAACTAGCAGGGTGGCTTAATGGCTAAGGTGTTTGCCTTACAAACACAAAGTATAGGGTTTGAGTCTCACAAAGGATAATTGGCTAGGCTTAAAATGGCTCACAAGGGCAGTTGGCTTAGTACTAAACTATGAACCTATGGTTTAAACATAACATAAATGACTACAAAATTGCACCCCCAGCTATAATACCTTTGTAATGACCATATAAAGAGGAAAGGTGTAGGCATTGTTTTAATATTATCTAACTACCACCATTTTCCAATACAACAAACTGATACCAAACTTCAGTTCAGCAGAGCTTCTTTTTGCTTTCCTGGAAATAAAGAAATATAAACAAACATGCATTACTGTCCTTTGTATCCCTTCTGGTGGTGACTATACAGTTGTATTGGAAGTTATACATTGGATACACATAACAATTCCACAAGATAAAAAAACACTAGGTGATGTGAATGTCAAGGGAACACTTTATAATCTCATAATACTGAAATGTCAAATTTCAGTATCTCGAGACTATAAAGCCGAATGTTGAAAATAGCGAAAGTTCATAATCGCGAATTTGAATATCTCTAATTCAGGGTTATGGACTTACGCTATGTTGTTTCCAGGTTTGTGCGTTGATGGTGCCCGGTGCCATGTGTGGATATAGGTGTTATGTCAGGTAAGTGAGTGTTTTATAAGGGTTTTGAGTGGGAGGTAGAGTGTATGTGGGTGTGCTGATATGTTTGATGTGTGTGTGAGGGACTGGAGAATGTGCGTGTGTGAGTTTGCTTTTGTTTCTTGTATGTGCGATCTCAGAGTTGGTATATATAAGTAGGGAGGTGTAGGGGGTGCAGGGGGGCTTACCCCCCTACTTATGTGTGTATGAGTTGTGTATGTGAGTAGTTTTGTGTTTTAAATTGTGATGCGGTTGTCTTGGTGTATGTGTGGTGTGGTGTGTGTGGTTTGTTTGGGTTTTTGAATTTCGTGGTTTTGGGCTCAAGGTTTTGTAGTTTCAGTGTTTTGTGGATTCGGTTTCATTGTCTCAAGATACTGAAATTCAATGTTTCAGTATTTCAAGATTATGACGTCAATCCAAATGTCAATTGGTTGGAAATAAACTATAACTCCCCTACACTTAGTATGAGCTGTTATAGTTTCACACAACTAATTAATAGCTCCACATATTATAGACAGACATCAAATTCCATATTAGACTGGATCCTAGTATCAGAGCCTAGCAAATTTACCACCACAAGTACAATGTCAGACTCTCTTTGTGACCATCTCCTAATCTATACAACCAAACATCTCACAAATCCACTTAAAGAATGTGTTTAGAAAACAACATGCAACCTGTCAAATTTAACCTAAAAATATTCATTACAACCCTCTCAGCTATTAACTGGAACATCTTAAAAATCCTCCACATAGATGATTCTGTAAATTAATTTAAAACAACTCTTGTAATATTGTAAATAGCTTTGCACCTCCTAGAAGGAAGAGACTAAAAATGAATAATGCAAGTTGTCTACCCAAAAAGAGTAGAATGCTAATGCAGGATAGAGAAAAAGTACTGGAAGAATCGCAAAAATATAAAACACCACAATATCTCAAAAACTTCATGATGCTCCATAACCATAATAAAAACAAATAAATGAAGACAAAAAACTATGCCATAATAACCTTCAGAACAATAGTAAACACAACTCTAAACATTTCTGGTCAGCCATTAAAGAAATCTTATATCTCGTCCAAATATTCAACCCTAGCTCCTCTCCTAATAACTCACTATTCAAAATTGCAATAGAATTCAACTCTTATTTCATAGATAGTTATCAGTCCTTACCAAGGATTCCTCAACATCTAATCCAAACCCTGCCTAACAGCCATATATCACCACATTCGCTTTCACCTTCACACCTGTTCCCACATCCTATATAAAACTACTCTTAAACAAATTCAAACCATGTTCTACTTCAGTTGATGTCCTTCCATGTTTTGGAACAAACTACCTATCTATATCAAACAAAGCTCCTCATTAGCACTCTTCAAGAAAAATCTTGATGATTGGATGGGAGATAAGAAATTCACCACGGTGATCACTTCTGTGGCTCTGCTTGACAGGGGCACAGGAAAATAATTTTCTTGGGTGGCAAAAGCCAGGGTACCATTTGGTTAGGCTTATATAGGCCCTAGAGCCAATAGCCTAGTACCTACCTATGAACCTCTAAGTACCTTAAAACACACTGCAGCTAATGGCATTGCCTATTTTTTAAGCACCTTTACTGAATTATCACTTGTAACATAGGCAAATTTACATTTATACAAAACTAATCAAATTATATTAAATTAACATTAACACACATTATACTTCAGATATATTGCTATATATCGTATAACCTAAGCAACATTAAATAAATTATTCAGTTCCTGACCCTTTTTTTAAACAAGAAATATCTTTATTAAACCATCACTTATGACAAAAAATCATACATTTGTATAAATGAAAACAAACCACACCGACAGAATCCTAGTTGCTGGCATTTTACATCACAAACCATACTGATACACTCCCAGCTGAAAACATTATACAGTCCTTATAAACGTATCAATGCAGGAATCCCACATTCCCTCTCTCTCTCTCTCAGGAAAAACTCACACATTATCGCTCTACACAAACAAGGAAATTCAACAGACATTACTAACTTCAGACAAATAACAGTCGTATCCCTCCTCTCCAAAATACTTGAAAATATATTCAAAAACAATCAGTAAACTAGCTCCTGCAGGAAAAACTCCCATCCTCCAGACAACACAGCTTTGGTCTCGCAGTAGGACTAACTCTGCATTTCTAACCTTTATGGACAGTCTCAGTAAAGCTAGAGATAAGGGCAAACTGGTCGCATTATTTATAGATGTGACTAAAGCCATTAATACAGTGCGTCACAGCAAACTTTTACCTCAAATGTCCTCACTAGGTCTATCTCAGACCACAGTTCGATGGTTCAAAGGTACCTTTCAAATAGGTATCAGTCAGTAAAATGCCACTGAACACTCATCTATCTACCTACTTAACTGAATTAACTACTTGAAACTTCAACAGGGTGTCATTATTCCTACCCCAGGGAGGGTATCAGAGAGACAGTCTCCTAGATCTGCTAGCTAAAGGGATCTAATAAAAAAATATAAATGTAAATGTGCCTATGTCACAAGTGATAATTCAGTAAAGGTGCTTAAAAAATGATAGGCAATGCTATCAGCTGAAATATTCCTTTATACTCTATTTCTTGTCAGTCATGTCACCCTTTGATCACAGGTAGGATACCAGCCATGACTCAAGCTTTCTGGATTACCTTTATTTTCCATTCCTAAGTCAGAGTATGATTAGAGTTCATAGGTCCATAAGACCATAGATAAGTACTATGCTTACTGCCCTTGTGGGCCATTTTAAGCCTAGCCAGTTTCCCTTTTTTGTGCTTGAAATAACCTATCCCATTTGGTTGCAAATCAGCCTTAGCCATCCCATGATTGATAATTATATATTACCCCTAACGAGAATAACTGGGATCATACGATAGATAATTTGAGGGGACCCATGTATGGGATAAAGCATTTAAGAGCTACCTCTGTCCATTAGTTGTACAGGAGGCAGTCCTGGGGGTAAATGATTTTGTTTCCCATGCATAGATCTAAGTTGTGCTTGAATATGGACAGGGATAAACTTTGGGGAGTGTGTTTCACAGCAGTGATATCCTATGTGAGCTATACCTGTCCCACCAAACCATTCTGTTGACATTGCAGAAGAGGTTTATATCCCTAGGCCTATAATTTCTGATGACATTTGACTTTGTCATGTTCAGTAAATCCATCAGTAACGGGTTGGAGTATGCCTTGTATGCCAGACACAGGTCACTCTTAGCAGTCAATGGGATAAGGAGTATTGTGACAGGACTTTGAGTCGGTCCATGTAGGACATGTTGTTTAGGCCTTGTATCTCTGCAGGCATTCCAGTTGTTGTATGCATCTGGAAAGATCCATGCCGAAGGGGGGATTATATTCAATGACTTGCCTAATGAGGGCTGAGTAAAGGGGAACAATGACATCCCTAGATCTAGACACAATCCCTTTGTTTATAAACTGTGCAGTATAGAAGGACTTTCTTAAACAGACACGTTAGTCAAAAGAGTTCATGAAATTAGTATTGTTTCAGTTTTTGTTGTAAGCCAGTTGTGTTCTCAGTACCCACAATGTGCCCAGAACTGCTTCCTCCTGTAATTCACAGTTACATATATCAGTAGAATATTTAAGTATGACTGAAAATTCTTTTTTACTCGACCCATTGGAACTGTCTTGGCATCTTTCTTCCACATTGCTCTCATTTCTGCCTGCAAATCCAGATACTTTATGACTTTATATCATTCTATATGTAAGAGACTGTAATCATTGGGTGTAGATATTTCAGCAATCAATGCTACTTTTGTCTTTTTTACATGAACTGCTATATCTGGTTATCTCACATCTCTTTTCTGAACTGTTGGTAAGGGGTGATCCCACATGATATAAACTTCATTGTTCTCTGTGTGGTTCCTGTTCCCAGTGCTTCTCAGCTACTGCTATATTGTAGTGTGTGCACAATCCCAAATTCAACACTGTGTAATGTCTAGCCCTATTATTGCACCTTTCAGTATATAGGCCTCCCGCCATGAGTGTATCACAATCAGCAAGAAGATGTCTGTTTCTAGTTCCTTTTTACAGAACCTGCATTTTTCTTTTGCCTACTTTTTCAATGCATTTTGTAAACCAACATGTACATTGTCCACTATCCTGGGTTGCCATTATTAACCAATCATATTTTGGTTTCAATTAATTTCTGTTTAGCCATTCCCGAGTCAAATGTTGGCCAACATGAGGTTTTTCCTGGAGATCTCTGTGCTTACCACAATATTTATGGATTTTCTACATGTTTCCTTCTCATCTGACCCTTCTCTTTATTTATTTATGTATTTATTTATGTATTTATTTATTTATTTATTTATTTATATATATTATTTGTGCATTCAGTTGCTGTCTGATTTTTATTTACTAATGATTTGATTTCTATTCCAACTTGACACTTAAATGCTTCTGCTAAATTAAGCAGATATGTGATCTTGGAATTCCTCTCCTCATGTTTTAAAGCTTTTATTATGTTTGGATCTGATTAGGTCAGCAGATATGTATGCAGTCCCACAACTGCAGATCTGTACATGTAATCAATTTCGAGGAGATCTGCATGTCCTCCAGATTGTGGAATATATAATCTTGGTATGTAATGATTTTATATACCATTTGGTTAGCAAGAAATCTTTTTCTTCTTTTTATGTCCAGTTGATCCAATAATTTTAGGGTCAGTCAATCACCCCAAAATTGTATGTTAAAACAGAACAGCAAATTGGTTTACAGCTTGGACTTTATTCCTAGATGTGAAGGCAGTTTTCAATATTAGTTTAAGTATTCCTTACTCATCTGTATTCACATTTGTTCATGTTTTATTTTTGATTCTTCATCTATTCCTATTTATACACTCTCTTAAGTTCCTTTATATTACATTCCTGCTCCAGGTTGATATTTTCTTGGTGTTGTAGCTTTCTAGTTTTAATTGTTGCTTTTCACATTTATCACAACCAAATATCATTCTTAGACCACATGAGAAAGTTTCAACCATGTGTAGTTGCTCTTTTTATCTGATAAACTATACTGTTTTAAGTCATCAACAAAAAGTAGATGAGAAAATTTTAAACAAGGTTGTTTTCTGGGACCCAGTTTGTAACCATCATACCTAATCTGTTAGGTAAACAGCTTAATGGGTTAAGGGCAAGACAAAATAACAGCGGCGACAAAGCATCACCCTGGAATATCACCCACTGAGTGTTATCCCTGGGATAATAATTTGCCCTTCGTCATGTCTCAACTGCAAAGTGGTTTACCCCTGTTTCAGGGTTACTGTAATGTAATTGATCAGTGTACAGTGTATCTTAGAAATCAGTAAGCACTCCTTTATCGATGAATCTGGGTTGCTGTCAAAAGCTATTGTAGTGTATCCATGCTGTACTTAAATTTGTCACCTTTGTCACAGTTCTCTACATTGCCTTTGTTTAGCAACAACTGATCATTTCTCCATGTTACTTTCTTTTTGTTACTTTCTTTTGTTACCCTTTTGTTCTATTTCTACAATTGATTTTTTTTTCTAATTGAGTATAAGCTCTGCATTCGTTCTAATATATGTTTTGCACATTATTGGAAGGCTGGTTATTGGTCTACATCTCTTAGGATGCCGTGCAGGTTCATTCCAAGGAGGAGTACTGTTTTTCCTGTTGTTAACCAGGCTGATGTTGGTTCTAGATGCACATACAAGTACTTCCTACTCAGGGCTAAATCTTTGTGTAAAGATGTTAATGCTTTTAGCCAGAGGTTAGTACTGCATCTGAGACTGGGGTTCTCCATTTAGGAGTTTTTTTTCAGTTTTGTCTCAGTTTCTGTTGCTGTTACTTCACATCTCCCAACAGTAAAGGTCCTTGCTGTTTATTTTAATTCTTCTATTCATTCAGCATTTTTGTTATGTTTAACATTGCCTTCATAAATACTTCTCCAAAATGTGTCTATTTCTTGTTTTTTATGTGTTTTTATCCTATTTCCCTTGTTTGCCACTTCTCTACAGAATCTTTTTGGGTCATGAATGAAATACTTATTTTGTACTTTTCTTTTACATTTATCTGCATACTTTATAAGATTTTCTGCCTTTGCTGATATTTTTAGTTTATTATTAGTAACAGTGTATGATAGATCCTTGTCTGTTTTGATACTGTGCATTGCTTTTACCACGTCTATCTTTCTAAGTATTTTTGATAATCTGTTCCCTTTTCTATGTTCTTCTAACAGTGATATTTCTTGCCTTAATTGTTTTATAGTTTTCTCTGTTTGATGCTTCCATGGTGACATTTTACTTGTTCCCTTCTTTTCCATTGTTATCTGGTATTAGTTTAGCTGCACAATAATATATCATGTGATTTTTCTCTTGAGAGTCCTGATTACTGTTTTCATTTGTTTTACCAATCTTCTTGCATTGTGGTTGTTATTTACTTTCTACATTTTTTTTCTTTCATCTATCTTATGCAAGTTCATAGCACAAGTCTGACTTTTACAAGACTGCAGGACAACTTATAGTGGATGACATTAGCAGTGGATGTTGGAGAGAAGTTCTTAGGATGCTGTTCACAGGAGGTTACTAGCCTAATTGCCCTCTGGCCTTTATGAGCCTAGCTGTTTAAAAACCCAGGTACCCTTATTGCCATAGTTAGATGGTCATGGCTAGCAGAGTTATTTTTTGATCAGCACTGACTGCCCCTGTCCATGAGGGATATGGGTGCCACTCCTGGGGTGAATTTACGGTCATCCATCCAGTTGTCAACGTTGCACTTGAAAAGGTTCATTGAGGAGCTCTGTTTCACATAGAGTGGATGCCTATTCCAGATGATTGGCAGTTGCTTGGAGGTGTATCTGTCTCTCTAGCATGTTCTGTTAATGTCACAGGCTAGGTTGAGATCCCTGGAATAAGTTATTCTTGTCTATTTGATTTGCAGATGTCCAGCGTTTCCATTAGGGCAGGGTCCGAGACTGTTCTATAGGGCAGACAAAGGCTGCCTCTCAGCAGCCTGTATGATATGAGTACAGTGACAGGGCTTTCAGTCTTTTCATGTATGTCATGTTTCAGAAGCCATGGATTCTCTTGCTCAGAAACCTCTGTGGTGTTTTCAGTTGCTGTAGATGTCTGGTGAGATACACACAGAAGGGAGCATTGTATTCAATTTATGGTCTGATAAGGGTAGAGTACAGTGGAGATATGAGCTTCCTGGTCTTGAATGTGATGCCCTTATTTATGAGGTGCCCAATGTAGATTGCTTTTCTTTCACAATGGACACATGGTGATTGAAGTTTAGATTACTATCAACCTGTGTTCTCAAGTCTTGCACCACTGAGTTTGAGTTTAGAGGGATGCTATCTATATCATAACTGGAAGGGGATACTTCTTTTCCAAAGGAGACAATGAAGCATTTTTATGCGTTACATTTCAGTTCAGGAGTTTGGCACCAATAATTTGCCTGTGTTAGCCCTTTCTGTAATATGTTAACATCGTTGGGGGAACCTATATGATTGTGCCCAGTTTGCAGTCTACTGCAAACTTGGCAAGCCACAGGCCATCTACTTTCATCTGGACTTCAGAGAAATAGTTCCAAACAGTAGAGGGTCCAGCACAGATCCTTATAGTACTTCACTAGTAACTGGTCAACTGGTGGAGGTGGACTCCCCAACTCTGACAGTGTGTATTCTGTTGGGGAGCCAGTTGACTACCCGAGTAATGTATGGGTTAACCTACAGATGAGAGAGTTTCTCTATGATACCTGAATGGAGGATTGCGTCAAAGGCTTTGGCTAAATCAAGATAGGCAGTATGTACAGTTTCTCCCTCATCCAGGGCTTTGGTAACACTCTCAAAGAAGTCATCTATGTTTAATAAACAAGATCTACCCTTGATAAAACCAAAATGGGTAAGGTCAAGTGTTTTAAAGGTTGCTTATTTCCTTGTGGATAAGGTCAATGATTATTCTTTCCATAGCCTTGCAGATAATGCTGGTTAGGCTAATTCCCAGGGTCAGTTGATGGATGTGTAGGCATGTTCAACTGTGAAGATAGTTCTAGTTCTAATTCTGCATGTTACCAGATTGATTTATGTAGTGTAATTGATAAATTTGTGAACAAGTACTGGCAGACCAGGGTTGCAGTGTATGGAGGGAGGTAACACATGACTGCATTGTAAATATGTGACATATTCTTAGACAGGGCCTTCAGTTTGTTATGTTTTCACATGTAGTTTCATGGCATGAAGATTAAATGGACAGTAAATAGCAATAATACATGTTAATAGTGATTTTGCATAGCACAACAGTGAGCAGCTGGTTTGCGCTGTGGCTGGCAAAGTGCTTGTGCATGCGAAATACACATTTCCATTGCTTTCACTGTTTGTGCTTAGTTAAGCACTGCTCAAATGTGAGTCTCATTGCTAAAATTCTGAGAGTTAGTACTGAGTGTATAAAACAAACCTGTTGCTTAGTTGACTCTGTAGCAGCAGGTGTAAATGCATTGACTGATTTCTTTTTGACCCCAGACTCTGTAGCAGCAGGTGTAAATGCATTGACTGATTTCTTTTTGAGCCCAGATTATACTGGGTTCAAATCTAGGTGTATGTAATAAATTTAAATAAACAATGACAATGCAATTACATCAATTCTTTATGGTATATATGTTGCTGAGTGTTGGCATAGCTCAAGTGGGGTAAAACGACATTGAGCGGACGTAACTTCATTATTGTAGAGCCGCTCACCATCATCTGGCATTAGTGCATGATGCCAAAGTTCACACAAACAGAGGCCAAAAGGTGAAGGAATCCATTGCATTTTCTGGTATGTATGTGTGTTGTGTGTGATTCTCTGCTTTGACGATATTATAGGTGTTAAAATAGGGTAGATAGGAAAGTGCTGAAATGGGGAACAAGCAGGGGGAAGAACAAAGGGAAAGCAATACATAAATGTGCAGGAGGGAGGTAGGAAAAAACCATAGCTATCCATTTCTTTAACAGTTAAAACTGAAAATACGTTCAGAATATTAGCTGGAGTTGGACTGTCACCTCCAGAAAGAGGGGTGACAACAACGTAATCATCTTGAATAGCCAATTAGACCAAATCAGGAAGATACTTGTGTGAAATGGAGAGCTATGTATGGGACAATATTTTTTTGTGGGACTTGTTCACCTTTTTTTTAATTCAGTAAGAGAGGAATGCTATGTAATAGGTATTTCTGGACCAGGTAAGTTGGGTAGATGAGGAAGCAAATGCAAGACAAACAAGACAAGAGACAGGGATTATGAGGGACACACAAGGTTGGGGGGACACCATGACCTGGATGAGGGAGAGGACAGCACAGGCTCATGACCATCATACATGAAGAGAGTGAAATTTGAGTCCTCACCCACTGTCCTGTCATCACTGCACCCTTGTTCTGCTGTTGACTGGAGTGCTTGGCATCTTCTCCTACCTACCATGAGAGAAAACAGTCTCTCCATCTGGCATAGGTGTACACCAATGGTGCGGTGCACAATCCTACTCATCAAACCTGGCATCTCCTGCTAAGTGATGAAATCTCCACCTCTGACACTGTTCCTGGGGAGGTACCATAGCACCAGCTGTCAGGGGAGCACTACCTGAGGGTGCAGATAGTGCAGGGGAAGCAGAGGCAGTGCTGCCAGGTTGGGTCCCAGATGTGCAGGGCATCAGTGCTGGAGCCAATGGAGCAGAGGCAGGCTGATCCACTGGGGCTGGGCTACCTTGCTGTGCTGTGAAGCATTTAATGACTTGGTACAGATATCAAAATGTTTCTAAGCCATCCAACACATAATACAAAAAGAGATAAGGGTTG
Organism: Protopterus annectens; assembly: GCF_019279795.1. Classification (NCBI taxonomy): domain Eukaryota; kingdom Metazoa; phylum Chordata; order Ceratodontiformes; family Protopteridae; genus Protopterus; species Protopterus annectens. Next base: position 823,179,553 of record NC_056749.1, on the reverse strand, counting down.
GATGAGAGAAAAAAAAGAGACAAAATTAGTACCATCATATGTGATATACAATGCAGTAACACAATTATACAACTATCTTATCTGAAGTATTACATTAAGTATACAGTGGATATAAAAAGTGTACACACCCCTGTTAAAAAGCCGGGTTTTTGTGTTACAAAAAAAAATGAGACCACAATAAATGATTTCAAAACCTTTCCCACCTTCAATGTGACCTACAACCTGTACAATTCAATTGAAAAACAAATCTGATAGGGGAAAAATATAAAAAATAAAAAACTTACCTTATGCTGGCTGCATAAGTGTGCACACCCCTAAACTAATGCTTTGTTGAAGCACCTTTTGATTCAATTGCAGCATTCAGTCTTCTTGGTAGGAGTCTATCAGCAAGGCACATCTTGACTTGGTAATATTTGCCCACTCTTCCTTGCAAAAGCGTTCCAAATCTGCCAGATTGTGAGGGCATCTCTTGTACACAGCCCTCTTCAGGTCACCCCACAAATTTTCTATTGGATTTAGGTCTGGGCTCTGGCTGGGCCATTCCAAAACTTTAATTTTCTTCTGGTGAAGCCATTCTTTTGTTGATTTGGATATATGCTAGGGGGAAATTCCTCTTCATCTTCAGCTCTCTAGCAGATGCCTGAATGTTTTGGGCCAGAAGTGACTGGTATTTGGAACTGTTCATAATTCCCTCCACCTTGACTAAGTCCCAGTTCCAGCTGAAGAAAAGCAACCACAAAGCATGATACTGCCACCACCATGCTTCATCATGGGGATGGTGTTCTTTTGGTGATGCAAAGCATTGTTTTTGCGCCAAACGTTATGTTTTAGAATTGTGGCCAAAAAGTTCAACCTTGGTATCATCAAACCATAACACATTTTCCCACATGCTTTTTGGAGACTTGATATATTGTTTTGCAAATTTTAGCCAGGCCTGGATATTTTTCTGTGTAAGAAAAGGCTTCTGCTTGCAGCTCTATCCCTTCGTCCAGACATATGGAGAATACGGGAGATTGTTGTCACATGTAGTCACAAACAGTACTTGCCAGAAATTCCTGCAGCTCCTTCAGTGTTGCTGTAGGTCTCTTGGCAGCCTCCCTGACCAGTGTTCGTCTTGTGTTTTCATCAATTTTGGAGGGACGTCTGGTTCTTTGCAACATCACTGTTATCCCATATTTTTTCCACTTTTTGATGACTGTCTTCACTGCGTTCCATGGTATATCCAATGCTGTGGAATTTTTGTTGTACCCTTATCCTGACTGATACCTTTCAACAATGAGATCTCTTTGATGCTTTCTAAGATGTCTGGAAACCATGGCTTTTGGTGTAGCAGCCAACTGAGTAAATGTCAGGAAAATCCTACTAGGACAGCTGAACTTTATTTGGGGTTAATCGGAGTCTCTTTAATTGATGGCAGGTGTGTACCCAAGAAGACTGAATGCTGTAATTAAATCAAAAGGTGCTTCAACAAAGTATTAGTTTAAGGGTGTGCACACTTATGCAACCAGCTTATTGTATGTTTTCTATTGTTTTATATTTTTCTCCTAACAGATTTGTTTTTCAGTTGTACAGGTTATAGGTCACACTAAAGGTTGGAAAACTTTTTAAATGATTTATTGTGGTCTCATTTTTTTATATCACAAAAACCTGGCATTTTAACAGGGGTGTGCACAATTTTTATATCCACTGTACATCCTAAAATCTGCACACTATAATTACAGATTGCTGAAAGTAATCCTTGAAATGTGCATATATTGCAGATATGCATGGTCCAGTTGTACAGATTACAGTTAACAGCAGGGCATTTAAAGCAATTTTTTAGAGTTTAATTTATGTAATATTATTAAAGAAATGCAGTATTGTTTACAGTCTTACATCTGACTGCTAAAGTTGGTTTGTGCTGCAGACTAATGTTGCATATTTGCTTTTACAGTTAGGATACCCATGCTCAATTGGCTACAACTGTATAAAAAAAATCTATCATTAACTTTTAAAGCTACAATAAAACCTCTTTTGAGCTGCATACATACCACTTGCTTCCCTTAGTCTTTCCATTTGATCAGCATAAGGCTGGTGACTAAACTCGATTTCATCATTAGCTGTGGAAAGAACAGAAAAGAAGAGCATTATGCTTACCAGTCTTGCCTATGTTTAGCTTTCTATGCATTACAAATGCTCTCTTATTATTATACTTACACAGCTGTGGGATGCCAACAGTTTGAAATTCAGTCGACCACTGGTTGAGGGTATCCTTTCTGCACCTCTGTTGGTCATTAAAATAATGTTGCCATTGTTCTCCAGTGTGTTGGATGCCAGTAGTACTGGATACAGCCTGTGCCAAACTACTCCACACCTCAGACTTGTCCTGGGAGCCAGAATAGTCCCCCTGCAAAAGCCTTTGGTTCTGGTGCTTTACCAGGAGTCCAGTAAATATCTTGGACTCCTGAACTCTCCACCTCTGTGACCTAAAGTGGGCACCTTCACCTCTAACACCCAAATTACAGGAATAACAACCAAGGATTTCCCACCAGTTCCTGTTATTGTGGTTACTGGTAGTTTTCAAGCCCAAGCAACAATGCCAACTGTGTTTACATGATGCCAAGCAGAGAGCAGCAGTGCCAAACAAGTTGTTAATATATTTTTTTTAAACTGGAAGGTTAATCTGACACTTGGCCTTAGTTTGAGGGGTGTTTGCTCTTTTAGATTTGAAATATATTTTGACATTTGGAAGGTAACTGTTAGGTGAGTAACGTTTGCAGACATACACTGGGGACATAAATGTCATGACCTAACACATTTGTTTTTTGGCTTTATACACTGATAAAATTGTTTTTTAAGCTGTGTGATTCAAACCTAGGCATAAGGGACAAACATCCTCTTCCACAGTAGTAATGCTCCACCTTTGCCACAGAAGAAGTGCTGCTCATGCATAGTCAGTAATCATTCATAAATACAGGTGATAGTTTGAGGTCTTACACATGTATGTGTGTAACATGACAAGGTTCTTGTAGTTAGATCCAGTTGTGTATGTGTTTTATTTAAATGTGAAGGCCATCCAAGACATGATAACAGAATTATACTTACAGAAATATAGTATGAGTAGACATTATACCCTCAGTCATACGTCTGACAATAATAAGGGTGTCTTATCCTTCACATATATAATTCATATCAGGTCCACTGTCTGATGTGTTTTAAGTGAGAGTGAATATAACGGGAAATGGAACAACAGTAAAAATGTGTGGAATACCCATAATAGAACCCAGGACCATGTGTATGCAGCCCTACACTTGCACTTGTTGCCATAAGAATGTTGAAAAAACACTTGTATATTTTTTCAGTTAATTGCTATAAACTGCACTGTCACAACAGTAAAGATAGGTTGCAAATCCTGTACTAGAACCCAGGACCATCTGCATTCCATCGCTACACTTACATTTGCTGCCAGAGAACTAGTTACATGACAGTTCCATAATTTCCCACTCATTTTTAAGTTCTTTTTGTTAACCCCAGCACAACACCGCTTAAAGTGTGTCCATGGTGCTGAAACAAATTAATTGAATGTGTTTATTTTCAATTATTGACTGTCTGCATACTATCTGCAGGTGTGTGATGACTGCATGTGTTGGGAAACCTTACTAACTGCTGTGCAACATGTTGTGCAATGGAAAACCAAAATTGCAACAATGCATTCTTTTTGACCTTTACACTTTTATAGGCACCCTATCTGCAGGTGTTCTGTCTGTTTATATGGGCCACTAGTCCTGTTTGTGCACTGCTAAGCATCATGCAAATGAGAAGGACAGCCAAACAGCCAAACCTGACATTCATTTCCTCCATTTCCCTTGTTTGAGCTAAGCCGTGTACTGTGCAAACATTGGCCAAAATAAATAAATAAATAAATAAAATGGAAAAGCAATTGAACTTAAGAAAAGCAGCCTATGAAATAAACACTACAAAATATTTGTTAGTACACATGAAATATTCTAGATAGGTCTGGACTTCAATGCTCACTCCAATGAACCATCAGAACACAGTAAAGGTGCCTTATCCCTATTTGCCACACAAACAGCTTTGCAGCAGGTAACTGAAATCATTCTGCATACGACCAATGGCAACATCATCCACAGTACTAACAAACCATATGATAGTTATTTGTACATGTATTAATTTCGGATGTGGAGTACTGAGTGATCACACAACCATTTAGGACTATTGTTTGCAAAAAATGTAGCTCTTTTTACTTTTCTGTCTTTGTTGCTCATGCTTATTTTATCTGACCAATAAACTGAAACATGCAGTCTGTAAGGCATTCCATATCATTGTCCTTTAAACATGTGAGGATGTTAAATGGCAATAATATACAGTTGTCAACAGATGAAGTGGAGGTTGTATGTTAATAATCAGAACCCATGAATTCAATTTCCAACCTTAATAAAATTATTTCTACCCTTTGTAAGTCTAACTTGACACACCCACTGGAGGTAGGGCAGTCTGTATTACTGTTATGTTTTCCTTCTCCTTGCCAGTAATCATTCACAGCTGCAATCCATTAGCAACAAATGCTGAGGGAATGCCTGCATTACGTTTGCAACTGATACACAGAGCGAAGTATTTGAGATTCAGCAGTTCTAATGAGTTCACACCTCATTTGCATCTTCACCTTGCTCATAGCCCTAAATCTACACCATAAAAAGACAACAGTGTAGCAAGGGAACCTGGAGGCGAGGAGACTTGTAGAGGTAGGAGCACAGAAGAGGCTATTCTTTTGGGATATATCTGCAGAGAAGACTACTGACCTTGAGACTGTATGCTTGCATTTTCAGCTATATACTGCATACGCTGAAATGTCATTAAGAAAAATCTGTTTAATGTTATATAATATATTAATTAGCAAATGGTACTTTTGTCTGCATCCATTACTTAGAAGTGTATTGATAGCATGGACATTTCACAGGTATACATGACTGGCAATAGCTTAAATGGAATGTTCTGTGTTAAATCTGTAGACATGTATCAGAGACAGCTCATTTTATAGCAATTTTAACATTTTGCTGATGGTTTGTTAGCAAAATGTATTTGTCTGTTCTTTTGAGGGTGGGAGAACAACACTGCATTTCTGTTTTGGCACAAACAAGGATATGTTGTTATTGTTACTTTGTTTTGCATCCAGCTTTGCTTTGTGTGTGAATGTAATATGTTACAACCACACATTTCCTGTTGTTCATATTTCAAATATCTTGACTGTTTTATGTTTCTCCAGTGGGTAATAGTGAAATGTACCTTTTCTGTCTGGAAACATGTTTTTTTAGTTAAATGAGTCTTAATCATCTGTGTATTATCCTTCTGTTGTGTTTTAGGTCATCAAGGACTTTGGCACCCAGGATTCTCAATCCCAGAAACCCACCCCCTTCAGTGACCCTGAGAATCATGTCATTGTGGAAGCTTTTAGGTGACATGGTGCCTTTCTGCTTGAGAGAGGACATGGAAATATGTCAGGCAGAATGGAAATTTCCTAGCAGATATTTGCTGATGTGAATGCAGTAGGCAGTCACATCAGGACATATGATCAGGTGCACTATAGGGCCACTGACATGATCTCATCTGCACAAAGGAGAGCAGCTGCAGTGGTACTGTGATTGCATGGGTACGGGGGGGGGGGGTCCTGCTACAGAGCCACCACTAACAGCAAATGAGGAGTGCCTGTCCATTATCCACTCTCAAGGATCCAGACAACTTCCAGGAAAGTGCAGAACAGCATGTCCTGGACATTGATGCTACTGTTTCAGGGACAGCAAGTAGGTCCCAGGAGGATCTTCCAGGTAGGCTTATGTATCTCAGTTGTTGAATATGCTTGTATATTAAAATATTTACAGCAATACGTTAGTTGTGTTTAACAATAAATTGGTTCAGGGGGATTGTAGATTGCTTCAGTTAACAACACATTCTGATTGATTACAGCTTGGCTTAGGTTGGACTTGGCTTCCAAACTATTGTTGAAAATATAGTTAATGGACATATAAAGGGCAAAAAGTTTTACCCGCTAAGTTACTATTAATTGTGATGATGTTTTCCTTAACTTGTCCTTAACTTCTTCCAGGACCATTGTCCATTGGAGGCATAGCATCAACTGCACAGGCTAAACCAAATATCTTCTTTGTCAATGGTGATGAGCATTTCAAAGAAATATATAACTTTTTTCCATACATGTGATGTGGGTGTCAGGACTGTTGTGTATACTGCTGTATTATCTGTAGTAGTGGCATCAGTTAGTTTGTTAGCACACATTTGACTATAGTAGTGTAGCTATTAACTTATTTCCTGTGTTTTTGCTTATTATCACAGGTAATTCTGACAGTGTAAGTATAGGACTCTTACTACCTAATGTCAGAGTATTGGCAGACTCTGATGATGATGGTGGTCAAACAGAGGCACAGTCAGGGATGCATAGGTTGAATCTGACATGGAGGTTAATATTCAGCCATAACCTGTAATTCCATTTTGACACAGCCAGTAGGCCTATGCCAATCCATTCCAGTGAGCCCTTAGATACTTGAGAGGTAGAGGGTGAGACACTAGATCAGGGAAGTGTGGTTACTGTGACTTTAGTGCCTGTTGACTCTGGCTGTAGCCAAAGTGTGGAAAATGTGCCATGCAGGAGGGTTGTTAGGGGTGCTCGTAGGAGGCCTCCTGTCTACTTGATCCAAGTGTGTCTTCCCATGCCACTCGATGTACATTTAGGGCCATCAGGGAGGCACAGGCACATTCCTTTATTTCTTCAAGCGAAATGCTTAGGGTTGTAGATGTGGCAAAGGATGACATATATGAATGTCTCCACAGTTTTTCCGATTCAATAAATTGAATGAATGACACATTGGAATGGGCAGTGTCTGTGATGGAACATCTGCTGTGAGGGAACAGCATCCTCATGGGCATAGGTCAGCTACATCATCTGCTGTTAGCCGACGTGGCTGTGCCCATTCATGCTCCCATAGTGGCACTACTTCCACTGCTCCATCAGTGGTTGAGGTGTTCACACCCAGATGTGGCAAGCTATGGGGTTCATGGTCCTGGGCATCCTCATGAGGGGAGCTCATCCAGCAGACATCAGTCATGCATCTGACTGTGGGAATGGACATGCCAGTGCAACTCCTGGTAGAGCCAGTTCTCGTGGTCGGGTATGACAATGGTGAATTGCCACTTCTACCATGCATAGCTCACACCTGTCCAACATACCAATATGTAGAGATAGCACAGAGCATGGCTGTGTTTATATAGAAACTCACATACCAATGAGAGATATGACTGTGTGAATCTGTGATGCCTGAGGCCTAATACTTGATAACAGACACATATAAGTCACAATGCAAAGTCACCCCCATTTTACTCATTTACATTGCTAAGTAACAACATGTAAGGGTATGCCATCATTTTATATTATTAAATGTTACACTCCAGGTTCAACACTTACTTTGGAAATTCAGCAGTTGCAATAATTTTAGTTCATGGCTGATTTTGTCTGATGCTAGGAACACACAGCCATTACATGGGTAGGTAAAGGTTGTAAGCATTGCCTGGCATCAATATTATTTTATGTATATGTATAGGAGGAATGTTTTAGCCACTTTGGTGGTGAGTGAGTGTGCTATGCATTTTCTATTAGCCAATGTGAGGGCATATTGAGTTCACCTATGTCTGCCCACACCCATGGAAGGCTGCTGACTCCTCATTTCACCTGCTTGTGGCTGTGGTGACCTTGCCATTGGGGGTGGGATATGGATCTCTTCCACTTGTTGATCCTGATGAAGCTGTTTTCTCAGTATGATGTTGTGTAGCATGGCCCATACTGTAAGTATTTCAGTACACGTATGTAGATTGTACTGCAGGGGTCCCCCAGATGTATCTAGGCACCAGAACCACAACTTCAGCAGCCCAAACGCATACTCTATGATATTTCTGGTTTGAGAGTGTGCCTCATTATGACATTCTTCAGCAAGTGTGTGTACATTTCTGATGGACATCATTAGCCACAGTTCCAGTGTATAACCTGCATCCCCTAGTAAGTTACCCTGTGGGATATCCCCACTAGTGAACATCTGATACAGCTCGGTGATGTGCCAGATATGTGAGTTGTGGTAACTGCTTGGGTTGTCAGCATACACATTTAAGATGATTCCCTTGACATTACACATGAGTTTCTATTTCCAGGTGATGCCTTAATTTCTGTATATGTGCAATCTATGGCACTCAGTACTTCAGGTTAGTGTGCTACAGGGTAGAACTCCTGCATATTTCTGACCCTGTCCTCAGGAGTATGGGGAAATATATGTGGTGACTGGCATGTTGTAGCACAGCATTAAGGAACTGATGGAGAATCCTAGATGCTGATGCCTGTGACACCCCCAGCATGTCTCCTGTTTGTCTCTGAAAGGTTTCTGTAGGTATAATTCTAAGTGTTACACATACCTTTGTCTCCACTAGTATGGATTCCCGTCAGTTTGCCCTGGCTCTGAGTTGAGGGTGACAGAAGTTGCAGACTTCCTGTAGTGTGTCTCTATCTACCTGGTAGTACTCTACAATTTCCACATCATGCAGACTGTGTAAGTCAGACAGGGTCTAAAAACTCTTCTGCTTGGCCTTGGTCTATTAGCACCAGCACCATAGACATCAGCCTTTTTCACATACACATGAATTAAAGCAACAGCAGCCCCTAACATTGTTTCTGTGTAGACAACTTTCTGTAGGGTCTATATTAGAACACCGAACATTTAAAGTGTCGAGTGTTCTAATATTGACCCATTTTCAGTGAACGCTGCAAATATCGAAGAAGCAGAAAACCAAATTCTTTCCTAGGAAAAGAATTTGGTTGTCCATTTCTGTTGCTTCGGTATTTTCGGCGCTCTGTTGGAAAGTTATGGGTTGGGTTCAGGTAAGTGTGCGATTGAGTGCGGGTTAGGTATGTGTGCGATTGTGTGGACATGAGGGTTAGGGCGGGTTAGGTGAGTTAGGGTTAGGGCGCGGGTTAGGTATGTGTGCGATTGTGTGGACATGAGGGCTAGGGTGAGTTAGGTGAGTTAGGGTTAGGGTGCGGGTGAGGTGAGTGTACGATAGTGATGGACCTTAGGGTTAGGGTTTGGGTTAAGGTAAGTGGATAGTTAGTGGTGTGTGTATAGTTTAGTGTAGGGTTAGGTGTAAGATTTTAGGTGTGTGTGTGTGGATTGCTGTTTGTTTGGTGTGCTTGTGTTGTGTGTATGTGTTTTGGAACAGCAAATTTTTTCCCTAGGATAAAATTTGCTGTTCTGAACGTTTGATGTTTGGTATTTTTGATTGGTAGGGTTCCATATTAGAACACTCGACATTTTGAATGTTTGGTGTTCTAATATAGACCCTTTCTGTAGCTGTATTCCAATAGGTTTTGTAATTTTCAGGGAAAACCAGCACTGAGTCTACACTGTTGCTTTATAGCTTGTTTAGTAGCTCCTCAATCTTGGATTGGTTGATTAGCATAAGATTCAGCTGCCTGTGCTGTAATTAGCATGCCATGGTGTTTACCTTGTTTACATGGCTCTACACATCATGAAGAGTCGGTGTAAACAAACCATTTAGGCTTTATTGCATCTTGCCGATATATTTAATTTCACAGCAACAAAACACCCATGCATTCACACACATGATGCAGGGAATCACAACCAACAACTATAAACACAACTATTATCCAGGGACAATATGGTGTAGTATAGAGTGCTACTTGTGCAAAACAGTGGATTTGGAAATAAATTGTGAGGGGAGCATAAAGGGAAAACCAAGACATATTTGGGTATGTGTTACACATCACAACTCTGCTCAGAAGTGGTGCTGATATAGAGACAATACAGCTTCTCAGTCTGGTACACTGAAATGCCCATGGAGCTCTATTTGTGGACGCTTTCTGTTATTATTTGTGAAGTACTTTGACATTTTCATGTAAAGATTTTAGGACAGAAATCTGGATATTCAGTAACAAACTATAGCTATGTTGTGCTTTTATGTTTGAGATAATAGAGCCTGAACACTGAATTGTTGACTGACACATCATTCTTTCTTGTAGGGTTTGTCTTTTTTGTTATAATTGCATTTCAAGTGTAACAAAATATTGTTTTCATTTGAAAAGAAATAATGGATTTTGTTTATATAATGAAAGCAAAACTGAATTATGATTATATGGTTTGCTATAGTTGTTATTCCTCAGCTGAGCTGAATATAAAAAAGATGTACAATAATTGTAAACAGATTCTAAATACATTTGTATTAAGGTGCCTTCAAAATTATAGTGATAAAGAAACTAGTTCATAATTAGCCAATGAAGGGGTTGTGTGCGTTTTCATTGTGGTTGTAGTGATACAATAATGTTAATTTCAGTTCCTTTTATAAACATGCACAATAATGTTTTCAGCTTCTTATTCTCACAAACTCACACTGTCATTCATCAATACAATGATGGTGATTAAAACTAACTCCTGTAGTGGCCAGCTACATGGTAAAAACCTAGTGAAATTAGTTTAATAAAAGCATGCTTTCATTATCAGTGACGTTTGCATTACCAATCCACATATGAATCACTCTGCCTTTAAACATTAAACAGGAAACTTTCACTCTGCCCTTAAACATTTAACAGGAAACTTTCACTCTGCCCTTAAACATTTAACAGGAAACTTTCACTCTGCCCTTAAACATTTAACAGGAAACTTTCACTCTGCCCTTAAACATTTAACAGGAAACTTTCACACTGCCCTTAAACATTTAACAGGAAACTTTCACTCTGCCCTTAAACATTTAACAGGAAACTTTCACTCTGCCCTTAAACATTTAACAGGAAACTTTCACTCTGCCCTTAAACATTAAACAGGAAACTGGAAAACTATGAGAAAAACATGTTCATCCCTTATCATACCAGAACTATCATATGACTCTACAGCTAAACAACTCTTTTTTTGCTGTCACACAGGTGTTGTAGACGTCTCTTTGTTAACTGTGGCATTGCATTCTTTGTTAACTGTGGTATTGCAGCATCACTTGTGGTCCAAACTCTGGCACTGTTTTCTAAATACAGTTATATTCATTGTTTTACCTCAGGTACCTCAAGTGAATATGGGAATACACACACACAGATTATATATATATATATATAGGCTCACTTTGGAATCTCGAAATACTGAAATGTCAAATTTCAGTACCTCAAGACCAAATTGTCGAATCTGCAGTTGTGCGAAAATGCAGAATATCAAACCTGGAAATGTCGAACCCATGGTACTGATGGCGTGTTAGGTAAGTGTTATGTTTTTAAAGGGTTTTGGGGAGGGTTTGTGTGTATGTGAGTGTGTTGGGAAGTTTTAGATGTGGGTTAGGGTAGGTAGGTAAGAGTGTGAGTGTGTCAGTGTTGAGAGTGGTGGTGTCTGTATGTATGTGATGTATGTTTGTGCAAGGGGGGTGTAGAATGTGTGGTGGTGGGTTTTCTGTCTTTCGGTGTTTAGTGCAACCTCAGAATTTTTTTTCTCCAATAGTCTTATTAATTTATATAAGAGGTAACATATAATAAAAACATGACCAATCAGGTACAATATGGACATAATTTAGAAATAATTTTTTAAGCATTGTGTACCTCGTATAAACATAAGCTATAAAAACTATATACAAATGTTTACATATAATGCTACTGCAAACTCTAGAAGAGGGAGCCAGGTAATTATGATATAAGATTAGGTGCCTCAGATAGTAATAATAATGATAATGATAGTAATAATAATAATAATAATAATAATAATAATAATAATAATAATAATAAAAAAAATAATAATAATAATAATAATAATAATAATAATAATAAAACAATAATAATAATAATAATAATAATAATAATAATAATAAAATAATAATAATAATAATAATAATAATAATACTAATAATAATAATAATAATAAGAGGGGACGTATCAAATATCATAACATGAGTTGAACCATCAAGTTTAATGATTAAACAATTATATAATCTCCCTGAATAATATCAAAAATCAAGTTCCAAAATTTCTGATAATAAAGATTTTTTGTGAGAATATGTATTTTATCACTAGGTTCCTGAAACCACTCCAACATAATTTGATGCGATCCAACCAATTTTTGGTTATATAGAATTTAATTAGTAGACAAATGCTAATAAGAACATGAACTTTTAGTTTGGGCAATCTAAGATCAGTAATGTGTACGACCACTAGTTCCCATGATAGGGTCAATTTTTGATATCCCATCTTTTCTAATCTAACTTTGAGAGAACACCGGAGGTTATATGTGTGATTACATGACCATAGGATGTGCCAGAGGTCCACTTGGGGGAAAGAGCAACATGAACATGATGGAGACACATTACGATTGAATTTATTTTAAAGTACAACGGGTAGAATAGGTGTTATTATTAATCATCAGTTGTGTGCAGACTAACTTTTGGAATGGGGAAACTTTAATAGTGGATTCTATTGCTCTGAGCCTTTGGTCCTCGCTGAGATCACTGTTATGTCGATTCCAGTAATTATAAAATAGTAGTACATTCTGATGTTTAGAGGTCATCAGCAATTTATAGGTGTTTGATTGCATACTTTTTTTTTTTGGTTAGGTTTTTTATGACATCTATAACACTAGATATATCTCTTCCAGTGTTAGGTTCATCCACAACTATTGTTCATAGAAGTTCCCTAATTTAACATAGAATAATAGTGTATTTCTGTCCAAGTTTAGCTCATAGTGATTTCTCCTTGTGTCTGTGTATATCCCATACAGTGTAATCTTTGATTAGAGGGTAATTTGATAGATTAATCATTTTATTGTTTAGTCTGATATTAGAGTTCATATGAATTGGTTGTAAAAAGGAAAGGGCCCTTTCTAGCTATGTATATTTTATTAGGCTTTGAAAAATCTTTAATCTTTGCCTCAGAATGCAATTAATAGAAGAACTACTTAAGCTTTCGGCCATTAAGAAGGGTAGGGCTTTGGGGTTGAAGTTATTACTTCTTACATGATTATGCCAGATTATTACCCACAAAGGGCACCATGTATCTTCCTTCAGATCAAAATTTGAGATTAGAATAACTTTGCATATATGATGCAGCAGTAAAGGAGTAAATCTGACAGACTTAATCCTTTTAGTTTGGGATAACAATGTCTGATAGCTTATCCTAACCATTTTTGGGGACCAAATACATTCAGCCAATTCCTTATTAATCTTTTGGAAGAAATCATTAGGAATGACCAAATTTGAAGCATTGAACTGATACAATAATTTAGGTAGAACATTAATCCTTATAATTGCTGTTTTAGATAAAATAGACACATTTAATTGCTACCATCTGTGAAGATCCTGTAAAATGCCTGTCCATACTTTTATAAGGTTGTTCTGATAGATGGGTAGAGAAGCATGATGAAATTGTATTCCTAGGTACCTAAAGGAGTAATTTAATTTGAATGGAGACTCTGCAAATAAATATTCTTTATGGTATAAAGGATTGATAGGGAAAACAAGTGACTTCTTTTGGTTAACTATATAGTTCAAGACTTTCAAAAATCTATCTGTTGTATCAGTTAGTCTCTTAATGTCAGAGATGGGACATCTAAAATAAATATTTAAGTCATCCACGTAAGCAGATAAGCTTACTTTGACATTTAAAGTTTTAAGGATGGAATGAAATGTGACTTGGGAGATTGAAAGTAACAGAGGCTTAAGATATAAGTTAAAAAGGTCTAAAAAGTTCTAAAATAAATAAATAAATAAATACATATAAGTTAAAAAGGTGGGGTCATAGGGGACAACCCTGTCTAGTTCCATTTAGTATTCTGATAGATTTAGATAAAGTCTTATTAATGTAGAGGTAGGTATATGTTTTATTATATAGGGTTTCAATAAAATTAATGAAACCCCTGGAAATGTTGAATTGGGTCATAGTCATGAATAAAGAGTTCCAGCTTAATCTGTCAAAAGCTTTACAAGCATCAAGTATTAATCCATACCTCAGGTTCTTATTGTCTTATTGAGATGTAACAAAGCATCTAATGTTAAGGTATTATCCCATGTCTGTCTATTTAACATAAACCCTGTTTGTTCCGGAGAGGTTATGAAAGGCATAACTGTTTTTAGTCTTTCGGCTAAGATTGATGATAACATTTTAATATCCACGTTAATTAGGGATATAGGCCTATAGTTATGTGGACTAGATCTATCCAAGGAGTATTTAGGTATAAAAATTATTTTGGAATTGTTTAAAAAAGAATCAGATATTCTGTATTCTTTAATGTGTTTATATACTTTCAGTAGAATTGATGATAAAGTCTGATTAAATATCTTATAAAATTCTGAAGTATATCCATCCAAACCAGGAGCCTTACCCCTTTTCAGTCTCACTATGGCATCAGCTATTTCTTGTTGTTCAAGAGGAGCATCTATAAGTTCTATATGATTATTTCTTAATTTAGGGAATGCAATCTTATTAAGAAAATCTGTAATTTCTTCATAAGAAGATTGTTGATTATTCAGGCCATATAATTCCGAATAAATCTGATGAAATAGATCAAGTATTTGAGAATCTGTTTTAAAGACCCTGTCTTGGTAGTGAAGTAACAAGATTCTGGCTGTCTCTTGTCTATTTGCAATAATACTAGCCAAAGCTTTAGATGGAAATTGTGCCCATTCTGAATATTTAGCTATGCATCTCAGTTCATACATGGAATAATTGCGTTGATGTAATTCGTATAATTGTCTTTGGGTATTATTTATTAGATTTTCAGTATCAGGGTTTGATTTATTTTGAGATTTCTTTTCTAAGTCTTAACAGATCAGCAACTAGTTTATTTTCTTTTGCTATTCTTTTAAAATATGTAGCTTTATGAATAATGACCCCCCATCTGTGTTTTACAAGCAGCCCATTGAATATCGTATGGGATATTTATGCTTTCCATAACGTTATCTAGTTGTGCTAAAATGTCTGATATCTCTTGAACTACCTCAGATTTAAATAATAGACTATTGTTTAAGGACCAATTACAGTTTCTGACCCTTTTTATTAAATTGTTAGGAAAGTTTGGTTTTAGGTAATTCTAGAATGATCTGAGAAGTGCCTCGGTTCCGCATAATATTTGATATCCCATTCTGCCCGTGACTCTGAAATGAGGAAAAAAATCTATCCTTGACCATGTATTATGACATTTAGAATAATATGTGTACAGACCTCTTATATCCTGCCCTTCCCCAAATGAGATAGTGTCTAGCAAACATAAATCGATCATGAGTTCACCTAGGGAAGTAAATATTGTGAGAAGAAATAGCCAGGGAATTATTATGGCTAGGCTTGTATTGACCCTAGGGCTGATAGCCTAGTACCAACCTATGAACCTATTTTGAGAGAGGGGGTTACTGGTACGGTCTATTCCCAAATCTATAACCACATTCCAATCCCTACCTACTATGAGCTCATGCTCAGGGAATGTATTTAGGATATTGTGAATTTCTAAAATTAAGTCCTGTTGTTTCAGGCAAGGACCGTAGACAGTAAGGAAGAGAGTTTGTTTTCTATTGGATGGGTTAATAGCTATAAAGTAACACCATCTGCCCTTTCATCTGAATGCTGATCTATAATTGTTTGTTGAAAAGATTTTTTAATAATAGTTATGCCTTTTGATTTTGAATTATCCCCAGCTGCAACTATTTTTTTAATGCATTTTTTGTTTAAAACTCCTTTCCAATCTTCTCTAAGCATATGTGTTTCTTGTAAGAAACATATATGTGCCTCAGATTTAATAATTAGATGCATCAACAGATTTTTCTTATTTTTATCTTGCTACCCCCCCCCCCCCCCACACACACACACACACACACACACACACATTTCAGGAATCTATAATCCACATTCCCAGGGCTTAATTTGTGAAACGAGTATTACCATTATTGAATTGTGATATTTCTGAATTACAAGGCTACAGATAGTTTGGGTAAGTGTAATGAATGTAATGGCAAAAAAATAGAAGTACATGAAATAGCATGATCATAGCAGCAACAACATACGCTTTCAAAACCGATCCTGTGCCTACCCACCCGCCCCACCTGTTTGAAAGAGTATGATAGACTAAGGTTACAAACACAGACATTAAGAAGTGTTGTCTAACTTGAGAGATTATGTAACCTAAGCAGAGCATTATTAAAATTCATTCTAACAGTTTAAAAACTCCAAAACATATATACAAAAGCAATATAATTCCTAGACTCCTCATCCCTTACCCTTCTTATAAAAATCCATTCTTCTCCTTTAAAAAATACAGTAAAGTAAAGTAAAATATAGCGACTGCACTGTTTACTGAGCATATAGTACCGTTTTACCCTTTTAGTAATAGCATTATAGTTGCAGTGATCCATAATAAAATACACTACTAGGGATAAGTTTAT
The DNA here is from genome assembly GCF_019279795.1 of Protopterus annectens. Taxonomy (NCBI): domain Eukaryota; kingdom Metazoa; phylum Chordata; order Ceratodontiformes; family Protopteridae; genus Protopterus; species Protopterus annectens. The sequence continues at coordinate 823,163,098 of NC_056749.1, read as the reverse complement.
TTAAGTTAAGTAGTATAAAGGTACTACTTTACATGAAGAGTCTGATGTATATATTACACAAAGATCCATCACCTAAAAATAAATGTGGCTAGGGATGGTTTAAAAACTTGATAAGAGAAATATCATAACATATTAGCATATAACATATTATAACAACTTTGCTTAGTGTTAGCAGGGGGCTGTGTAAGATTCCCTAGCCCCAGCATCACTGAGCTAACCTCAACTAATAAACAAAGTGACTACTTAGAAGTTCTACATCATGACTTCACTATTTGTGTACTACAAATATACATTTTAATTAAGCTAAAGCATCATGTTTAAATGTTGGAACATTCACATTTCACCCTACTTGCACTGCTTGAGCGTGTCCTTATATTCTAATTCACAGAGATTGTTTGACAACATACTGATACTTGACAGCTATTATTATAGAAAATAGTCTGCACACTGAATTAAATCCAAAACAGAATCATAATAAATTGCATACTTTCTTTTTAAAGTCTACTTTCAGCTAATATGCGACTGTCGAGTAGCAGTTTCTTGATTAGAGCTATCTTCTGGGCGAATTGGATGAATCTTATGCTGGAAATAAACATCTCGGCAGTTTTGTGTGTGTTCATCTCTTCGGGGGAAGGCTTACGATCCAAGGCAGGAAGTTATAACTTAAGGGTGTGCCTACCTCCCAACAAGAGCTGATAGATATGTTCCGTAGAGGGTCACTTCCGGTCTGACGAACACTTCCAGATACATTTATGTGAATAGTTTATAATTTAAAATTTTTAGATCTAACTACTATTTCTACCATTCTGGCAGATACAGGTAGCGATTACTAGCAGGAAGAGACCAATGCATGCATTTTGTCCACACGGGAAATTATGCATCAGGGGCTTATTCTGATAATGCATTTGGAACTTAATATTCCTTTTTATAAGTTCAGCACAGTAAGGGGAGAGCTTCTGGTTCTTTTCTTTAATAGCTAATGGCAGATCCTGCGACAAAGTTATTTTATGGCCATTCCAAGTGATATGTTTCTGTTTTTTGGCAACCGACAATATTCTTTGCACATCTTGAAAATTTAGTAGCTTAAAGTACATTTGCCTAGGGGGTATCTGTGTTTTGCTTGGTATGTACGGCCCAATGAGCTCTTTCAATGACGATTCCGCTAGTGTTTGGATCAGCTTTTAAAATGAATTTGAACACTTGTAGGATGGTCTCGATTAGCTGATTGTTGTTGTAGGATTCTGGTAGACCTCTTATTAATATGTTGTTTTGCCGGCTTCTCACTTCCAGATCAATGATTTTCTGTTAAATATCAAGTAATGCAGAGTTTTTGGTGCTTAACTCCTCCTTTTGCAAAGTGATCTGTAGTTCGTTATTTTTGGAAGTCTCTTCTATATTGTCCATGTGCTCCATAGCCTGATTTAATTTATTACCAAAACTGGATAACTGCTCAGAAAAACCTTGTACAGCCATCTGCAGTGGCAATAATGCTTCTTTCAGATCATCCATGTAAATGTTAGCCTCCGACTTCTGTTTGGCATTAGATTTAGTTGTGTCTAGCTGTTTCTTTACTTTCTGTCTTTTAGAGAGAGTCTCCTTTTCTGAGGAGGCTATTGCAGACAATTTGGTCTTGCTGGTTTGTATCTCCATATTTTCTGAATCTCTCAACATATCCTTATGGCAGTAATGATCCATTCCTGATTTAGCTTGTGTTGTGCCTGTTCGGGCCTGGAGTTTACACATGGTGGATGGTTCCCTCGAAATATTAACACTTAGAAAAACAAGTATTCTCTAAGTATGGATAGGAAATACCTCATTTCAGTCAGATGTAGTTTGGGAAAGTATAGGTTAGCTGATATTTTCTCTTATTAAAAGCAAATGAGTGGCTAAAAAACTGATTCTGATTATTTGGATAGGAGCCTCATAGAGAGGGTGTTCATAGGACATCCACCTTCTTGGAATCTCCCTAGTGCAACCTCAGAGTTAGTATAGATAAGTAGCGAGGGTATGGGGGGCACAGCCCCTCCACATGGGGGGTGTAGGGGGGCTTACCCCCCAGCTTATAAAATGGGTAGGTGTGTGTGTTTGCTTTATTTGTGTTTGCTTTGTTGTAGTATCAGGAGGTAGGTGTATTTGTGTTTGTATGTGTGGTGTAGTGTTTTGTTGACGTTTGCGGTTTTGAATTTCACAGTTTTGGTTTTCAGGTTTGAGAGTTTTCGGCTTTATAGTCTCGAGATTATAAATTCAGTATTTCAAGATTATAAAGTGAATCCATATATATGGATATATATATATATATATATATATATATATACACACACACACACACACACACACACACACACACACACACACACACACACACACACATAAATATATTTGTGTGTGTGTTTGTACTCTTTGTTGTCTAAGTAAGGCTCACTAGGCCAGTGTTCTTTTTCTAGGTGAGACCCAAGGTGATATTCATACTCAGGGCACTGATTTTTGGTTTTCAAAAAAATGAAATTCCATTTTCATGACATGAAATCTGGGAACACCCATGATTTTTAAATGCAATTTCCAGTTGTTATGGTGATTTCATTATAATTTTCTTCTGCATCAAGATATACTGAAAACTGAAACAGATTCAAGGCACAGGACACTCAATAGTACAAGCTAACGATATTATAGACAATACATATGAGCAGAAATGCATCTTGTGGTGAATTAGTTCTCTTGCCAAAAATTCCAGATTCCTTGAAATTTTTGCTTCTGCATTTTTTTATTTCTCAGAAATTCTGAATTTTGAATTTACTGGCAATTTTCCTAGAGAAAACAAACATCAGTGTCCCTGTTCATACTGACAGGGGATACTTGGCCAGGATACAGGGGAACTTCCAAATTTGAGACATCTTCCCCAATTCTATTGGGGACGTTGCTGGGAGGAAATGCATACCTCTCAAATGTCCCTGATTTTAGCTCTCATTTTAGCTCTCTCCCTCTTAATCCCTTCTAAATCTGGTGTCATTTGGAGGAAAGGTGGCGAATTACTTAATAAATAATGACTATAATTAGAGTTTTAGCATTCTTTTACTTCAGACAATGTATATTAATTCACATGCTTTTTTCCTGTCAATGTCTGAAGTTAACAGTATTAATATTTTAAAAATGTTCCTGATTGTCCTTGATTATTTCTGAAACTGCCCTTGATTGGTTGAGAGCTATAAGGGAGTCTCACTGGCAGAGAGAGAAAAACATGGTAGTGGAAGACAGTGGATGCAGGATGACTGCTTGCTATCAGCAAACATAACAAAACAAGAACTTATGCAGAGGCCGCTGGAGTCAAAATAAGGGAAAAGAGGAAAACAGATGTCTTTAGAGAAGATTGACTAGACCTGTAGTAAGAATAGCAAGCAAAAAAAAGTTACTCTTCTAGACAGAAATGTTGTGTGTGATAAGATGATTATCCCAATGGGGTTTAAAATGACTTATGTGAGATCTTTCTTTCATTTAGGAAAATAGTCATTACACAATTGGTTTGCTATAGATAGATATAGATATATATACATACATATAAAGATGAAAAATGAGCATCCTTGGAATATCCTCAGAATTATTTTCTTATTTTTCAGGACGCAGACTGCAGACATATGAAAAAAGCTTATATTCAGTATAGATTGGGTAAAGTAATAGAAGAAAGTTTTTTTTTTAATAGGAAATCTGTAAAGATGTCAAAACATTAATAAAGTCAAGATAGAAATATTTGAAATTGAGAATGGGAGTTTGAAATTACTTGCATGGGTGTATTAAATTATTGTGTTCAGCTAAATGTCTGTTAATTTTCTGCTAATAGTCTTCACTTCATTAATGAATGTGCCAAAATACAATATCAGCAGTGTGATAAAAAGTGCCATGCTCTACATTATTGTAATGTGAAGTACAGGAAGTGTATGTGTATGTGTGTGTGTGTGTGTGTGTGTGTGTGTGTGTGTGTGTGTGTGTGTGTGTGTGTGTGTGTGTGTGTGTGTGTGTGTGTCTGTGTTTATATATAAAGTGGGCATTTTTGTTTAATTGAAATAAATAGAAAGAAAATATGGAGCAAGAATCAAGAAAACTGTGACAGGAAAAAGAATGCTACTAATTTACTAGAACTAGGTTAAAAAGTAGTAAAGAATGCTACTAATTTACTAGAACTAGGTTAAAACGTAGTAAGGAATGCTACTAATTTACTAGAACTAGGTTAAAACGTAGTAAAGAATGCTACTAATTTACTAGAACTAGGTTAAAATGTAGTGAAGAATGCTACTAATTTACTAGAACTAGGTTAAAACGTAGTAAAGAATGCTACTAATTTACTAGAACTAGGTTAAAATGTAGTGAAGAATGCTACTAATTTACTAGAACTAGGTTAAAATGTAGTGAAGAATGCTACTAATTTACTAGAACTAGGTTAAAATGTAGTGAAGAATGCTACTAATTTACTAGAACTAGGTTAAAATGTAGTGAAGAATGCTACTAATTTACTAGAACTAGGTTAAAATGTAGTGAAGAATGCTACTAATTTACTAGAACTAGGTTAAAATGTAGTGAAGAATGCTACTAATTTACTAGAACTAGGTTAAAATGTAGTGAAGAATGCTACTAATTTAGTAGAACTAGGTTAAAATGTAGTGAAGAATGCTACTAATTTACTAGAACTAGGTTAAAATGTAGTGAAGAATGCTACTAATTTACTAGAACTAGGTTAAAAAGTAGTAAAGAATGCTACTAATTTAGTAGAACTAGGTTAAAAAGTAGTAAAGAATGCTACTAATTTACTAGAACTAGGTTAAAAAGTAGTAAAGAATGCTACTAATTTAGTAGAACTAGGTTAAAAAGTAGTGAAGAGTTTTAATACTAAGGAAGAGGCAGAGATAACAAGAAAAGGAATATAAGAGGCACAGCTGGGATTATAAATGAAAGAAGGTTCTGTTAGAAACAAGTGTAAAGTATCAGGAGCAGGGGACGAGTTTTAAGGGGGAAAGGAGATTATATGAAATGAGATATTTTACAGAAACAGATAAGGTAAAAAAGAGCAAGAAAAGGTGTCACTAAGCAGGAATTAGATGGGGGGGGGGCGGGGGTCTTTAAATGTTCATGCTGACTCTGTTTCCAGGAATACATGGGATATAAGATGTATAAAATATAAAGTAAAAATGGAAAAGATACATCTCCAGACAGTGCATGAATGGATAAAGAAGGGTATACAAAATATGGGATATGTGAAGTGATGGGATAATAAATTTAGTCTGGAAAAGAGGAAATAAAATGACATTAAAAACTGGGTTGCAATAACAATGTATAATGCAGATTGTAACATTTTTGTGAAAATAATACAAAGAATATTTCAGAATATTTTGTGGAAGTGCATTGTTGTGGTATTAAAAGGAAAGAAAGTCAGGAAACGCTATGAATATTAAGATAAGTGATACATGAGGTATTAAATAGGCAGAGCCATCTAAAAATGGTAATGTTTATGGGTGACAATGATGCAACAAAAGCCATTGACAGAACAGAACATACATAATTACTGAGGATTTTGCAGGCATGTGGAAGAGTCTACAACTGTTAACTGCAGTTTATACTAAAAGTCAAGTAAGAATTTTGTTTCATGGGGAATTAAGTCAGTGGGTTAAATTTAGGAGAGTGAGCTTTCAGGTATATCACATGAGTTAGGTACTGTTTGAAATGGTTATGAATATTTTTTATTAGCAGATGGAGAAAAACTATTGGCAGATGGAGAAAAACTATAAAGATAAAAAATATTTAGTAGGACGGAAAGTTGAATATCTTCTTATAATTTGATGTGTAAATGATTTAGGTTTAGTTGCAAAAAATAAAATCTGGATGGCAGAAGTGTTGGAGTGGATAGGAAGATTATTAGGGAAGAATGGATTGAATTTAAATAAGGAACAAAGTAAAGGTATATGGGGACATGATTAAAATAGAGGTTATTTATTTTTCTGTGGCATAAATGTTAGTATTAGGTTTAAGATTTGGTAAGCAGAGGGGGTGGAGGAACAACGGGTGAAAGTGTTGGAAGAAATCAAATTTATTGCAGCTTTGTGGAAAACAGTTATCTTTAAGTAAGAATGTGTACTTCAGTTATATTAGAGAAGTTAGGGTATTTACCTCTGGTGTTTATGATTCCTACTAAAAAGCAGGTTTTTCCATTTTTTTTTTTTTGATTATATGGGCTTCCAAGTTACTTCCAGTTAAAAGAGGAATTATATATATTAATAATGGAATAGGGGGGTTTATATCACGTAGTCAAACTAGCAGAAGTTCAAATACATGAATATCAAACTTGAAACTCCGAATGTCATTAAACATGAGCACTTAAAAGTTCGAAACAGCCATTTCTGAAAAGTTTCAGTTGGCCTTACCAAACTGACTGACGTATAGCGTCATTATAATGTAATTATGAATACTCATGAAGTGAATATGTTAAAAAAACAAATGTAAATGTCTTTATGAGTAAATGCACTAATAAAGGATTAACATACAGTAAATAAACCTAATAAATCTCATTATGATAATTTGTAGAAGTTACATTAGGTTTGTTTGTGTCTTTCGGCTTTTCCCGGTTAGGGGTCGCCACAGCGGAACTCCGGTCCGCTTATGATTGGCAGTAGATTTTTACGTGCTGGCTTGCCGGGCCTAATGGACAACCTTCAATGAAGGAATGCCCATTCACGCATGTCACCACACAGAAGACATTCAAACTGAGAATCGAACGGGCAACATCTAACTGTGAGGCGACAACGTTACATTAGGTAAAATGCTTAAATATGAAGTCAGTATGTTGCGGTTTGTGCGTTTAGCTCTGACCAAAATGTAAAATGGCTGCCAGTTCTCATCCTGCTCCTGGAACAGTAGGTGAAAATTATGAAACTGCTATGTCACAAAAGAAAACTGACATGTTACATGTAGATGGCTATCTCTATAATTTAGAGAAAAACGTAAAAAGTAAGTGATACTGGTGTTGTCGATTAAGATGCTTCATAAATGTAAAGGAAGGGTCATTACTGAGAAAGTAGCTGACGGGGAACTGCTGTTGAAATCTGTTGATCAGTTCCACCCTTCTGATATTACAGATGTAGAGAGGTATAAAGCATGCCATGAATTGAAAGAAACTGCACATTTATGTACAAACACACTAGCTATAGTGGTGGATGACACTATTGCTAAATCATCTGTGGAAAGGATAGTTAGTTTGCCTTCTAGGAAGTCAGTGCTGCAACAGGTAAATAGAGTTAGATGAAGAAAGATGCTAAGTTATAGGTTTGTACCTGGGACAATAAATACAGTAGACACAACAAAGTGTACCTTAAAGCAGGGAGCTTTTATATAACAGCGTAAGGTAGACATCTACAGCAATACTCATGTGTTGGTATTTAGTACCAAGGACAATTTGCAAGATCTCTGCTCTACAAACACATGGTTTATGGATGGTATATTTTTAACAACTGGAAGACTTTACAGGCAATTGTATGCTATCCATAGTTTGATATCCTTTGCAGATACTATAAAATGTTTACCATTCATTTTTTGTTTAATGACCAAGAAATCATACAAGGCATACAACTATTTTGGGAATGGTTACTGTCATCACTTCAGATAGAATGTACAGTGCAGTATATTGTCACGGACTTTGAAATGGCCACTATTAAGAGCGTTAGATATAATTTCAATGCGGTACATAGCAAAGGTTGTTTATTTCATTTTAGTCAAGCAGTATGGAGGAAGGTTCAATCACTCGGACTATGCACATTATATGGTACAAATGCTAAATTTCACATAGATGTTAAAAAACTCATAGCTCTCTCTTTCCTAAATGAGGAGGATGTCATTGCAATGTTTAATACACTAAGTGAGACTTTTTGCCCGGAGGGTAAAGATCTACTGCCTTACTTCTCTGATGTTTACATTTTAGGGCATCCCAAAAAGCAGCAAAAGAAAACTTCTTTTACTACCAGATTTCCTCCGATATTCACAATTCAGTTTTGGAATGTGCACTCTTTTAATCAACTGTCATTGCCTTGAACGCAAAATTATGTAGAGGGATGGCACAGGTGTCTTAGATGCTTGCTAGGTAGACAGATTTCTGATATACCGTCTGTTGTAAGTGTTCTTGTCAGACAGCAAAACAGAATTGATGAGACTAGACTACAGATGGAATTGGGATGCCCTTCATCACCAAAGAAAAGAAAAACCATGGAGTTCTCCCCCCCCCCCCAAAAGAGCAAATATCAATCCCGGCAGAGGGCTGCCTCCCAAACATCTCAGATGCTCAGGTGAAAGCTGCCCTCTCCAAAGCAAAAAACACTGCTTCCATGGGACCAGATGGCGTCCCAGGCTGCGTCCTACATGAACTACAAGAGGAACTAATCCCTCAAATAAAACAGCTATACAATCTCAGCCTCACTACAGGATATGTGCCCACAGAATGGCGTACAGCAACAGTGGTCCCACTCCACAAAGGTGGAGCATCTACGGACCCTGGAAACTATCGCCCATAAGCCTGACTAGCTTAGTCTGCAAGGCTATGGAGAGGATCATCATGGAGCTCATAAACAAAGACATTGGGGACCTACAGACACTAGATCCTACCCAGTTCGGCTTTGTCAAGGGCAGATCCTGCCTTTTGAACCTGGTTGACTTCTTTGAAACAGTCACCAAAGCCATAGATGAAGGAAAGGTAGTCCACACAGCCTATCTGGACCTTGCAAAGGCATTTGACACAATACCCCACTCGGGCATCATAGATAAGCTATCCAGCTTAAATATAAACCCGTATGTCACAAGATGGGTCGCAAACTGGCTCAAAGACAGAACCCACAGAGTGAGAGTTGCTGGAGCCATGTCAGACTCAAAACCGGTCACAAGTGGCATCCCACAGGGTTCTGTCCTGGGACCACTCTTGTTCGGTATATACTTTTCTGAGGTACAGGCAAACGTGGGAGGACTATGGCTCACCAAGTTCGCAACGACTGCAAACTGGGCGCCATAATCAACTCTCCAGCTGACACAAACATCCTTCAAAAAGGTCTCACAGAGACAGATAACTGGTGCCAGCGCCATGGTTTAAAGCTAAATGCATAAAAATGTATAGTCATACCCTTTGGCAAAAACAATGTGCCCACAAATTACCACATGGGCGGAAAACCATTAAGTACAGAGAAAGTTATTAGAGACCTGGGGACCCAAGTTGATAGCAATCTCTCCTTTGAAAACCACATTGCCAAAGTGGTTAGAAAGACCTTCTACATAGCCCACCTCATCACAAACGGTTTCACATCTAGATCAAGAGAGGTAATCATTCCCGTTTATACATCCCTCATCAGGCCCATCATAGAATACAATGCCCCTTTTGGGATGTACCTTACCCGACACCTGCAGCAATTAGAAAGACCCCAAAAGTATCTCACCAAGAGGATCAAGGGTCTCAAACAGATGCCATATACTGCACGGTTAAAAACGCTCCAGCTCTACTCAGTTACATACCGCCTACTTGAGGCGATCTATGCCTGACATACAAAGCTATGTCAAATCCAGAATTAATGGACATGCTCCACCTCAGTAAATCTAGATCCCTTAGAGCCACACGCTCGAGGGACTTGAACCTCAGCACAGAAATAAATAGAACTTGCTGGAGGGACAGGTTCATAACCCAGAGGCTCCCTTCGCTCTGGAATAGAATTCCAGTTCATGTGAGGCAGAGCACCTCACTGAATCTCTTCAAGAAGAATCTCGACAAGTGGATGGGGGATCGTAGGTTTGTTCCAGGGATTACTCCTGTGTCACTATTAGACAGAGGCACAGTAAACTAAACCTTAAAAAAGGGCACAGTATACTCAAATCAAGGGGTGGCGTAAGCCATACAGAATCGGGCTAGGCTTATAATTGCCCCAGGGCAGATAGCCTAGTATGAACCCATGAACCTATGAACCTATGAGAGACAACATAGATTGCAGGTTGTCTTGCAAAACAGGTGTGAGTACACTGCAGTTGACTTTATTAATGCAGCCGCTATGCTACTGAAAGTGTAGTCATTTGCAGTACAAACGTGAACGCATGACAGATTGTATTTATTTTCTTTTATAGTTGCACATTGGTGTGAATTAGTGGTCTGACTGTACATGTATGTTTAGTGTTAGATATGTAGATATGTACGATGTGTGTATTATGATTAACACGGTGAAATTATACTTTGATTTCCATTACGAGTGTTTTAGTGCCCACACGTATTTCTCTTCTATTAGTTTTATTTCCGGAAGCACGGGTGTGGAGCTGGCCAACCATTGCAATTCGAGTTTTACAATTTCAATATTTTCAGCATTCAGAACTTTGTGCTTTCGAAGTTTCAGGTTCGATATTCACATATTCAAACTTCTGCTAGCTCAACTATGTGATATAGGAAAAGGGATATGTGTGGTTAATTAATCCAATTGTGTATATGACATCATTAATTTTATTTTGCATTTTAAAAAAGATGAGCAGATATATTTTTTGAATATATTAGTAAAGCTTATACTTGAAAAATGAATAAATGTTTGCAAGAAAATAAAGAGAGATAAAAAAATAACACATTACAGCCAAGTGCGCCTCCGGGCATTTCTGCATTACCTCCTATTGTGCCTGTAGGCATCAAATATTGCTTGTTCATATTTGCATTAATTATTCCAAAACAATGCTACACACCAAGTATCAGAATGTTTTATCTTGAAGCATACATGATGGGGGTTACAGTTGTATTGATATTTGACCTCTGTCAATGAGTATTTGGTAGAACTGTAAGGTGATAACTTCATTTTTTAAAGCCTCAAGGCACACCCACTGAAATTTAAAGGTAGACACTCAAAAGAGTCTCACTGGAGGGAATGAGTTAAATAAATAATGAGATATGTGAAGAGTAGAATAAGATTTCACTTTTGAAAATAGAGGAACAAAAATAAGAACACGTTTTGGATTGTAAAGAAAGAAAAAAATCTGATAAAGAATAATGGTGGAATTTTATTATGTTGACCCTTTGGAAGAACTGAGTGAGGAAATGAAAAGGGCAATACAAGAAAGAAGACAGAGACTAAAAGTTTTTTTACAGAGTCAGGATTTTTTGCGGCTATTGAATTTGTATAACCTCCAATTTAAGATGCATACAGCATATAAGTTGTAAGAATTTTGCAAAGTATGTAAAAAGACAGAAACCTCAGACCATCCCTGGCCTACATGGAGTTTATGTGTTTGAGTGGTGATGCATGGTGAGCAGCAACGCTAATTACATATTCATGCTGCACATTGCATTTAAACATAAACAAGCAAGGTTTCATGGCTGGCAACAGTGTTGCCAGCCAGGAAACTGTGTAAAGCAACACAGAGGGTAAACCTGGTTACCTCAAAGCATAGTAGGTTAGCAGAACTGTGCGGAATGCCACAATGATTACTGGGGCATAACATATAGTTATCTATATGGTCCAAACAGTATAGGACTGTGATGACATCAGTAGTGTCTGGTGAGGAGAATATGGTAATAGCAGTGTCCCACATGTTGGTGTAAAAGGCTCTGTCTAATGTCATGCAAGTGCAGAAACACACACACACACACCAGTTGGCTGCAGTGAGAATAGAACCCCCTACCTATCCATGTACATAGATTACAGAGCTAATTACTTTACACATGTGCCATGCCATAAGTCTGGCTTTTACAAGGCTGTATGACAGCTTATAGTGGATGACATCTGCAGTTGATGGAGAGGAGATGCTGGGAGGCCTGCATGACATGGATCTGCAGGCATGTGCAAGTGTCAATCAATAGGTATGGAGTAGTGTCTGTAGGATACACACTTATGCTGTTCTGCCTAGATAGACATACATACACACACACATGCACAACTTGACTGCAGTGAAAACAGAACCCCCTACCTATCTAACTACACAGACTACAGAGCTCAGTATTTTATGCAAGTGCCATGGCAAAAGTCTGACTTTTACAAGGCTGCAGGACAACTTATAGGGGAGGTTATCAGCAGTGGATATTGGAGAGATGCTGTAAGGCTTGTATTAAACTGATGTATACTCATGTTCAACTATGAAGATAGTTCTAGTTCTGCATGTTACCATACTGATGTGCATTGCGTATCACACAACATTTGTTATTCATTTATGTAGTGTTTTTGATATATTTGTGAACAAGTACTGAGAGACCAGAGTTGCAGTACATGTGGGGAAATAAGACATGGCTGCATTGTAAATATGTGGCATTTGTAGAACGGGGCTTCAGTTTATGTTTCCACACACAGTTTCCTGCCATGCAGAGTAAATGAACAGTAAATAGCACTTAATACATCCTAATATTTACTTTGCACAGTGCAATGGTCTGCAGTGGGTTTGAGCGGTGGTTGGCAAAGTTTTTGCACATGCAAGATACACATTTCCATTACTTTTCTGGTTTGCGTGTAGTTAAGCAGTGTGAAAATGCAGGGGTCATTGCTAAAATTCTGATATTTAGTACTGAGTGTATGAAACACACCTACTGATTAGCTGACTCATTGGCATCAGGTGTAAATGCACTGACACATTTTTCTTTGAGGCCAGAAGATACTGGGCTCAAATCCTGGTGTATTTAGTACTTTTAATAAACAGTGAAATTGCAATAACATTATTCTTTGTATGACATGCAGCATGTGTTAATGTGTGTTGACGTAGCAGAGCATGGTTAAGTGGCACTGTGTGGAGGTAACCTCGGCATTGTAGAGCAGCTCACCATCACTTGGCATTGGTGCATGATGCCAAAGTCCATGCAAACACAGAGTCCAATAAGTGAAGGGATCCTTTATGTTTTTTGGTACTTATGTGTGTCGTGTGATTTTTTTTTTTTAACCAGCTTATATGTGTCAAAATGGGGTAGATAGGAATGTTGTGAAATTGGGAGCAAGCATGGGGAAAACAAATGAAATGTTCAGAATATTAACTGGATTTGGACTGTCAACTCTAGAAAGACAAGTAATCATCTTGAATAGCCAATTAGATCGAATCAAGAGTGTCAAGAAAACATGTGCAAAATAGAGAGCTATGTATGGGACAATATTTTTTTGTAGGACAGGTGCCCATTTTTTTTAATTCAGTAAGAGAGGAATGCTGGGTAAGAGGCTTTGGTATTTCTGGGTCAAGTAAGTTGGGTAGTTAAGGAAACAAATGCAAACAAACAAGACAAGACACAGGGACACAGGGACTGTAAGGGACATAAAAGTCTGGGGGACACCATGATTGGGGTGAGAGAGGGGGCAACCCAGGCTCATGCCCATCAAACATGAAAAAAGTGAGACTCTAGTCCTCACCCACTGGACTGTCATCACTGTCCCCTTACTACTCTGGTGGCTGAAGTGCTTGACATCTTCTCCTCCTATGTACCACAAGAGAGAGCAGCCTCTCCATCCAGAGTAGGTCTGCACCAATGGTGTGGTGCACAACCCTACACATGGGTCTATGTTCACACATCAAAGAAAAACATCATCAAATGGCTATTCCATGAACAGTAATCTGCAAACGATGCATGAAATCATTGTAAAAAAATAATTGAAAGGTAATAGTTGGCCAACAACAAGGAAGTACCACAGTATATAAGGTAAACTAAACAAAACCTTTTAAAATGTGCCCTTTTCTGCTCTGTAGTATGATCTCAGCGTTGTTATATACAGTTGGGGGCATGAGGTGCACAGCTCCCACCTGCATGGGTTACTACCATTTTGTTGGCCAACTACTACATTTCGATGACTTTTTATGATTATTTCACTCTTCGATGAAAGCAACACTGGGGGTTTCTGTTCATGGAATAGCCATTCAATGAAGTTTTCTTTGATGTGTAAACACAAACACCCTATACACCAACTCTGGCATCTCCTGGTGGGTGATGAAATTCCCCACCTCTGCCACTACTCCCAGAGAGTACCATAGTACCAGCTGCTGGAACAGCACTACCTGAGGGTGCAAGTAGTGCAAGAGCAGCAGAATCAGTGCTGCCGGGCTGGGTCTGAGATGTACCGGGCATTGGTGGTGGAGCCAGGGGAAAGTGGGGGCAGGCTGACCCATTAGGGCTGGTCAGCCTCACTGTGCTGTGAAGCATTTAGTGATTTGTTACAGATGGATGACACGGAGACATGTTACCGACAAATAATGGAAAATAAAAAAAAGAGATAAGGGTTGGGGTGAGAGAAAAAAAACAGAGATAAAATTATTACCATCATATGTGACATACAATGCCTTATCACAATTATACAACTATTTTATCTGAAGTATTAAATTTAAGTATACGTCCTAAGAACCACACATTATAGCTACAGATTGCTGAAAGAAATTCTTGAAATATGCATATATTGCTCATATGCTTGGTCCAGTTATACAGATTACAGTTAACAGCAGGCATTTATACCACTTGTTTAGAGTTTAATTTATGTAATATTATTAAAGAAATGCACTATTTTATACTTGTTACTTGAACCCACAGCCTACAGTTTTACACGTGACTTTTAAAGTTGGTTTGTGGTGTAGGCTAATGCATGCTTATCTGCTAATACAGTTATGATATGCATGCTCAACTTGCTACAACTGTAAAGAAAACCAAAAAATCTATCTTTAACTTTTAAAGCTACAATAATAATTCTCTTGTGCTGCATACATACTACTTGCTTCCCTTAGCCTCTCCACCAGATCAGCATGAGCCTAGCGATTAAATTCTATTTCTGCATTAGCTGTGGAAAGAACAGAAAAGAACAGAAGGCCATTATGCATACAAGTCTTGGCTACATTTAGCTTTCTAAGTATTACAAATACTCTCTTATTAACATACTTGCACAGCTGTGGAATGTCTGCAGTTTCATATTCATTCAACCACTGGTTGAGGGTATCCCTCTTGCACCTCTGTAGGTCATTAAAATGATGTCTGCACTGTTCTCCAGTGTGTGGGATGCCAGTAGCATTCGATTCAGCCTGGCCAAAACTACTCCAAGACTCAGACTTGTACTGGGAGCCAGAATAGTCCGCCTGTAGAAGCCTTTGGCTGTGGCACTTTACCAGGAACCCAATAAATATCCTGGACTCCTGAACATGCCACCTATACCCCCCAAAACTGGGCACCTTTCCCTTTAGTGCCAGACATATCTAATACCAGAACTAGAGCAAATGCAACTATTGATTTCCTTACAATTCCTGTTATTGCATTTACTGGTAGTGAGCAAACCTGAGCAGTGATGCCAACAGAGTTTGCAGGATGCTAAGCAGACAGCAGCAGTGCCAAGCAGGGAGGAAATATTTTAATTGGAAGGTTAATTTGACACTTTACCTTAGTTTGAAGGGTGTCTGCTGCTGTATCTTGAAAATATATTTTTGAAATTGGAAGGTAACTGAGTTAAGTTTGCAGATATGCACTGTGGGTATACATTTCATGACCTGACAAATGTTTTGGCATTATACACAAAATTGATTTTTCAAGTGTGTCAGAGATTTTTAAAGGGCTCAGATGGTGTAATGGTGGTGGTAGGATTCAAACATAGGCATACGCGAGAAAACATTTTCTTCTGCAACAGTGATTTTCCATCTTTGCCACAAAAGAAGTACTGCTCAGTCACAGAAATGAATCATTCATAAATACAGCTGACAGTTTGAGGTGTTACACGTGTGTGACTTGAGAAGGTTCTTGTATATAGATCCAGTTGTGTATGTGTCATATTTATTGTGAAGGCCATTCAAGTCCAGATAGCAGAATTATACTTATAGAAATATAGCAGACAGTATACCCTCAGTCATACAGCTGAAAACACAATAAGGGTGTCTTATCCCTCATACATATAATTCTTATCAGCTCCATTATCTAAAGCATTATAAGTGAGAGTGAATATAATGGGAAATGGAACAACAGTAAAAATGTCTATAATGTCCTGTTTTACAACCCAGAACCATGTGTATGACAGCCCTACACTCATACCTGTTGCCAGAAGAATGTTGAAATAATACTTGAAATAATAATTTTCCTTCTCCCTACCAGTAAGTATTCACAATTGCAATCCGTCAGCAAAAATCTCTGTGTGAGTGCCTGCACAATGTTTATATCTACTACATGGAGCCATGTATTTGAGATTCAGCAATTATAAGAAGTTCACACCTGATTTGCATCTTCACAGTGTTCACAGTCCTGAATATACTCCATAAAAAGGCAAACATGTAGCTATGGAACCTGAAGGTGAAGAGACTTGTTTATGTGAAGAACACAGAACAGGCTATCATTTTGGGATATATCTGCACAGAAGACTACCAACGTTGAGAAGGTAAGCTTGCATTCAGCTATATATTGCATATGCTGAAATGTCATTAAGAAAAATCTGTATGAATGCATTTTTTATTATTATAAAAATAAATAGCATAAAATATTAAATCTTGATATAGAACTTATGCTATAAAAACTTTGTTACAAGAGAAACCCCCTATTACAGGGATCCAGACAGCTCCTGAAAGTGCAGAACAGCATGTCCTTGGCACTGGGGCTACTGTTTCATGGACAGCAAGTATGTCCCGAGAGCAGCTTCCAGGCAGGCTTGTGTATCTCAATTGTTAAATACTCTTGTATAGTAAAATATTGACAGCAATACATTAACTGTATTTAACAATAAATGTGTTTGTGGTAAGGGGGACTTGTAGATTGCTGCAGTTAACAACACATTCTAACATTCTAATTGATTACATATGGGCTTAGGATGAACTTGTCATCCAAGTTCTTGTTAAAAGTATAGCTAATAGACATATAAAGAACAAAATGTTTTAACCACGTGTTACTGTTAATTTTGATGATGTCCTTAACTTTTGCATAAATTCTTCCAAGACAATAAGCCATGTGAAGCACAGCATCAACTGCACATGGTAAGCTAAATATCTTTTTTTTGTATGTGGTGATGAGCAGTTCAGAGAAATATATAATTTTATCCATATGTGAGATGTGGGTGTCAGGACTGTTGTGTGTATTGCTGTACTGTCTGTAGTATGGGCACCATTGTTTGTTTGTTAGCATATATTTGACTATAGTAGTGTAACTATTAACTTTTTCCTGTGTTTGTTCCTTATTATCATAGGTGATCCTGACAGTAGAAGTGCAGGACTCTTACCACCTGATGTTAGAGTATCAAAAGACTTCGATGAAGATGGTGGCCAAACAGAGGCAAAGTCAGGGGGTGCAGAGGTTGAATCTGACACTGAGATTGACATTCATCTATCCACTGTAATTCCATTGACTACATCCAGTAAGCTTAAGCCAACACATTTCAGTGGACAGTGGAGGGTGAGACACTCGATCAGTGAAGTGTAGCCAAAATGTGGGTGAGGTATCACACAAAAGGGTCATTAGGGTTGCTCAGAGCAGGCCTACTGTCCATCCTCCACCTGATCCAGGTGTGTCTTCTTGTGCCACTTGACATATGTTTAGGGCCATCATAGAGGCACAGGTACATTTCTATAGGTCATACAGAGAAATGCTTATGGTTGCAGATGTGGCACAGGCTGACAAGGGTGACTGCCTCCACCATGTTGCCGATTCAGTTGGATGAATGACACATTGGAACAGATCAGCTACGTCATTTGTTGTTATCTGGCGTGGCTATGCCCGATCATGCTCCTGTAGTGGCATGGCAGGTCATGGTCTTTGACATCCTCATGAGGGGAGCTCATCCAGCACACATAAGTCATGTTCAAATAGCAACAGTGCATCTGACCATGGGCATGAATGTCCCAATGCAACACCTGGCAGAGCCAGTTCTCATGGTTGGGTATGCCAAAGATGAACAGCAACCTATACCATGCATGGCTCAGACCTGTTCAACATACCAAGATGAAGAGTTAGGACAGAGCTTGGATGTGTTAATGCAGACACTCACACACCAGTTTCACCTGGAGGACCCATAAAGATACACACACAACATTTACATGGTTTAGCCACAAAGCTTAAAGCTCATTTTGTCTCACTGACCACGTGTTACTTTATTCAACCGCCTGATTCTCTTTCTTATTTACACACACTGATCTGTTAGGTCAGCCTAGGCTTCCTGCCCCCTCCCACAACACCCTGTACAAGTGATGATAATGGATTCATATCCCTGTTTTCTGTCTTTTGGATTCAGGGATACATAACATTTGTGCCTGCTAAGGTGCATAGCTGAATTAGTGCTTAGTATTTGTGATGTCGATTTGGTAATTGTACCTTTGAGATATTTTGGTCTTAGAAAGTTAGTTGATAGAATAAAACATTTTTTGTATTAGTATTGTTGATGATCTTGTGTGGGTTGAGAAGTCTGAAAATGAAATGTTTCTTATTGTGTTCTAACTTCTCTCTTTAATAATTTTCCAGTTCAAAAGTATGGTGCTCAACTGAGGATATCCGGAGATCATCAGTACTTTTGAGAGGTATGACTGTGTGAATCTTTGATTCCTGAGGCCTACTAGTAAATAATGGACACGTATAAGTCACACAAGCCTTTGTTGTCACATGTTAAAATCATTTCTGTACAAATTACCCACCTTTTACTTGCTTACATTACCAAGTAACAACATCCAAGGATATGCCATTCATTCATATTATTAAATAATACACTCCATGTTCAACACTTGCCATGTAAATCCAGCAGTTGCAACAGTTTTAGTTCAATGCTGACTCTGTCTGATGCTAGCAGTACACAGCCATTACATGGGGAGGTAAAGGTTGTGAGCATTGCCTGGCATCAATGTTACTATATGTATGTGCATAGGAGGAAGGTTTTAGCTCCTTAGGTGGTGAGTGAGTATGTTATGAGTTGCCTCTTAGCCAATGCAAGGGTATATTGAGCACACATCTGCCTGCAGCCATAGCAGCTGCTGGTTCCCCAGCTGACTCCTCATCTGCTTGTGGCTGTGATGACCTTGCCATTAATTGTGGGATGTATGCCCATTCCTCTTGTTGGTCCTGCTGAAGCTGCTTTCTCGGGATGATGTTGTGTAGCATGACACAGACTGTGAATATTTCAGTACATGTATGTGGATTGTACTTCATGTCTCCCCCAAATGTATCTAGGCACCAGAACCATGACTTCAGCAGCCCAAATACATGGTCTATGATATTTCTGGTTTGAGCATGTACCTCATTATGGTGTTCTTCAGTGGGTTTGTGTGCATTTCGGATGGGAGTTATCAGCCACGGTTCCAGTGCATAACTGCATCCCCCAGTAAATGACCTTGTGGGACATCCCCCCTAGTGAACATCTGATAAAGTTGGGAGGTGTGCCAGATATGTGAGTTGTGGTAACTGCCTAGGTTGCCATTACACATGTTCAAGATGATTCCTTGGCATTACACACAACTTGACACTTAATAGAGTGGAACCCCTTTATATTTCTGTACACTCTTCCCTGTTCTACAGGTGGTGCCTTGATTTCTATGTGTGTGCAATCTATGGCATGCAGTACTTCAGGGTAGAGTGATACAGGGTAGAACCAGGGTGAATACCTCCTCCATCTTGTATTGGTTGATTAGCAAACAATTTAGCTGCTTATGTTGTAATTAGCATGCCACAGTGTTCATCTCATTTGCATGATGCTACACACTGTGTAGAGCCACTTACTAAATCCAAAACAGTGTGCTACCGTGTACGGTGTAAACAGACCATGTAGGCTTCATTGAATCTGGCTGCATGTGTTTTTGAAGTGTGAAAAGAGTAATGAAGATATGGGAGATGGACTCTGGAGAAAAAAAAGATCTTCCAGATGATATTTGTGAAATGAATATGAATATGATACTATATGGACATCATATGATGCTATATGGATATTATGAAGAAGTGTATATGGAAAACATAAAAAAATTTGATTTGAAGATATTCAGGATTTTATAGGAATTGTGCAAAGTCAGAACAGAGAAAACTATGTTAAATAAAAAGTGGATTTTTTTTCTGATGTAATAAGTAAAATAAAAAAAAATGTCATTGAAAAATAAATGGAGGTTGAAGTCTGTGTATTGTAAAACAAAAAACTAAGTGTTTACAGAGTGTATAAAATACACACTGAGCCGAGTGGAGGAGGGGCATTGACTACAACTCTGATCTAAGATATACACCAATAAGTATCCTGCTTTTTTTTTTTGCTTATTTTTACTAGTTATTGCTTCTAGCAGTTTATATATAGCACTTTTTATTGCCTCCTGCATACTTTTTACTGTATTTTATTGCTATTAACTAATCTGCATGGTTAAACTAAAATTGTCTGCCTTACAGGGCCTGATAAATAAGGTTTTTACTGTCACACTGTAAAGCTTTTTAGCTAGTTTCACTGTGTGAAAAGTATTATGGGAAATTTTCCCTACTTGTTATGCACCTATTTGTTTGCTCAGATTTCCTGCCAAGGAGTGTATCATATAACTGATTTATTTGCAGTTGAAAGCATTCTGTAGAGTCTCCTTATGCCTTTATCTGTTTAAAACTTTTATTTTGTGGCTCACTGCTGTTCATCTGCTGTGATAAACATGTCTGTAGTGTTTACTGTCTAAACGAGTGTAGGCTAATAGCTTTAGTATTGTTCCCCACTCTCCCTCCCTGTTGGTGTCCTGCTGTTATACTTGGTGGCTTTCCAGTTGCCCGCCCCTACTGTAATTTGATCTGGGACACTCCTCCCAGTCTAGTGTCATTAGCTCATTCTACCTAATACAGAGAGACCATTTGAGAAGGGCAGCCCACTTAGTTTCCTAACCTTGAAATATCTTCTGCTTCTCCTCTCTCCCTTTCCTTTACAAAAAAAAAAACTTTGCTAGAATCTCCATGTGCTCTGCTTAACTGTAACAAAAAATGTATGCTTGTTTCCTGCATTTTCTGTAACTAGTCTAGTCCAGATACAGATTTGCTGTATCCAGGACTGTTTGTAAGCTCCTCGGTCCCCCAAGCCTTTCTGTGTTGGAGGGAAACCTTCTAGCTTATCAGTGAAGTGCTAAGCACTAGGTAATCTATCTACCACATAAGGAGTGGTTCCGGCCCAGAAATTGTAGTTATTGGCCATCTGGGCAGTTTTTTCCATCTCTCTCAACTTTCTGATCTAAAAGCCCACATTTGCAATTCTTTCCCCCTTTTCTTTTACCTAGTCTAGTCCACATACAGGTTTGCTGTATCCAGGACTATTTGTAAGCTCCTGAGGCCCCCAAGCCTTTCTGTGTTGGAGGGACGCCTGCTAGCTTATCAGTGGGAGTGGAAAGCACTAGGTAACCTATCTAGCAGTTTTTTCCATCTCTCTCAACTTTCTGATTTAAAAGCCCACATTTGCACTTGTTTCTTTCCTGTAGCTAGTCTAGTTCAGATACAGAGTCTTAGTTTTAGCACTTGAATTTGCTTATTCGTGCTTAGCACTTGTTCAGAACTTGTTGTAAGCACTGAATAAGCTACAAATTAATACAGCACTCAGCCTTCCTCATTACCTAGAGGAAAACAGTTTTTGTACTTACTTTCCTCAACTGCTTAGAGAAAAACAGCTCTTGTACTCACTTTCCTCACTTGTCTAAAGGATAATAGTTTTTTATTCAGGCATGCCCAAGGGTCAGCTCCAAGTGCTCTCTCCTGTCTATCTGATGAATCTGGGCAGCTTGCGGCAATGTAGCAATTGCCTCATGTACAGAGACAACCCTCTCCTCCTACCACCCAACACTACAACCTGTGAGAAATGCACTTATGTAGCCAAACTGGAGGTAAAGCTCTCTCCAACCAAGACTGAACTTGATAGTCAAGAGGAGAAGGTAAACACTTGCACCACACCACACTCATCACATAGTCCCACTAAACCTACACCACCAAAATCCACACATAGAAACACAAAAACATTCACGGAGGCTCTCAATAATAATCTGCTCAAGCAATAGAGACCACATAGCAGAAACACAAGCAACTTCCACCCCCAACACAACCCAAATGACACATAGCTCATAGACTCAGTGTGGCACTCAACCACAGCCCATAAGGCAAAAACAACATACCCAACACACTAGTCTTAGGTGACTCTATAGTCAGGCACAGTGATGTCCTACTCACCAGGCTAAACAAGAAGGTTACTGTCAGCTGCATGTCGGGTGCCAGGATCTGCCACATAACCCACACACTCATGTCACTCCACAACAAGTACAAATATGACTCTGTCATTCTCCATGTTGGTGTGAATGACCTGACCTGGACTACATGAAAAGAGACATGGAAAAGCTCTCTGATCTTGTAGCCCAGGCAGGTATGACCCTAGCCCTGAGTAGCATCCTGCCATCACCCAGAATGATACCACAGTACAAGGACAAAATGACTGACTTCAACAATTGACTAAGCTTCTGGTGTCATTCTAAGGGGATCCAGTATCTGTTTGCCTGGGACAACATGATTGACACACCATGATGCTTTGCCATAAATGGCCTGCACCTGTCACCACTGGGATTCTGCATACTGGCTAAGGCTCTTGCCGCCCTTATAGTACCTTTTTTTAGGCAAGGTTCAAATGACAAATTCACCACTGTAATAGGAACAGGCAAGCAAAAACTGAGGCAATGCTACTCAATGCTAGAAGTCTAAATCTCAAAATGCACTCCCTTGAGGCACTCCTTAAAATGGAAAACATCGATATTTGTGCAGTGACTAAGACCTGGTTCATGGCTCCAGAGAGCACCCCTACATTACCAGGCTATAACTCATACCACACTTTTTGGCCACCTAACCTGGAACAGAACACCAAAGGCAGAGGTGTGCCCATATTCATTAAGGATATGCACACCTCAAGGCTAGTTGCTCAGCATAATGCATCCGAGGTAATCCAGGTGCAACTAACTTTGGGCAAAACTGCAATCCAAATTGTAGCTTGCTACAGATCCCCCACCATGCCCCAGGATTCCCACTCCTCATTTCTTGATATACTGGAAAATATTAGGGTTCAACCAAACACCCTAATAATGGGCGATTTCAACTACCCCACCATTAACTGGGAAAACTACTCATGTACCAACTCCTTCACTCAATGTTTTCTGGTATTCATAAATTCCAATGCCCTGGATCCACTTATCCACACCCCCACCAGAGGGAACAATATCCTAGACCTAGTCACTACCAACACGAGTGACCGGTGTTCCACACCTGAAGTCAACTCCTCATTGGTCAGATCCAACCATAATCTTATCACCCTAGATATCCACATCCTGCCCCCACCCCCATTAAGGAAACCACAGTAAAATATTTCTGCAAAGCCAACTTCATGCTTCTTAAGATAGAAGTGGCGAACTTCATGACACCCATGCAGATGGACAATACAGTTATGACTGCTGAATCCTACACAAATGCACTCTATAAGCACTTACACGAGTGCACGGATTGTGCTATTCCAAACAGAACCAAGACACTATCTTCCAAAAAAAGGAAGTCAATCTGGTGGTCCCCTGCCATAAACAAACTCTACAACAGAAGGAAGAAACTGTTGCAAAGAGAGTAAAATCCCATTAGTGGAGAAGCTCCCTGGTCAGCCTCAGTAAGAAGCTGAGATCCCTTATAAGATCCTCTAGCTATGAAAATAAAATTGCCACTGATTCTAGGGAGAACCACAAATCATTCTATTGCTATGTCAAGAATCTCAATGGCAACACCCAGATCTGCTCTGAGTTACAGCACAACGGCACGAAAATTACAGAACCAACTGATATTGCCAACTTCCTGTCAGATAGGTTCAGTGCTAACTTTACCCACCCACCCCCTAAAGGGCCCATATCTATAAAGGAAGAATGCAGAGTCCCTGTAATCACAACTACACAGGTAAAACTGCACTCTAACTTTACCCCCCCCCCATTCCCTAAAGGGCCCATATCTATACAGGAAGAATGCAGAGTCCTTGTAGTCACAACTACGCAGGTAAAAGCTGCACTCTCTAAAGCCAAAAACACAGCATCCATGGGACCGGACAATATCCCAGGCTGCATTTTACACAAACTTCAGAACGAACTGGCTCCCCACCTATGCTCCATGTTCAATCATAGCCTCACATCAGGCTTTGTTCCCACTGAATGGTGCACAGCAACATTTATCCCACTCCACAAAGGGGGAGCCATCACTGATCCTGGGAACTATCACCCTATTAGCCTGACGAGCCTGTCTATAAGGCCATGGAATGTATCATCATGGAACTCATAAAGAAAGACATTTGTAACCTCCAAAGTCTGGACCCCACCCAGTTCGGGTTTCTGAAAGGCAGATCATGCCTCCTGAACCTGATCAACTTCTTTGAGGCAGTCACCAAAGCCATAAATGAGGGTAAGCTGGTTCACACAGCCTATCTTGACCTCGCCAAGGCTTTCAAAACCATCCCCCATTTTGGAATTATAGCTAAACTCACTAAACTAGGTATAAATCCCTATGTCCCAACAACTGGCTCACTGACAGAACCCACACTGTAAAAGTTGCAGACTGCAAATCTGACTTCAAACCAGTGACAAGTGAAGTACCACAGGGTTCAGTCCTGGGACCTCTCCTGTTTGGTATCTACTTCTCTGAAGTACAGGCTATCACAGAAGGCCTTTGGCTAATGAAGTTCGCAGATGACTGCAAACTAGGAGCCATAGTTGAGTCCCCAAATGATGTGGACATCCTACAGAAGGACCTCACTAAGACATATGCCTGGTGTCAGAGGCATGGCCTCAAGCTCAATGCCAAAAAGTGCATTGTCATCCCCTTTGGTAAAATCTCTGTACCCATGAACTACCACATAAGTGGCAGTCTACTTAATGCCGAATGTGTGATAAGAGACCTTGAGACCCAGGTGGACAGTAGTCTCTCCTCTGATAATCACATTACCACAGTAGTCAGGAAATCATTCTACGTGCACTCCTCATCACAAAAGGGCTCCCAACCAGGAAAAAAGAGGGCATTGTTCCCCTCTACTTGACACTCATTAGACTGATTATAGAGTACACTGCCTTTTTTGGTATGTACCTCACAAGACATCTGCAGCAGCTGGAAAGGCCACAGAAGTACCTCACAAAGAGGATTTCTGGCCTCAAACAGATGCCCTACACTGACCATCTCAAAAAACTCCAGCTTTACTCTGTAGCATATTGCCTACTCCGAGGTGATCTCTGCCTAACATATAAAGCTATGTCAAACCCAGAGCTGTTGGACATGCTACACCTAAAGAAATCCCAATCCCTCTGAGCTACATGGTCTGGGGACCTAAACCTTGTCACCACAATAAACAGGACATGCTGGAGGGATAGATTCCTGTCCCAGAGACTTCCCATAATCTGGAACAAGCTACTCATCTATGTCAAACAAAGTTCCTCATTAGCTTCAAGAAAAATCTTGATGAGTGGATGGGAAATAGAAAATACACCTCGGGGATCACTTCTGTGGCTCTGCTCAACAGGGGCGCAGAAAAATAACTTTCTTGGGTGGCATAAGCCAGGGAATCTTGTTGGCTAGGCTTACTTAGGCCCTTGGGCCGATAGCCTAGGACCTACCTATGAACCTATGTATGTATGTGAATAATATAAATATGTATATAGTATTTAATTATGTAACTAGAAGAGAGTTAACCCATCCTGCTTAATTTGATAAGTGCGACAGGATGTTTTATGTCCACTTCATCTATCACCAACTTTGGCAGATGGGATTGTAGTTAAATGTCTCACTCTGAGTAAAGTACACTATGGAGTACAGTACTCCTCTTTTGCTGCATCACAGTGCCAGTACTGGAAATGTAATCCATGTACTTGGATTGGGAATAGAACCCACAGTCTTTTAATCTCGCAATATCAAAGGCTAGTGTACTCTCTTTTGAGTTACTGACATAATAAGATTTGCATTCTTTAACACTGCCTTTGCAACACTGGACTGAAATGAAGACATCACAGATGCAATAGAAATATTATTAGCCGTAGGACATTTATGACAAGGTGTTGTAGCTAATATCTCATATCCGTATTTTTGACCATATCATGTTTATACAATTCAAAGTACAATAAGCAGTGATAATCTTACTACCTGCATTTTTTTATTAAAATAATGTTACATAAAATGTTCATACTCAGACATTCTCACTGAAAATGAAAGATTATTTTTCAAGAGACTTGTAAAGTAAGTAACACACATACTTTTAAAATGACCACATCTTCAGCTATATGTAACTGTGTGAACTTTTCAAAAATATGTTTTATTATTTTCAGGTATCTAAGGAAGTGTAGTATGGGGCCTTGGCCTGAATTGAGACACGTCAACCTTCCCACATAAATGCCTTTCATTCCTTTTAATACTATCATATCTGTCATCTTTGTCTGAAGTATTGATTTTAACATTTGCAGACTCTAAGAAAGCTTCAGGTCAGTTAAAAAAGATCTGTTAGGTACGCCTAAAACATCAATCTTTAAATTGTAAGAGAACTTTCTATGCACTCCCGTTTGTGGAACATACTGAAATGCATCTCACTTTGATAAATCTTTTCTGAAATGTATTTAACTGAAGAAAACAGCTCAGTTTCGTCAGGTTATCCCTGATCTGAGCATGTGCTTTTGTAAATACAGGTAAGAAAGCTGAGTGAAAAGGAAACTCCCATTAAATGATGAGGGGTTTAAATAAAAGTATGAATTACAGCTTATGATCCACATTTGGCATGTAAATAAGGTTAAATTTGATTAAATGATTTAAGAGGATTGCAGCAATGTAATGGTGCTTTTCACTTTGTAACAGTGTGATGCTTGGTAAAGGCTCCAAAAATTAAATCACAAGCAGGACCAAAAAGGGAGTTTTGTTTCTATGAACTATGAGCTATAAAAGGGAGTTTTGTTTCTTTAATTATAGAAAGACAATTCCATTAAATCATATTTAGTTGCATCATCCAGCATTTCTGATATAATCAAGTTTACTCACAAGTCCACAACTCAGTACTTCACAAAATAAAAAACAGTTCTGCCTTGTTACTGACATAAACATAAGGCCTACTCTTTTCAAAGTAAAACAGTGTAACTGAAGGTTTGTTAAGCTAATGAATGCAATGATTCAGTCCATGATTAGAATGAACTGAGTACTTGAAATAAATTGTACTAATTAAAAGGATCCTGTGTGTGTATATATATATATATATATATAAGTTACCTGCTTTATTTTGGTTTTCATTGGTGATCCTTATATGGATCAAATATTATAAATGCTCAACCCTGGTCAACAAATAAGAAGAGATAGATAGATGCATAAATAGATGTATAGATAGATGGATAGATAAAGAGAAAGAAAGAAAAAAATTGCTACGCCGTACTCCTTAGCAGATCCCCTTTTTCAAAGAATGTTGAAGGAGAAAAGTCCCACAAACTTGTAAGAAAGGTTACGAGAGACTGATAGAGGAAAAAAAAAAACAGTAAAAATGCAGCAGTGCAGACCTAGTGGACCAACCAACTAACAGACAGCACACAACAAACAGACAACGCACAACTTCAAAATGGACAGCACACACCTAACAAACAGATAGCACACAACTACTAGCAACCAACAAACAGCGCGCGACTAGCAGACAGCACGAGGCTAACAGACAGCACCCAAGTAACTAACAGGCAGCACACAACTAATAAACAGCATGCAGCTAACAGACAACACGCAACTAGTAAACAACACACCACTAACAGGCAGCACACAACTACTAGCAACCAACAGACAGCGCGCGACTAGCAGACAGCACGAGGCTAACAGACAGCACCCAAGTAACTAACAGGCAGCACACAACTAATAAACAGCATGCAGCTAACAGACAACACGCAACTAGTAAACAACACACCACTAACAGACAGCACACAAACTCCCTCAGCCTATGAAGTGACAGACTAATATTCATATTGTATGAATTTCTTAGAATGAGTCTGCCAAAAAAAAAAAAAGAAAAAAAATAGGCCTGTCACCTCACCTTACTGATGCAATCTTAAGTTAATATATTACTGCTAACACGACTTTAATCTATTATTATATGGTCCATCTGTGTCAGCTTTATTCCTGGCTAGAACATCTGAGCACAGCAGTTAATTAACTTGTACAAAAGGGACATGTGCCGGTTAGCCTATTAATTAATAAGAATGGCACTTCCAGCATGTGTATTCTGCAGACTTTTAACAACTAAACAGTATCAGGTATAGCCACTCCATCTCATGTCATTTGGATTATGGGTCTGAGTAAGATAGGGTTGGGACATCTGTTCCACTCCTAATAGAGACTGACACAGCCAGTGATATAAAAAAACAGTTGTTACGAACTTGTGAAAAAAATATTGTTAATATGAAGAGCAGTAGAAGAAAACATTACCTTCACGAAATCAAAAAAGAAACAAAATTTCCATTTTTGAAGTATTGTTAGTCTCAAGTAAAAAACAATGTATATACATAAGTGTGAGTTCACACATGCCAACTGTCACCATGACAGCTCTCACATGGAGTGGGGAAAGGACGTGTACCTGTACGATGTATTACAGGGTTCCCACACATATGAGAATTGATTATTTCTTTCTTTTCAGCTCACCTGGGAGAGTCACACTCAGGAGTTATTCCAGTGGGTTTCAATGACCAAATTGCCCTTTGAGCAGAACTTGTTTTTAAAGATACACAATGTTTTCCAGTTCAGGGCTTAATAAAATTATTTTTTTAAGAAAAGTTTTATTAACTTCACATATTTGCTATATATACACAGAAAGGAAGAAATTCAAAATCACAAACTGCAGCGAGACAGTGTTAGAAATAATTGACTCATCATGGTAATGTTATACAATTAACACATTAAACTTAGTATTTCAGTAGCAACATTTCAAGGCTATCCTAATGACTAAAGTCTTAGCATAATTTATAGAGGTTATTCTGATCGCATTTTTTTCAGTTTTACATAGTATTGCTGTTAAATTTAAAAATCCATTGAATGTAGGAACTGAGTTCAATTTCTAATTTGTAGTAATAACTTTTCTAGCAGCTGTCAAAAGACTCCATAATATTTTTGTTGTTTGCCTTTTACAGATTCAGGAAGTGGAATATTCCTTAGAATTATTGATCTGGTTAAAGAACAATTATCATAGGATCATAGGGAGTTAATAATTAATAATAATAATAATAATAATAATAATAATTAATAATTAATAATAATTAATAATTGCAGAGTATCTGTTTGACTAATGCAAAGTATCACAATCAAAGCTTAGTGGTGTGATATCTGTAATGTAAATGCCAGTTTCTGATATACACTCCAGCTCTCAACCTTAAATTAGAATCGGTATAAAACCATCTTGAGCTCTTTTTAGTAATTCACATCTATTACAACTTTCAATTCAATGGTCTTTGAGTCCATGAAAGAGAATCAAAATCAAATGGATAAACATACCTGCAAAGAGCAGAAGGTTTAGCATGTAGCATCCGTTCCAGCAGCATTCATAAATCAGATTACCTGGATTTGCCAGACAATCACAAGAGACAACTAAGTAAATAAAACAAGCACACACCACACCTTAAGTATGTTTGTAGTCACTGAAAGTATCACATTTTAAATAGAAGCTGCTGATAAAGCTAAGCCTGGAGCCGTTAAGTACGTACGTTTATAGCCGCCAAAAGTAATCAGTTCACATTTTAAATAGAAGAAGCTGCTGCTAACGCTAAGCCTGCAGCCATTAAGTAAATAAAATAAGCACGAGTGACACAACATGTACGTTTCTTTTGTAGCCACCAAAAGTAATCACAACAAGCTGCTAAAGCTAAGTTTGCAGCCATTGAGTAAATAAAATAAGCACATGACAAGTATGTTTGTATTGTAGCTGCCTGTCAGTGCCAGAAGTAATCACATTTTACACAGAAGGTCAAGCTGCTAAAGCTAAGCCTGCTGCAGACGTTAAGTAAATAAAATAAGCACACGACAGTACGTCTCTTTTGTAGCCACCAAAAGTAATCACAGCAAGTTGCTAAAGCTAAGCCTGCAGCCGTTAAGTGAATAAATAAATAAAATAAAGCTGCAGTTTGTCTTAGTTTATTTTACCTTGAGGGAGGAGGAGCCGAGACGGGGAAGAAAGATGTGCTGTGCACCGGTGTACAGAAGCTGACGTCATGCATGCCCTGTATGTGATGATGTCGGGATGAATTAAAAAAAAAACAGAAATATCGGAAATTAAAGGGGCCATGCGGGAATTCATGGTACCCCAATAATTTGCCCTCAAAACTGGTATTTGCTGAGGAATTCAGTACAGTTGAGAGGTATGGGTCTATAGTTCCTGCGGTCAGTTGAAACACCACCTTTGTGCAAGGGAATAAAGGTGGCCATTTTCCATTCAGCTGGGACACAGTCAATGCTTAGACTATGATTGAAGAGAGTACCCAATGGTGCTGCTAATTCTTGTTGGTCTCCATGAAGGTCGCAGCCTGGGATGATCAAGTCCCATAGATGCTGTGTTTCTGGCCTTAGAGAAGATGTTTATGACCTGCTCTTTAGAGATATAAGGTGGTAGGGATTTCATGTGGCAGGGACAGGTGAGACAAGTTTTCACAGAAACTGCCGACCAACAGGTTAGCTATGCCCACAGGCTCAGTATATGTACCATCATTAACTACCAGTTTGGCACAAATGTGGGCCTTTCCTTTTGGGCTACAGATGTAACTAAAGAACACCTTATGGTAGTCCTTAGTTGAGAAAGCTAATTTGGAGTCATAGTTTGCACTGGAGGACTTTGCAAGAAGTCTTATTTGCTTGTTTAAGCTGAGGAGGGAGTGTTTCCAGTTTAGGGCTCACTCCCTCTGACTCTTAGACAACAATTTTTTCCTCTTATTGTAAACCCTGTTAATGGAAGTTGCCCAGCAGGCAGGTTTGCCCTTCCTTGAGGAACTTGTTTTGATCCTATCAGATATGGGTGTGCCAAAGCAGTTATACAGGATTTTGTATAAAGCATTGGTGTAGAACTCAGCATCGTTTTCAGTTCCCTCTGAGGGGGGAGGTGCAGTGAAGCTATTTATACCATCCTGAAAGAGGTTATAATCTGCTTTGGAAAAGTTTTTTAGTTTAGTTGCTGCAAGGGGAGGTCAGGTGTGATAGTTATTTTGAATGAGACTGATAAGGGGTTAGATCTCACCAGGGAAGACCTCACAGTGGGGTTACTACAATAGTCTCCATATTGGTAAGAACCAGATCCAGGATATTGGCACCCCTTGTGGGGGTGTCAACCAGCTGGTCCAGGGCACTGGAGTTAAATTCAAAGAACCTTTGGGCAAGTGAGTTTGAGCATGAGTAATTTACCCGGTCAATGGATGGATAGTTAAAGTTGCCCCAAACCATGGTGTTTGGATGTATCTCGATAGACTTAAGTAGATCCAAAAAGGCAGAGTGGGTGTTCTGATTCATGGAGCGGGTCCTGCAACTACAATAACTTGAATATGTGTCCTACCAGCAGTTAATCGCACCTGAAGTATCTCCAGGGAATCTTACAGTTTTACCAGTCTGAAGGTGTATTTATCTTTAATGAATATTGATAGACTGCCTCCTTTAGTTTTCATGCCTTCAGTTTCTGGTGTGAATGTGTGGATGAAGGTGTAACCCTGTATGGCTGGGGTGCTTTTCCAAGCCTTGAACTATGTTCTCCATGATTGCATAAATGTCTGCATCTTCCAAGGTGAGGACTACTTCCAGTGAGTGCTGTTTCATGTTGACTTCTAGCTTTTAGCAGCATAACCCTGATGTTGTTTTAGATTAGGTTTTTACTTCATGAATTTTTGTCATTGACACACTACCTAAAAAGGCACTATGGGGGTAGCAAGAGCCTTAGCCAGTAGCTGAAATCCCAAGGATGACAGATGAAGACCATCTCTGGCAAAGCATAGAGGTCTGTTGATCATGTCATCCTAGGCTGAGAGATGCTGGATCCCATTAGAATGACACCAGAAACTAAGCCAATTATTTTCTGTTTGTGTTGAGGCATCATCCTAGGTGAAAGTAAAATCCTGCTTAAAGGTAGGGACATACCTTTCTGAGACACACAGTCTGAAATCTCAGTCATGTCTGTCTTCATAGACTCCAGAGAGGTATGTCTCAAATTGTTCACACCATCATGGACTATGACAGAGTCATAACAGTACCTGTTATTGAGAGACTCATGTTCTTGTCTGATATGGTGATCCCAGCACCTGACAGACAGCTGACCATGACCTTCTCCTTATCCAGCCTGGTGAGAGGGACATCTGTGCGTCTCACAATGGAATCACCTATTACTAATATGTTTGGTTTTGTGTTTTTCCTTAAGGGCTTGACATTTGAGACACTGGTGAGTGAGCAATTATGTATATTGTGTTCTGCAGAGGAAGTATTATGTGTAGAGTGTTTGTGTTTGGGAGGTCTCTGGTGTTTAGGTATGTTTCTGGTGAGGACCTCCACATATGTAGGTATGTGTGATCTGGGTTTGGGTGGAGTAGCAGGTGAGGTGTGCATGCTGACAACCCGCTCATTGTCATATGTACTGCCTGGTGTGTGAGACAGCATGGATTCAAGGTTCTTAATATAGTTGCATCTCTCACAAGTTGAGTTTGTGTGGACTAGGAGTAGAGGGTTGTTGGTGAACATGAAGTAATTGCTGCACTGCCTCAGGATGCCCATGTCAACCAAGCAGGCCAGAGAAACTGTGGGAAATTTTCCATCCATAATGTTAGGTATATTAATATGGTCAGAAAAAGAGGTCATACTTAGAAATGGCTAGTGGGTGAGAGGTATGCTGGTACCTCTGATGCTAGGCTTAATGTTCTACCTGACAGTAGACCAGGACTGTCAAAACCTCTGGAAGACCACAAGCAAAGTGCTAAGGGAAAATCTAACAAGTAAAATGTTTCCATCTATAACTGCCAACAGTAATCACAGCTAAGCAATAGTGCATGATGGTGCGCTACACACAAGCATGCACAAATGTGTGGCTTAAATAAAACAAGAAATAAGCCTTTTAACTCAAACTAGCCAGTAAGGACTCTCTCTCTCAGCTGTAGTCCAATCACCCATGATTAGATGTGACCCAGACAGTACCATCCTCTCGCATGGGTGCAGAAAGGCCTTCACAAACAAAAATGACTTGAATTTGATGTTCAGAAGTTACAAAGCAGACCCAGGAACAGCAAACTTGGAACTGGGCTGTGCTACAGCTGAACTAATACAGTATACAGTGAAATATGCAAAAACAGTTCAGACAATGCAAACAGACAGTAGAATGCAAATACAAATTAAAAGTGCAATATAAGAGCAAAAACAGGCACTTATAGTGAGTTGGAAGCAATGGATGCCTCAGACCTTTCAGTATCTCAGTGAAGAGCTAGTTTTAGTGGTTGAAGTGATACCAAACCTTCTAGATTCAGCAAGTCTAAATTTAGTCTCTGCTACAAAATGCAGAAGTACTGGAAATTCAAAGTGCATAAAATCACAGTCAGAACAGCAAAAAAAAAAAAAAAATTAAAGCAACAATTTACCAGCAATTCCAAGCTTAGAAGGGTGTAGGCCACACTCTCCCACCACAAGAGTCTAGACCACAAATCTCCTTAATGCAAAATAACTGTTTTTTGAGCACAAGTGCTTAAGTCAGAACTAAGACACTTCAGAATAATGGACACAATAGACCTTCAACCATCAATTTCTAGCTTAGAAGGGTGTAGGCCACATTCTGCTGCTACAAGAGTCTAGTCTACAACCCTCTTAATGTAAAACAACTAGTTGGGAGCCCAAGTGCTTAAACCAGAACTAAGACATTTTCAGAATAACAGACACAATGAGCCTTCAACCAGCAATTCCCCACTTAGAAGGGTGTAGGCTATCCTCTCCTTCCCCAAGAGTTTAGACCACAAATCTTCATAATGTAAAATAACTGGTTAGGAACACAAGTGCTTAAACTTGAACAAATGCACTTGGAACAACAGGCACAATAAGCCTTCACTCAGTAATTCCAAGCTCAGAAGGACAGAGGCTACCCTCTCCTCCAACAAAAATGTAGACCACAAACCTTCTAAATGTAAAATAACTGACCTGAAGCCCAAGTTCTTAAACCAAAACTAAGAGGCTTAGAATAACAATTACAATTTAATCAGGCTACTAACAAGCAGTAATAAATGCAGCAGCATAAATGCAACTGAACACTAAGAACAAGCAGCAAAAGCAAATTAAAATAATAAAGTAGGAAGATGCACAAATATAGTAAAAGGAGTTGAATAAAGTGTATTTTTGTTAATTAGTAAGGGAGGAAATAGAAGATAATTTTAAGGTTAAGAAACTTAAGAGTGTGGGCCTTCCCAAATGATCTCACTGTACTTAGTACAATGAGCTGATGCGATAGAAGTAGGAGTGTCCAATATCAAATGTATAGTAGAGGCCATACCATAACCCCATAAAAACACACTTATCTCTTCCCAATATACATTTAATGTTTCACAGTCCATGTGTGCCCACTATCTTTTACATCTTTACATCTTTACTGCATCTCCAACAAACTGAAGAAGTCATTTTACTAAACTTAGAAATTGTATAGGGAATAACAAACATTCTGTGTATATATTTCCGCATAAAAACTTCCCAGTATAAACCTGAAGAAGTGTGACTAACTGATTTAGGTAACAAAGTTTTATTCTTACCATCTGCTGAGTCACTCAGCTCACTACTATCAAAAATGTCCTGATTTTTTAATCAAAATTATTATTATTATTATTTATAATTAACCTTTATAACATGGACAAGCTTCCTTAGTAAGTCTATTCACCTTTGATGATAGTATTCATATATTCATATAATGGGGGAATAATGCTCTGCTCCTCTTCACACGTTATCTACAAATTAATTTCATTTCTTACTGACGGATGAGGCTTAATGAAGTTAAATGCTATTTGGACCTCCACTTCAATGAGAATGGCAGTTAAGCAGGAGCTTTGTGGGTGGGCCCATGTTAATTATTTTTTTTATTTATTATTTTGACATTTATTTACTGAGAAAGTCTGACTGGGCCAGAAAGTGCCCATTTTCAGCAGATGCCCAGGGAGAAAATCTCCACAATCACAATCTTTCAGAAGTCAAGCACACACATTTTAAATTACAAAGTGTCATGTTACACTACAAAACATAATAGTGAAAAAATGAGCAAACCATAGAACATATGTTTCATAGAAGAGTGAAACGAAAAACAACAACATGAGTTGGGGAAATACGTGGGGAAAATGCATTATTATTTGTTACTTAGTATAATATATGATAAATGAGACCTGAGACAAGTCTAATAAGATATATTAGAGATTACATGATTGGAGACACTGAGGGGAAATTGAGTAATGTCTTAGTATGAGAGATGGTGTTCATATTATGGTTATAAAAGGAAGGAGGAGAAAGGATAGAGCGAAAAGGAGTTCATAAGATGAGTGCAGGGTAGGATGTCTTCAGGTTGCTAAGATGAGTAGGAAGGAAAGAGAAAGATGTAGAGGAAAGGTCTGCAGAGGTAAACTGGATAAGGTAAGGTAGTGGGGATAGCAAAAGAAAGGAGTGGAGTAGGAAGATGGAGAGGGTTGTGAAGTGAGATTAAGGATGAAGAGGGTGAGTGACGTACAGTGATTAAGTACAGCCAGGATGGTCACAGGATCATGTCCACAATTTTGTAAAATATTCTTTTAGGAAATGTAAAGGTGCGTAGTTACTCGAGTAACTTTTTGCAAACATTTCCTCTTAGTAGTCGCCATTCTAAACCAAATATTGAGCTTCTTACAGATGGTTTCATATTGCTTTTTCTGAGCAGCTGTGCCAGGTAGTATCCACTTTTCATACCAAATAGATATTAAAAAAATGGTGTTTCTATGTATAGCTCCATGATGTCTGTCCAAACTTTGTTAAAACTTATTTAGATACTGCACAATCAGCAGCATGTTTGGAAAGGTAGGATAGTTGTGCACTCTTATTTAGGTAATACATTGTTAAGAGAAGAACACTTATAGAAATAAATTACCCTGTAATGGTAAAGTAGTCAATAGCTAATCAAATATGCTTAAAGTTGTGAAATCTTATCTTAGGTCATTATGGTGGTAATGTGGCAAATTCCACATCCTGTCCCCATCGTGTAGTATCACCTTCACAGCAAGGGTCTCTTAACAAGGTCATTACAATGGACGGATTAGACAAATCAATGCAATTGGTTACTATCCACTGTCTTGAGGATACACAAGATAACTGACTCAGTGTACAAAAAGCTCACTGTTTCCTCTCCAAAAACATCCTTTGGAACTTCTAATAATTGTATATTTCTTTGTATTCTTGGTGTTCTTTTCCCTGACCACTTGTAGATAGTTATAAAATTTAAACAAAAGGAATGTGATTGGAAAGTTCTCTCTACCTGATAGCCCATTACTCTGTGCTATGCATATTGTAAACTGTTTGCTAAAATTTAGCAGCTTAAGCTGCAACCACTCATGGTGAAATTGTTGGTAGAGGGCATTTACTGGATGTTACCTTCAGGAACTGTTTATATTTCTCATGGAATTGTCCTTGGAGGTGTTATCTTTCTACTTCTTCTCTGCTTCTCTTCCTTCCTGTTACATATCAAAAGCTTTTGATAATGTCTGTCATGCATAGCTGTCAGCTATCCTACATACTTATTGCATTGGACCCATTTCTGTGCTGCCATTCAGTCCATTTATTCTAGCACATGGTAGTCCATGTTATTGATGAGTAGGACGGGAGGAAGCTGCCAACGAGCAATGAAGTTCACCAGGGTTGTTATTTAAGTAACTACATGTTTCCACTCATAATTCAAGTGGTTGTTCTTAAAGTCAGGTATGCTACATTATTTCAAAACCATTGTTGATAAGAGGAGTCACATTACCCCGGATTGCGATCTATGTAGATGATTTCATTATCTTCAGTGAGGATGGTGAAATCCTCACTGTTATTTGTTTTAAATTATAAAGGATACTGATTCTAGCTGGATTCAAACTGAAACTAACTAATGTTTTGGTCTTGGGCTATCAGGATCTTTTTCATATATTACTTTGACTTCTTGGGGTAATTCTCTTCTGGAAATCCTCCATGGTACAGATGATTTGTAAAAGTTCATTTGAATTGATCATTTGCAAAAGTCTGATGTAAACTTGCATTTGGAGAAATCTGTCTGATCTTTTGATAAAAATGTTTATCTTAAGAATGTTTGTCTGTTGCACTATTAGGTTATACTGCTATACTGTATCTTTTTCCTGACTTGAAGGAAACTGCTTTGCTTTCTGCAGTGTTTTATTATTTATTTATCGGTTTATTATTTTTTTTTTGGGGGGGGTCATGATTAAGTCCAGTTCATAGAGCTTTCTTTTTTGTTTTTTTTATGTATTTTTCATTTAAAACTGAAAGATTCATCACTTCTCAGCAGAAAGCTGTATGCTCACATTTCACATTTTTCATGCATTTACCTCACTGGAAAGAAAACGGTATGAATCACCTTTCTTTCACTATATTTATATGATCTTACAATGAAAAAAAGTGAGATTGCTACAGCATGGCTGAAGTCTAACATCATTGCTAGCTGCTCATAAACTTTGATATGTTCAAGTCATGGCAGCTCATTTTTTTGGCTCCCAGCTTTTGTAATAGAACACCTCGGCAAAAGTCTGGCCTATATTATCAGCAACAGTTGTTGAGCCATGTCCCTGAATGGGCTGATTTTTTTTTTTTTTTTTGCATGGAAAACCTCTTTGACTAATTTAGTAGTAAGGAACCAAATGGAAAAGGCACCAAACAAGCCTGTATATGAACTCCATTTATTGCAGTAAAAACACAAGATTAAGCACTTTTGTCTTTACTAGTAAGTGCAGACAAATCCTACCCCTTTCCTTCTGAACATTTGTGCTCTCAGCAGCATTATCAGTATATTGGAACACAGAGTGTCTTTTTTAGTTAGTGCTCTAAAACTGTTCTCATTTGGCAGACTGTTCAGTAAACCTATGGTCTTCAACATCATCTTCCTTTTAGAATGTCCAAGTTATTTGCTGACTGTGGTTGTTCATGGATGTCACACATTACACGACTTGTTGATGTTATTTCACAGTACTGTGGCTTATTTGAAGACAGGTGATTCATGTTGCTCCACTATAAGATCAAACTTCTTTCTGATATCATGCAAGTCTTGAAAACATTGGCCGTGGATCAAGGGTTGTTGAGGATTTATGAACTAGTCCAGTTTGGTGTCTGTTGTATATATGTTTTTGCTGGAAACAACACTATTTCTTTTCAGTAATTTTTGGGGAATGTATTCTTTTCAATAGATGCTTATTTGTTTTCTTAGTGATTATTGCACAGGGCCATTTGCTCATGCACTACATATAAATTATGGATTTTAAGTGGTGGTGCTGTGGTAGTGTTGTTGCCTCAAAGTAAGACGTTGTCCTGTTCGATTCTCAGCTAAAGCATCTTCTGTGTGGAGACATGCATGAATGGGTGTACCTTCATTGAAGGTTGTGCATCAGGGCTGGCAACTCGGTACGTAAAAATCTACTGCGAATCATTAGTGGACCGGAGTTCTGCTGTGGCGACCCCTAACCGGGAAAAGCCGAAATATACAACATACTGCTAGAATATTGCAAGAATTTGCTCCGTTTTACAGAAAGTTTGAGGATTTTGCAGTATATTTTGGATTGATCTATGATTTCACTTTATTGTTTAATGTTCATTTTTCCATATATATTTTGTCATTTCAAAATCTCAAGTTTGTTATTGATTATATACATTTTGATTTGCTTCACATCAGATTGTAAATTTATTTGATATCTCTAGTAAATTTTAGGCAAAAGTAAATATAAAACAGAAACAAAATGTTCACATTAAATTATGAGTGATAATTTATGGAGATGAAATGGGACTGGGGTTTGTGATTTTAAAATGTTTTAGTGATGCACAGTGATATAACATACAGCTACTATATGATTGTACATCAGTATAACTTTTGTAATATTGTCATGGATGATGAGTCTGAAAGTATCTATATGGCAACCATTTGCCACTGGGCATAGGCACCTGCCTAAGTGGCCTTGTGCTAAAACTGGCTGCGTCTTTATGTAAAGGTTTATGGGCCAGAAGAATACAATAAGTCATAACAAGAAAATATCTAGAAAGAGAAACACCTGGAGCCTTGGACAGAGAAAGGGAATGAATGAAAAGCAGAAATGATGGAGGAGAAGGTAAACACAGCTTTCTAAAAATTTGCAAAAACGGGCTGAGCAGAAGCAGCAATGGCAGTGAATTGGAGTTTGATGAAAGGATGGAGTAAGTGAACAAAGGAATGGCAGGTAGGGGTTAGATTAAACAACTGTGGTAACAGACACATTGATGAAGGATGTTGAATGAGAGATATTAGGAGTATGAAGTGATGGAGAAACTGAACAAAGGAATGGTAGGTAGGGGTTAGATTAAACAACTGTGGTAACAGACACATTGATGAAGGATGTTGAATGAGAGATATTAGGAGTATGAAGCGATGGAGTAACTGAACAAAGGAATGGTAGGTAGGGGTTAGATTAAACAACTGTGGTAACAGACACATTGATGAAGGATGTTGAATGAGAGATATTAGGAGTATGAAGCGATGGAGTAACTGAACAAAGGAATGGCAGGTAGGGTTAGATTAAACAACTGTGGTAACAGACACATTGATGAAGGATGTTGAATGAGAGATATTAGGAGTATGAAGCGATGGAGTAACTGAACAAAGGAATGGCAGGTAGGGTTAGATTAAACAACTGTGGTAACAGACACATTGATGAAGAATGTTGAATGAAAGACATTAGGACTATTAGGGAAAGAAGAATCATAACAATTAGAAATAGCTATTTTGTACTGTGGAAAGGATGTCTCAGTCATGAAAGTTTACCTCAGTTATGTAGGACTTTAATATACACTTCATATACACAGACTGGTTGTGGCCAGCTTATATACACTTTATATACACAGACTGGTTGTGGCCAGCTTATATACACTTCATATACACAGACTGGTTGTGGCCAGCTTATATACACTTTGTATACACAGACTGGCTGTGGCCATCTTATATACACAGACTGGCTGTGGCCAGCTTATATACACTTCATATACACAGACTGGTTGTGGCCAGCTTATATACACTTCATATACACAGACTGGTTGTGGCCAGCTTATATACACTTCATATACAAAGACTGGTTGTGGCCAGCTTATATACATTTCATATACACAGACTGGTTGTGGCCAGCTTATATACACTTCATATACACAGACCGGTTGTGGCCAGCTTATATACATTTCATATACACAGACCGGTTGTGGCCAGCTTATATACACTTCATATACACAGATCGGTTGTGGCCAGCTTATATACACTTCATATACACAGACTGGTTGTGGCCAGCTTATATACACTTCATATACACAGATTGGTTGTGGCCAGCTTATATATACTTCATATACACAGACTGGCTGTGGCCAGCTTATATACACTTCATATACACAGACTGGTTGTGGCCAGCTTATATACACTTCATATACACAGACTGGTTGTGGCCAGCTTATATACACTTCATATACACAGACTGGTTGTGGCCAGCTTATATACACTTCATATACACAGACTGGTTGTGGCCAGCTTATATTCACTTCATATACACAGACTGGTTGTGGCCAGCTTATATACACTTCATATACACAGACTGGTTGTGGCCAGCTTATATACACTTCATATACACAGACTGGCTGTGGCCAGCTTATATACATTTCATATACACAGACTGGTTGTGGCCAGCTTATATACACTTCATATACACAGACCGGTTGTGGCCAGCTTATATACACTTCATATAAACAGACTGGTTGTGGCCAGCTTATATACACTTCATATACACAGATCGGTTGTGGCCAGCTTATATACACTTCATATACACAGACTGGTTGTGGCCAGCTTATATACACTTCATATACACAGACTGGTTGTGGCCAGCTTATATACACTTCATATACACAGACTGGTTGTGACCAGATTATATACACTTCATATACACAGACTGGTTGTGGCCAGCTTATATACACGTCATATACACAGACTGGTTGTGACCAGATTATATACACTTCATATACACAGACTGGTTGTGGCCAGCTTATAAACACTTCATATACACAGACTGGTTGTGGCCAGCTTATATATACATCATATACACAGACTGGTTGTGGCCAGCTTATATACACTTCATATACACAGACTGGTTGTGGCCAGCTAATATACACTTCATATACACAGACTGGTTGTGACCAGCTTATATACACTTCATATACACAAACTGTTTGTATATGAAGTGTATATAAGCTGGCCACAACCAGTCTGTGTATATGAAGTGTATATAAGCTGGCATATACACAGACTGGTTGTGAAGCCGTGGTGGTACAGCGGTAGCATTGTTGCCTCACAGCAAGAGGTTCTCCTGTTTGATTCTCAGCTGGAGTGCCTTCTGTGTGGAGTCTGCATGTCCTCCCTGGGGTCGAGTGGCCTCCGAAAGATATGCATGAATGGGCGTGCCTTCGCCGAAGGCTGGGCATCGGGCTGGCAACTCAGCACCATAAAAATCGACTGCCAATCATTAGCAGACCGGAGTTCCACTGTGGCGACCCCTAACCGGGAAAAGCCGAAAAGACAAACATACACAGACTGGTTGTGGCCAACTTATATACACTTCATATACACAGACTGGTTGTGGCCAGCTTATATACACTTCATATACACAGACTGGTTGTGGCCAGCTAATATACACTTCATATACACAGACTGGTTGTGGCCAACTTATATACACTTCATATACACGAACTGGTTGTGGCCAGCTTATATACACATCATATACACAGACTGGTTGTGGCCAGATTATAATGAGGGGAGTAAGTAGGGAGAATAGAGGAAACAATAATGATGAATAAGGAGGAAGAAAATGTATGTGAGGAAGAAGTCAAACCTTAAAGAGGCAACCTAGAAAGTGCTGTGACTCTCCTATATAATTAAATGGAGCAGTGCTAAAAATGAAATATAGTGAGAGGGAGAAATGCCATTTTATGAGAACCAAAAGTAAAAGTTAGTAAATTCCCATAATGTGTGACTCAAGAGTACAAGGTGGTGGGAGAGGGTAATGTAAGGCAGAGGGAAAATGGAAGTGCTACTTTGAAGGTTTTACAGGAGGTTGCAAATGGAGACAAAAATTGTGGGGAAAAGAGGTGATAGGAAATGAGAGGATGTAGAGGAACAGTAACGGAAAACTTTAA
Organism: Protopterus annectens; assembly: GCF_019279795.1. Classification (NCBI taxonomy): domain Eukaryota; kingdom Metazoa; phylum Chordata; order Ceratodontiformes; family Protopteridae; genus Protopterus; species Protopterus annectens. Next base: position 823,120,779 of record NC_056749.1, on the reverse strand, counting down.
GTATGTATGGTCCATATTAAGAATGACAGGATTATCTTCCAATCAGATGTTCAGATCATTAGTATGCACAGTTTAACAAAATGTACAGCAGACAAGTTGCCAACAGTAAATTTATGAATAGTAATTTAATAAAATGAAAGTGACTAAGGACCATTTTTAAATGAGTGTACTCACAATCATTAAAATTAGTGACCATGATTGAGCATCAGTGCAACCTTTTTAGCAGAATCTTGAGTGATGGGGTTTGGCAGCATTTATGCGATCATCCAGCCTGCATAAGGCCTTCGGCAGCTGCTGATAATCTGTTGTGCTAGATCCATATAAGCCGTCTGGGCTTCTGTAGATATGCACAGGTTCAATATTAAAATGCCTGCCATATTCTGTCTGTTATAAGTGATTATGTCATTATTTTGTGATTTGATCATCTATTTTCTAGTCCTAAATTATTGACTTTTTCATGTTTTAGATTCTGCACTTACAGAAAATAATGCTGATTTTTTTCTTTCTTTCTTTTTTTTTTTTTTTGATGATCTACCAAGCAATTATAACTCTTCACTTTATTTCAGGTGGTGTGCATCATTAAAGCTATAACATGCGATACTGTATTCAATAAGGGGTTCAGTCATTGAATTTTAAAATACTGCAGTACATCCCTGGCATTACCTGGCATGACTTTAGAACTTGATTGTTTACATAATATGTTTTACTAGATATCAAGCAAAGCAAACATTTTTAAAAAATGTGTCTACTGCCCTTGTAATTATATAACTTGACTACATTTAAATAGCTATAAAGTATGTCTTTTTGTCCAGGTTTATGATATTACAATGCACTGACTTCACTTCTGACCTCATTTGTACTCTGCCAACAATGTTTTGGATAGACTGTCTTAGAGACTGCAGCATTTGTGTTTCTATGCTTTTAATCATGAGCATGTTTAGTTATCTATAATCCATTTTCTGTTTTTACATCTAAGAAGAATAGTTTTTAAAACGGCCATTTATGAAGCCAGTGGAACATTTTTGCTGATAATCCTCACAGGAATAGAGAGACCCCCCCCCCCCATGTGTACCTCCTGTACTGTTGTTTAACCAGTACTTAACCCCTTTGGGTATAAATGTCTGCTGATGCACAGACATCCATGAAAGCTGTGTAAGATATTGCAGTACAGGTCAGCCAAAGGAAGGCATGTTTAATAAACAGGAAAAAAAAAATCAGAATAACCAAACTGAATAATATCCAGTTTTTATTAGACATGTGAATGAGGTTTCAGTCAGACCATTTCTTAAGATACCAATGCTTCAAGCATACATTTCCAGAAGTGTATGTATGAAACCTCTTTTGGTATGTTCATGTAACAATAAATCTGACTATTACTCAGCTTATTTTGCTTATTTTATGAATTAATGTAATTATTTATTTTTATTCACATTGACAACGTTATGTATGTTATTTCTGCTTTTCTTAATACATATTGTCCTGCATTCCTCCCCCAATAAACAGACATTCTCAACTGAGTATATCAGTTACAACTTTATTAAGTCAGACATTTTGATTATTTATTCTTTCAGTAATCATTTCAACTCATCTTTCCGCACTATTGTAATTCACTGCACATGTTTTAATCAAGCCATTTTCATTTTAGACATTTCATACTTTTCACAACCAGATATGTCAGTCTGTTACTTTTGCATATGCTATAAGATGAATTGAATAAAACATCCTCAGTTTCAAGTCAAGCAAAAGTATGAAGCCCCCCCCCCCAAGCCATTCATTCATTAATCCATTCAGAGGCCACAGCCCATCTTTTCTATCAGTTTGACATCAGCCAGTATATGCCATGCTCATCTCAACAGCCTTCCTGATAGGGGATGATGGCTTTCCCGGTACTAATCATCAATGTTCCTCAAGAGGATGTTTCTGTACTGCTCAGAGCATAGCTGCCCTACTGAACAAATGCAGTAGGCCATAAATTCAATCCACTGATGGTTAGGGAAGTTCCCCCTCCTACTTCCAGTATTATATCTGCCATGATCTCCTTCATGCAGGGAAGGCCATGACCAAACTTTATACTGTCTCAGCAAGGAAGCCAAAGTATCTCGTGGAAATCTTTTCTTTTTGCACTCAAAAAGAACCACCAGTTATCCCATCATGTCATTGGCATCTAACTGATCTCAGCACATCACAGCAGGAAACAAATGTTGTACCTAAACCCCCAAACAAATGGGAGTGAAGCCATACTCTTCTACATGACATAAGTGGGAAATAATCATCCTCAATGAACCTATCCAACTGGACAGGTAACATCCTTGGTTACAGTCATGGTGTCCCACAGGGCTCTGTCCTAGGCCCTTACTTGTTTAGATTGTATTTTTCAGACCTTACTTTTTCATCTGAGGTGCTCTACGGTCTATATGATGATGACCTGAAATTGGGTAAACCCAACACACCTCTGGAACTGGTCTCAGAGACCAAATTACTTGGTGTCCAAATTGATAACCAGCTCAAATTCAACTCCCATATACAACTAAATATCAAAAAAACCCATCAAAAACTTGGTATGCTCTATCGGCAAAAGCACTACCTTACACCTGCTACTAAAATCACTCTTTCTACTTCCTTTCTTATCCCCTCACTTCTCTATGGAGCACCACTTCTAACTAACATACAGTCCTCTCTGAAAACACAACTCTCCTCCTGCTACAACAAAATCGCCAAGTTCTCTACCAGCCACAAGTCCTCCACCCACCACTGTTCCTCTCTCCAACAAGTACATTGGCTAGAACTACCCAAGCATCTCACCTATACTCAACTAACTCTTGCACACAAGCTAATTTTCAACCCCTCCCTCTGTCCCTCCCTGTCTTCTACCTTTAAAATGCACCTACCCAATAGAGTATTAAGGTCTAACAACCAAAATCTACTAGAAGTCTACAAACCAACTCGTCCCCCAGGCAAAAATCTTCTATCACATGGTTTAGCATGCCTCTGGAACTCCCTACCTCCATCTATTCGTATCACCTCCAACCATTTTATTTTCAAAAAATCTCTTCATTCATATTTAGTATCCCAGTGGGAATGCTCTTGCTTCCACCCCACATAACTAACACTGGTAATTCCATCTTCCTTTCCTTCCCCTATTTACACCTGCAATATTCCCTTAGAATTTCTCCTATCTCATACACTCTTAGTGTTATTATTGTATCCACAAGAATACACCACGCTGTACCCCTTACGTGTAGGATTCCTGATTAATTACTTTGCAACATTCCTTCTTTGTTTGTACCACCTGTAAGCTTCATCACTAGTTTGTATTATTTGTAAAAGTTTCATCTCTAGTTTGTATTAGCTGTAATGTTTCCTCTACTACTTTGTAATTGTTTGTTTGAATCTTTTACTCTTGTATAATTATCATGTTTAACCTATTGTAACTTTGATTGTTTGGAGCTTTTCTCCCCAGGACTCCATTGAAAACGGGTTATTTTTGGCCCAGTGGACTATCCTGGTAAACCAACTGCAAATAAAAATAAATAAAAAATAAAAAGTGTTACAGATAAGGCGTCTGCAAAATAATTTGACTAAATTGACCATTTGGGCACAGGAGAATAATATGTTGATAAATACATCAAAAACTAAGCATATGAAATTTGGGAGACATAAACTGAAAGGTGAATATTTAATACAGCACACAGTGATTGAAACTGTAGTCTCATTTAAGGACCTGGGTATATGGGTATCCTCAGATATGAGTTTTTTTAATCATATCAACCAATTGGCTAATGAAAGTTATAGAACTATAGGTTGTATAAAAAGATTTATAAAGTCTAGGAAATCAAATATAATGAAGTCATTGTTTGTTAGTTACATTAGACCCAAACTTGAGTATGGAATAACAGTATGGAAACCCTATAGGAAAACAAGCATGAATAAACTGGAAAGAGTACAGTGGAAATATACAAAGTGCATCCATAGATATGAAAATCTAAGTTATTATGAAAGACTAAAATATCTCAACTTGTACAGTGTCTCTTACAGATATTTAAGAGGAAATCTTGTTCAGGTATATCGAGCATTTAGAGACAACTACCTCTGGGAATGTTTGGGGTTATCAAAAAGTACCAGAAAATAACCTATGTAAAAGATTCTGTAGGAATGAGAAGTGTACTAATTAGTTCTCTGACAGAGTAGCTGATGCTTGGAACAGACTACCAAATTACATTAAAGGAAGCACTAGTTTAGATACTTTTAAGAACAGCCTGGACATTTACTATGGGAACAAGTGAGTTGGTACATTGGCTAGCTAGAAGGGCATTAATGTCCATGCTTGAAACATTTGTATGTATGTATGTATGTATGTATGTATGTATGTATGCATGTATGTACATACCAAAGGCTCTTGCCTACGAGGTCACATAATTAACCTTACAAAATTCATGGCCTGTTTCCCCTGTTTACCTCATAAGCATAAATGTTCTCTTCTTTTTTTATTTTGTAACAACAGACAGTTCCTTTTATTGGTGCCCTTATTTCTCACCCTCCATATTTCCAACAAATCTTGTCTTGAATAAGCCCAGACTTATGCCTGACAAATGTACCTTGTCTGGCCTAAATTATTGTGATTCCCTTCAAGTTCCTGTTAAGATATACTCATGAAACTTACCTATCAGGCTACTGTACATAAATATAATTTCATGTGTCTCCTCACTTACTTTATTCATTTTAAACTAGGTTGCATACTTTCGTGCTAACCTTTTAGGAATCATGGACTATATCAATGACATACCAGGGACTTGTTCTTTAAATGCATTCAAAACAATTGCTGGACTGTCTCCTGGAGGAAGAATTCCTACTCTCTACACAACATGGCTTCAGTCCTTCCCATATTATTAGCACTGCCCTTTTAACTTATATAGGTACTGTCAATAAAGCTAAAGATAATGACAAACTAGTTTTTTTCCCTTATTTCTAAACTTGTCTAAAGCTTTTGAAAGTTTGTCACAGCAAACTTCTCTTTCAAATGTCCTCACTAGGTCTCTTTCAGCCCACCCCTCTGTGGTTTGGATGCTACCTGCCCAGTAGGTATCAGTCAGTAAAATGCTACTCCATGCTCTCTCCTTACCTCCCAGTCACTACCAGTGTACTACAAGGCTTTATCCTTGATCCCCTCCTCTTTAACATTTTTACCAACACCCTCTATACTTCCACACAACAGGCTATCTTAATACAATACTCAGATGATTCCACTTTCATTTGCACATCTGACAACAAAGTACACCTCCAAAAAAGTATTCAGGAAGCTTTAACAGCCACTGAAACATGGCTTTGTACCTTACAACTCATGCTCAACCCTAAAAAGACAAAACTACTACTGTTTTGCCCCCAAACCCCTCTCTCATGAAAAAAAAAAATTAAAGTCCTCTCTCTTGATAATACAACCATTGAAGTCAATTCTATTAGAGGTGATAGTGGATGATAACTTTACATTTGACTTCATATACAAAATTGCATAAGAAGAATGCATCAAAAACTAGGGATACTATACAGAGCCAAAAAAACGTTCTCACTGATGCAACTAAAACTACACTTGCCACCACTTATTTCCTCACCCCCCACTTCTTTATGGTGCTCCCATCCTTGCTAACCTCCGGGCTTCACAAAAATTAAAACTTGAACAGTGCTTTAACAAAGTTGCTAAATTTGCAGCACATACCCCTTTCAAAACCCACCACTGTATAACACTGAAAAGCCTAAACTGGGTAGAACTGTCACATCAACTAACATATACACAGCTTCTTACCACCTATAACATTTTCCAGTATCCATCTGCCTGTCCAGCACTAAAAAACATTCTACACAACTATGTTCCTAGTTGGTCATCGTGATCCAGTGATCAAAAAATTCTGTCTACAAAAACTGAGGGTAATGCTACTCAATGCCAGAAGTCTAAACCTCAAAATGCATGCACTCGAGTAACTCCTCAGTATGGAGAACATTGATATCTGTGCAGTAACAGAAACCTGGTTTAAGGCTCCAGAGAGCACCCCAGCACTACCAGGCTATAACTCATACCATACCTTTCGGCCACAGAACCAGGACCGAAACTCAAAAGGCAGGGGTGTATCCGTATTCATCAAGGATACTCACACCTCCAGGTTAGTGGCACAGCACAATGCATCAGAGATCATCCAAGCGCAACTAACAATGGGCAAAACTGCAATCCAAATTGTAGCTTTCTACTGATCACCCACCATGACCCAGGACCCCCATTCCGCATTTCTGGAGACACTGGGAAATATGAAGGTCCTACAAAACACCCTAATACTGAGTGATTTCAACTACCCAAACATTAACTGGGAGAACTACTCAAGTACTAACTCCCTTGCCCAAAGCTTCCTAGAGTTTAAAAACTCAAACACCCTGGATCAACTGGTCAACACCCCCACCAGAGGTAACAACATATTGGACCTAGCCATCACCAACATGGGCGACCAGTGTTTCACACCTGATGTCAACCCCCTCGCTGGTTAGATCAGACCATAGATTAATCACGTTGGATATTCACATTTTGCCCCCAACCCCAATCAAGGAAACCACCGTGAAAAACTTTTCAAAAGCAAACTTCACATTGCTTAAGACAGAGGTGGAAAGGTTCACAGCCCTCACACCAATGCTGTCCAAGCTGCTGAAACCTATACAAAGACACTCTATGATCATCTGCAGGAATGCATGGATCATGCTATCCCAAGTAAAACCAGGACTCACTCCTCCAAGAAAAGGAAACCAGTCTGGTGGACCCCTGCCATAAACAGGCTCTACAATAGAAGGAGGAAACTAATACAGATAAGAGCAAAATCCCTAGAAGGAAAGATATCCCTGATCAGTATCAGCAAGAAACTATGATCCCTCATTAAATCATCCAAGGCTAGCTTTGAAAGAAAAATTGCCAATGACTCCAAAGATAACCACAAAGCATTCTTAGCTATGTCAAGAACCTAAGTAGAAATTCTCAGATCTGCTCTGAGTTGGTGCAGAATGGCACAAAATACACTGAACTGACTGATATTGACAACATTTTGGCAGACAGGTTCAGTGCAAACTTCACACCCCTCTCACCCCCTAAAGGGCCCATAACCATACCAGAAGAATGTAAGGCCCTGGCAATCACCGATACATAGGTTAAAACAGCCCTATCCAAAGCCAAAAGCACAGCCTCAATGGGACTGGATGGTGTCCCAGGCTGTGTCTTACAAGAGCTCCAAAATGAACTAACCCCTCACCTAAACACACTGTTCAAACTCAGCCACTCTACAGTCTACGTACCCACAGAGTGGTGCACAGCAACAGTTATCCCACTCCACAAAGGTGGCGCCACAACGGACCCTGGGAACTATCACCCTATAAACCTGACTAGCCTGGTCTGCAAGGTTATGGAGCGCATCATCATGGAACTCATTAACAGAGAAATTAGGAACTTCCAAACTTTGGACCTCACCGAGTTTGGCTTTGCTAAGGGCAGATCATGCCTGCTAAACCTGGTGGACTTCTTTGAGACAGTTACCAAGGCATTAGATGAGGGTAAGGAGGTCCATACAGCGTACCTAGACCTCGCAAAGGCTTTCAACAACATTCTCCATTCTGGTATTATAGACAAACTCATCAACCTGAACATTAACCCCTATGTCACGAGATGGGTTGCAAATTGGCTCACAGACAGAACCCACATGGTGAAAGTTGCAGACTCTAGGTCCGACTCTAAAGCGGTTACAAGTGGTGTCCCCCAGGGCTCAGTCCTAGGACCCCTCCTGTTCGGTATATACTTCACAGAGGTATAGGCAAGCACAGGAGGACTTTGGCTGACCACGTTCGCAGACGACTGCAAACTAAAGGCCATAATTGATTCTCCGGCTGATACAGACATCCTCCAGAAGGGTCTCACTGAGACGGATACCTGGTGTCAAAATCATGGCCTCAAGCTGAATGCCAAAAAGTGCATAGTCATCCCCTTTGGAAAAAACAAAGTACCATTGAACTACCACATAGGTGGTAGTCCCCTAAATACAGAAAAAGTAATAAGGGATCTGGGAACCCAAGTAGATAGCAATCTCTCCTTTGATAATCATATTGCCAAGGTGGTTAGAAAATCCTTCTACGTGACTCACCTAATCTCAAAAGGGTTTGCATCCAGAACAAAGGAGGTTATTGTGACTCTCTACTCATCACTTATTAGAATCATTATAGAATACAACACCCCATTTGGGATGTACCTTACAAGACACCTGCAAAAGCTGGAAAGACCACAAAAGTGCCTTACCAAGAGGATTACTGGCCTCAAACAGATGATCTATGCAGCCCGACTAAAGAAACTCCAGCTGTACTCGGTTGCATACCGCTTACTCAGAGGTGATCTCTGCTTGACATACATGGCCATGTCCAACCCAGAATTGATGGATATGCTCCACCAAAAAAAAAAACAAAATCCCTGAGAGCCACACGCTCTAGGGATATAAACCTTACCACAACAATACATAGGACGTGCTGGAGGGATAGATTCCTGACCCAGAGACTCCCCATGTTTTGGAACAAGATTCCAATATACATCAGGCAGAGCCCCTCACTAGCACTCTTCAAAAGAAACCTTGACGGGTGGATGGGAAACAGAAAATTTACCCTGAGGATCACTGCAGTGGCTCTGCTGGACAGAGGCGCAGAGAACTAATGGCTCTGCTGGTCAGAGGCACAGGGAACTAATCTAAGTGGGTGGCAAAAGCCAACACACTCTGGCTGGGCTTATAAATGCCCTTGGGCAGATAGCCTAGTACTAACCTATGAATCTATGAACCTATGAACCTATGAAGCAAATCTGATGGGCATTGTCTGTACTCGTACAAGGTTGCCAAGGCCTGGAACTCCTTAACTGTATTCATCAGGTCTATACCATCCCTCCCATCTTTTGAAACCACTCTGAAATACTTCCTGGATAAAATCTGGCTTTGTTCTTGCTCAAAACCAGGATAAACTACATCCCTAAATGTGAACAAGTACCTTTTCATTCCTTATACCTCCTTACTCTCCCTTTTTCACTTACTTCCTTTCTGCTATCTAATTCACTTCCCTGACTTTCTCTCTAAATATACCATAAGCCTGTTTTTCCCTTCACTTCATATTGCAATTCCAATTTGTATTAGACTAACTTACCTTTAATTTCTCTACAAACTGCTTAAAATTTCTCTAAATATTACATGATTGCCTTATACCTTGTATTCATTTTTAAACAGTGTTTTTATATTATGTCTAAATTGTTATAATTATTTAATCTGCAGATATTTTTGTTTTATTTTTAAATATTGCAAAATTATTGTTCTTAAAATGTTTTGTAACAATTTGAAGCTCTTTCCCTGGGCCTCTGCTGAAAATGGTCTTCTACCCAGTCGGATTTTCCTGGTAATCAAATGTCAACAAATAAATAAATAAATAAATAAATAGCAAAATGCATCTGAATATATTTTTGATAATATCCCTTCTAATTTTACCCAGCCCATTACTCCCAAATGTAAAATTAACACATCAGGCTTTCAAAATCCATGTGGCAGTTTGGTTAAACTAGCTGAGATCTGTCATCTTCCTAATGCTCCTATATTAATCTTCCATTTTATGGCATTAAATCTTAATTGGTTTCCAACCATAGAAATTTCTACTCCTTTCTTCACCCAGTAATTGGACAAATAATGCAAAGAAAATTCATTTTATAACTATCAAGAAAATGAGAAGAGGGGCGTGGCCAAGGATGAACACAGGATAGCAGCAGATTTCTTCAGCTCCACCAATTTCATTACATTGACAGGAATTAATTACTTAAAAAAATAATTCTTGAAGTAATTTTCTTTCTAAATATGTTTGTCTTATATAGTTCTTGAACTATATCTAAAAAAGAAAGGAAATCTTAATAATATTCCTGTCAGAAATTACTTTGGAAATTTTCCTGTCAGTTTATTAGTCTGAAATGAGTTCCAGTAAGACAAATTCTCAAGACTCCAGCATCAAGAAAGAACTTCAGTCTCTGATAATTATAGTCCAGCAACTTACTGCTAAGATGGATAAAATGGATACTAAAATAGACACTTTCATAGAAAAAACTACAAAACAAATAGACTTGTTACATATGGACCTGCAACAACAGAAGATCCAGATGACAGGCATAGAAGAAGCTGTGAATGACATGGAAAATAAAATACAAGAACAGGAAATCAACATTGAGTTTCTGCTGAAACAAAATACACATTTACAAACAAAGCTGGATGACCTGGAAAATAGATCTAGGTGCAATAACATTAGGATTTTTGGACTGCCAGAAAATATTGAAGGTAACAATATTACTTCTTTTTAACAACATGGCTCCCTAAAACTTTAGATTTACCAGAAGCATTCTCTTTTGGTATCGAAGAGCACATAGATCTATAGCTAATACTAACTCTAACAAAAACTATCCTAGATCAGTTATAGTTAGATTTCTATCATCTTTTGATAAAGAGATGGTTCTTAAATCTGCTTGGGCTAAAGCTCCTGTTAAGTTTAATGAGACAACTGTGCGTTTTGACAATGACTATTCTTCCATGGTAATTGCAAAAGAAAAGTTTTTCTGCCACTAATAAGGGAGCTTAAAAAGCACAGTTTAAAACATACCTTCTGTTTCCTGCCAAGCTTAAAATCTTCCTTCCTGATGGTCCTAAGGTCTTCGATGATTTAGACTCTGCTTTACTGTTTGTCAAAGAAAAAGGATTTTGGATAAAATAGAAGAAATGGAATGGGCTAGTTCTTCATTAAAGAGATTGGCAACTGAAGCTTCCTGGAAGACTTCAGAGAAGAAGAAGAGACTAAAAAAAAATGATTTGTTATATGTTTTTTTTCTCTATCATCATTTTAGTTCATTATTAATCTTTTGAATATAGTTCCTGCATTTCCAGAAAGCCACAAATATTTTGGAAAAGATTTAATCAAAGTTATTCTCTATGTGCAAAGAAATGTTTTGTTTCATAACCAGTCAAAATGCCTGAGGATTTAATGGCAGGCTGTGACTCGATTTGTTTTTCTTTCTGAAAAAGTAAGGTTAGTAATTTGATACATTTTTTATCTTTACCTTTTTTTCCTTCTTTTACTATTTTCTTTGTTTAAACAATGACATTCTATTTAGATTATGTAGTGGGTAAAGGGTGGGGAAGGGCAGGAGAGAACAGTAATGAAAATATCATTAACAGAATAATAACATATTTATTTCTTGTAAAAGTTTATAAGTTCTTCAAATGCTATTTCTAATTATACTTTCTTGATTATACTGCTTATGCTTGTTTGTAAATAATCTGTCATGCTTTAACTAATAATAATCAGAACTAAATAAGAGTAAATAATATGTTTTATTTTAACTCTATTAATATAAACAGTAAGTGACATTCCATTGTATATACTTCTTACAGCTTTCTCTTACATTTTTATTTCTGCCCCACTCCCTTTTATTTTCTACTCTCTTTTCTTTTCTTTATTAATATATAGAAATGCTTTTTGACTGTGTGGGCACAGTGAATAATAGGATTTGTATGAAAATTGAGTTGGGAGAAGAATGCTGAGTTTTATTACTTGTTGGTAATTTTGAGTTTAATTTCACTTGCATAGAGGCTGTGATGATCTGTGGAATACATTGTGGAGGTTCTGTCATGTTTAGATGCATTTACACTGCTAAATGAATGTTTGTCACTAGTTTTTAATAAGTTTCCTGCCAAAATGTTAAGAGAGACAATCTGGGATGTGGGCTGTCTTATGCACAATGTCCTTGAGTTACCTCAGAATCTTCAAATCACAGAATTCTCACAGAGAAACTGAAAGCAGTTAGTATAAACATTGACAAGGTTATCACACTGACACACCACAGATTCAGGAAAAATACTCTGTTCATAAAATATGTCAGTTATAATGAGTTTAAATGATGTAGTTTCTTGTAGTAAGTAAATGCCTTATTTTAGAAGGCATAAAAATGAAACATTTATTTAAATGTTTTTGAAAATCTACTTAACAGCAGCATAATAATTTATGTTAAAAATTTGTGTTCCAAACATATACTTTACTATAACTCATTTAATTCATCTGATTGACAAACATAAATAATCTTATAACTCTATTTTGGAAGAAATGTCATGTGATATATTTTAAAGCAGTAGGTTAGCATGATTGTAAAATCTGGTTACCAATATGTGTTTGCTGTGCATTATTTTGTATAAAGCAGACAGATTTATTCTAGGGACAGCAAGTAGGACAGTGCTCTACAAAGGCACAACTCAGTGAGATCAGATATGTATGTATATATATATATATATATATATATATATGTGTGTGTGTGTGTGAGTGTGATGGCTTTTTTTTTTTTTTTCTAAGAATCTGCATAACTATCTAATATGATTTATAATAATTTCTGAGAATACAATATTTTACTCTATTGACAAAATGAATGTTTGCCACAAGTTTTAATAAGTTTCCCGCCAAAATGTTAAGGGAGACAATCTGGGATGTGGGCTGTCTCATGCATAGAGTCCAAGAGTTTCCTCAGAAGCTTCACTCACAGAATTTTCACAGAGAAACTGAAAGCAGTTAGTATAAACATTGACAAGGTTATCACACTGACACACCACAGATTCAGGAAAAATACTCTATTCATAAAATATGTCAGTTATGATGAGTTTAGATGATGTATTTCTTGTAGCAAGTAAATATCTTATTTTAGAAGGCATAGAAAATGAAACATTTATTTAAATGTTTTTGAAAATCTACTTAACAGTAGCATAATAATCTGTGTTAAAACTTGTGTCCCAAACATATACTTTACTATAACTCATTTAATTCATCTGATTGACAAGCATAAATAATCTTATAACTCTATTCTAGAAGAAATGTCATGTGATATATTTTAAAGCAGTAGGTTAGCATGATTGTAAAATCTGGTTACTAATATGTGTTTGCTGTGCATTATTTTGTATAAAGCAGACAGATTTATTCTAGGGACAGCAAGTAAGATTGTGCTCTACAAAGACACGACTCAGTGAGATCATATATATATATATATATATATATATATGTATATATATGTATATATATGTGTATGTGTGTGTGTGTGTGTGTGTGTGTATGTGTGTGTATGTATGTATATATGTGTATGTGTATGTGTGTGTGTGTGTGTGTGTGTGTGTGTGTGTGTGTGTGTGTGTGTGTATATGTGTGTGTGTATATGTATGTGATGGCTTTTTTTTTTTTTAGGTAATAACACAGGTGTTTCTGAGAATCTGCATAACTATGCAATATGATTTATAATAATTTTATGAATACAATATTTTACTCTATTGACAATAATGAGTTTAAGTAAATGCTCATATACAAACAATTCAAGATTTTTTTGGAAGCTGTTGATAGAATTCACATGACAGAAAATAGATGCATCTTAATGCATGTAATGTCTGAATCATATTAGCCAAAGTTTTTGATTTAAATGAATGTTAGAACATAATTTTCTCTCCTCTTGATTTCTAACATTAAGATTATTTGAATGCTATTAGAATACAAGTGTTATATATTACATAGATCTATATAATAGTATGAACAGTTTTTAAAAAAAAAAAAAAAAAAAGGAAAAAAAAAAAAAAAAAGTTTATTTTAGTTTATATGATGCTGTTTTACCAAATGTGTAGTTTTGTCTTGATAGATAATTGAATTGAAAACTGTTAACCTCAGTTAAATATAACTAGTATTAAATTAATACGGTGGTAGCTGAGGTACTGCTGCTTAGGGTAGGGGGTTAACTTGAGTAGTAAATACTGCTCTAAGTTGGAGTTTTCAACTCCAGGCGGGATGCAAGGTTTAATCCTTACATTATTTTCACTTGTTCATTGTTATATGTATATAGTTTTGACATCCACAATATATTTTGTACACTCATTGTCACTACAAACAAAATTGAATCCTATACAAAATCCCATAAGAGATTTAATAAATACAGCTATATTTAAAGGTACACCTAAAAGAGGAGATGTAACATTATTTATCTGGTTATTTGTTATTTCGATCATAAGATTCTTGAGTTTTAAAATGCCAAATGACATCTTTAAAAGGAATTTCTTTAAACATTAATGGATTGAATAATCCGTGTAAAAGGGCAAGCCTAATAAGATACATTAATCTACACAAGGCCAATCTAGTCTTCCTGCAAGAAACCCATCTCTTGAAAAAAAGATATTGATAAACTAGCCACTAATAAGTATACAGTATTGGTTAGTTCAGAGCACACTCAGAAAAAAGAGGAGTGGCTATTTTATGGAATAAAAGTATGCCCATTCCTAAAACCATTAAGTCTTATCAGGATGACAAAGGAATGTTTTGTATGGTTACAATACAAATTAATGGGAAGACTTACACTTTAATTAATGTATATTGGATACCTGGAATTGGTATTAATACAGTGAAACATCATATTGATAAGATCATATCATTCTCTATAGGGATATTATTTTAGCTGGTGATTTTAATTGTATACTACATGAAAGTGATACTACCACTATAAAGAAAAGAAGAATTACATCTAATGCAAAACATTTAAATGATTTTGCTAATTCTTATCATTTGAATGATATTAATAATCAGATAGAGTCAAAATCATTACCATACACCTTTTTTTTCTAACAGATACAAAACTTATTCAAAAATAGATAGGGTCTTTATTTCTAACCAGATGGTAACAGATTTAATTAATTCCAAAATCATTTCATGTCCTATATCTGATCATAACTCAATTGTTTTTGAATTCATGATAAAAATACTCATAATGTTCAGATCAAAAGGATACCAGCATACTTAACTCAGCTAAAAGACTATAAAGAATATATACTTTCAGAAGTACAACATTTTCTAGACATAAATAATACTCCTGAAGTCTCCATTGTCTATGTTTGGGATGCCTTAAAATCATATCTATATGGACAAAGTATCAGATGGTATAATAACAAAAGGAAATCTTGGGATAAGGAATTGTTAGATATTCAAAGTAAACTGGACTCTTATAAGCATAATAATAAAGAAAATGTTATGGACAAGAAAGTTATTGAAGAAATAAACAAACTAAATGAGAAATACAAAGAAATTTTAACTCATAAAGTTAAAATAACTTTAGAGAAATACAAGTTTTTGTCTTATTCAATAAGCCCCAAATACTTACATAGACTTAAAAATAAAACAAAAAGATTGAATAAACAAAACCATATCAAAGAAATCTTTTCTCTAAGGAGAAAGAAGAATGTTTCTAGTATACCAGAAATACTGGATGAATTTAGAAATCACTTTCACAAGATTAACCATAACAACATTAACATGGAACCTAAAGATAAAATAAAGGAGTTTATAACCACAAACATGAATAAAAAGCTTAATAAACAACAGATTAAACTATTGGACAAGAGTATTTCATATACAGAAGTTATTACACAAATAAATAAGCTTAAATCAAACAAAGCACCGGGTAATGATGGTATTATACCAGAGATATATAAAATCCTTTCTAAAACTACATATTCATTAATACATAAGGTTTTTATTCTGGCCCAAACTGGGTTAATAACCCCCCCATCTTGGCAATATACATTTATTTCACCAATTTTAAAACCTAATAAAGATCCAACTAGATGTTCTTCATATCGACCCATCTCATTACTTAATGTTGATTATAAAATGTTTATGAGTATTTTTGCTGATAGATTGATGACAATTATCCCTGGCATTATAGACATAGATCAGACGGGCTTCATTGTAAATAGAAATACTTTTGATAATATAAGAAGAACTTTAACATTAATTGATTTTGCAAATAGGAAAAAGAAAGATTTAACACTTATTAGTCTTGATATAGGTTCAGCATTTGATTCAGTAAGTTGGGACTATCTGTTTACCTTACTGAAATGCACAAATTTCTCTGATGCATTTGTAAATTTAATTGAGCATTTATACAAAGGAACGCTGGCTTATATTAAGGTAGGAACATATGTTTCACAAAAAATACCCATTCTTAAAGGTACAAAGCAAGGATGTCCACTTTCTCCACTATTATTCACTTTAGTAATGGAGCATTGGGCTAATTTGATTAGAAACAGTACTGACATAGAGGGTTTTGAAATAGAAGAAAATACAACATCAAAAATTCAACTTTTTGCAGATGATGTTCTAATTACATCAACAGGATCTAATTCTTCTATGCAGTCTTTATTTGATAAAATGATGAATTTTAAAAGTATTTCTGGTTTAATATTCAATGAAGAAAAACTAAAATACTACCTATATATACACGAAAAATACTCTCATTAGTGATTTTACTAAATATGTACCCAACTCAGGTCAGATAACTTATTTAGGTATAATACTATCTAAAGATATTAAATCTATTATATATAATAACTATAATACCTGTTTTCTTAATATACAAAATCTTTTTAATACCTGGAATAATATGTTTTTACTATGGAGGAGAGACTTACAATTATTAAAATGATAATATTCCCCAAGATTTTATACTTAATACAATCAATAATACTTTCACCTACAAAAATAACTATCAAGAAACTGAATACACTAATGTTAAATTTCTTATGGGCACCTAATAGACCTAGGATTGCATTAAAGAAACATACTAATAGCTGGTCTCAAGGGGTATTTCTTTTCCAGACTTTAATTTATATATTATCTCTTCTATTATAAAAGTTATTACTTTATTAATAGATCGGTCATATGTCGCAAAATGGAAAGATTATTGGGAGCTAATTAGTATGCACTTCATGAAAATCTCCTTAACACATAAAAATATGATTATAAATAACTCCATGTTGTGGTTGCTAAAGGAATTTTGTACTTCACCTATTACACCTAAACATATGGTCTGTTACCCATTAAATATTATTATTAGTTATCGTAACTTTATATTCATGCACCCTAAGTATAGGGAATGGAATTTTATTGTATTCCCTATAATTTATACTCAGGGTATGCTTATGTCATCTACTTCTGAAGGAGCTCATTTAGCTATAGATAATAATCTAAAGTACTGGTATCAGCTGATATCTGATAATAAAGTTAAAAATCTAGATTTCTTAAAACAAGAATTTGATCTAAGAGAAACTTGCTGGTTAGAGGTTCAGATCTTTAGACAACATCTCATTGATAGAATAGATCTAATGTCTATAACAGTTAAAGAATCTATTCCAAAACTGATTGATTACTTGATAATAAATTTACAGCATAAAGTTTCTGATAAAGGTAAACTTTCATATATACATAAAATTATCAGACAAGAAACTTTTTACAATGTAGATTCATACTGGAATTATTTCACCTCTATTAATGGGGACCCACCAACTCAACAAGATAAACAATATATATTGGAATCTGCTTATAGAACTACATCTTCCATTGTCTGGAGACTTTATACATGGAAATTTTTACATAGATCTTTTATACACCTTTGATGATGAATAAAATTAATAATAAAGATAATCTATGTAAGAGATGTAATGTAGAAATTAATGCTGACTGGGCTCATATGTTTTATGACTGTATGAAGTTGAAAGAATACTGGAAGTCAATTAATGAATTTTGCAGGCTCTTTTACAGATAATTTCATTATTTCTAAGTCTCTTATATTATTCAACACACCTGTACCTCAATGTGTTAAAAAGATTAAGCTTCCCTTGTTATGGTCTATCCTAGCAGTGGCTAGGAAAATAATAACTAGAAATTGGATTTCAGATACACCTCCTTCGTTCAATGAATTTAAAAATGTTATGAATATAATGTGTCATATGGAAATAAGCACAATTAGAATGAGAACAACTAGAAAAACATCACACTTTATTGTATGGGATAATTTACAAAATTTGTTAAAAAATTCTAATTTCAATAGCACAGTATTTTAGTTTAATTAATTGATCTGATTGTAGTGGATGTCTTTGTAAATACTTTAGTTGTTTTGTTGAATATTATAATAATACCTATTTTTAATTATTTGTATAAAATTGTTATGATATTTCTCTTATATGTTAAAACAATAAACTTGTTTTGAAAAAAAAAAAAAAAAAAAGAAAATGAGAAGAGGCCATAAAATGACATAACACTTCCATTATTTTAATCTTCGAAGTTCTTGACATCCCTACATTTTTAATGGAACCACAATTTAAATATAGCAACACTCCCCTAAATAGCCATTAGCAACACCCACTTAATCTCCTCCACTGATCCCCATATATAGCTAAATTTGAAGCCCACCCTGACCCAAAGGAAAGGGTTGAAAATAGCTTGCAGTTTGAATTACTAGGTTTACAGATGTGTGTTGAGTGGGCTGCAGTCTTCACAACTGACAAATGCACCAACCCCACTGGCCTATGCAGTATGTGTACACCTCTTACATGGCAAATTAACTCTATCTCCCTTTATACAATGTGACCTACCATCCTTTCCCAAACTGACCCATCTTTGAAGCTCTTTTACAATTTATCAAGAACTAATTGCCACAACTTAAATGATGAACACTGCAGAGTTGCTATTTCTGCAGGAATTCACTGAATTGAAATTATAATGCAAGAATCAAGACAACAATGTAGCATTACCAGCATGATTTTAATTTTGTAAAAAACTCTTAAACGCATGGATACCAGGCCTTTGTCTTATGGTACTTTTATTTTGCACGAACAATCCACAATAAACACCAAACTACTGAAAAATTGCCAAAAGCCGAACTTCGGAAAAAAGCCGGTTTATTTTAAACGTTACAATAAAACACATTTTTCGTCTCACCTAAATGTGGGACTTCTTCAGAAACAAACAGTTTAAAATTTCAAAGAATTGTATTTATACATCCTTTATTTGGCGCCAAAAATTTAAATGCCATTTATTGTAGTTTAAAGGGACATGCCTTCCCGTAAATACTTTCCTTAATAAAATGAAAGACTTGTTCCCTTACTGCTTAAAAACTGATACAGCACATATTCCTTTCCACAAACATTATGAAACATCAAATACATTTATTATGAAATGTCAAATATGTTTACTATGATTGGTTGTGCAGCTTTTCTTTTTAAATACTCATCTTATTTATGCCGTTTATAAAAAATAAAATGTGAAATCTGAACTATATGATATGTGAATTATGAAATATAATTTAATACGTGAAATGTATTATACTAATTTATATTTGTGTATTTAAATGGAAACATAATAATTTACTAACATAAAAATATATCGTATAATACTACTAATTCATGTATAACTAGAAATAAAAATAAAATTAAATTAAAGAATAAAATTGAAGATACCTAGATTACGTGAATTCATAGGTTACATATAAAAATACCTAAAATACATCAATTCATTAATACAAACTGCTATAATATATGTTTCTTAATTCCTTCTCTATTCTTTCTGCTTATGTTTGTACTCTCATTAAATTATTGTTAAATCTATTTATACCCACTAAACCTTACCTGGATGATCATTATGCAAGGCATATGTATATATATTTAAATTTATATTGAACAGTTCCTGAATTATATTTCATTTTATTAAGGAAAGTATTTACGGGAAGGCATGTCCCTTTAAACTACAATAAATGGCATTTAAATTTTTGGCACGAAATAAAGGATGTATAAATACAAGTCTTTGAAATTTTAAACTGTTTGTTTCTGAAGAAGTCCCACATTTAGGTGAGACGAAAAACGTGTTTTATTGTAACGTTCAAAATAAACCGGCTTTTTCCGAAGTTTGGCTTTTGGCAATTTTTCAGTACTTCTACTTTGCCTGCAATCTGACCCAATCTTCAGCAATCTCCAAATTGTGCAATATTTCACGAGTCTACTATACATTTGGCCAACAAAGCAAAACTCAGGACATCCAAACATTTTTAGATTGCTCTGCCTGCTAAACGTAGTTGTCTTCTATGCATCAAGTATTTCTACCATTAAAGATACAAATGCTAAACAAGTCCCACTATAAACATTTATTTTATTAAGAATTCAAAACTCATTAATCAAAAGACCTAAATACTTTTTCCAACTTATCTCTTCTTCTGAAGAACAACTGACTAAATCTGATTGACTCTGGAAACAAACCCCCAAATCTGCCCAGCTGAAATTGTTCCATGCGGTAACCTAAGAGTTTTATCTGGATCATGATGTACAGAGAATTTTATATTATTCTTCGTGTTCTGTAAAGGTAAACTTTTTAGGACACCCTGTACTCTAACAGATTTAGATGCCTTTCTGTTCACTGCACAAACCACTCCCTGGTTAACTGACAGAAATACAATTTTCATGTTGGTTAACATAGTCAAACACACCACTGTCACTTCTCTGATGCGTATGAGTTTTAAGAAAATAATGTCTCTGAGTGTCTCACACACCACCCACAATATTTGTGAGAATTTCACTTCCCACCAGTCTCTTGTACCATAGGCAAGAATTTATTTCCCCATCAAGTACTGCCCCATGATAAATGTGCGTACATCTAGGTCTATGTTATATAACCAGTCTTTCTTTTAAATGTTAACCTCCACTATGTTGACATTTCCTGTTTATTGTGATCCTTACTCTGTGATGATTCTGGATAATCTCTTTAGTGACTTGCCTAATGTGAAAATAAAAGATCTGCTTGAAGCAAATGTTCTACAAGCAAATTGAGAAATCCCAACAATGTCTATAGAAATATCAGAGTTTTGTTAGATCTCCTATGCTTCCTCACACCAACAGCACCACTATGTCCTGCCACAATTCAGGAAAAGCTCCAACCCCTTGTCTTCTTACAATGCATAGATCATCATCTAAATAATGAATCCCCCCTCTTCTTAAAATACTGCAAAGATAAAAAAAAAAAAACTACTAGAAGGCAATGCTTAACTTCAGATTTTGTCAATTTAAACAAAGACCCCACAGATATACTATCGTCATTGAAATACTTCCAGCTTAACTTCACCATCAGCAAGTTCCAGTGCTGCATGAAAATGAGAAAGATTAGCAGCACGTATCTAACGTTGAAAGCTACAGGTCTTCCTCCATCCATATGACCTTGACAAAGTTGTCCAAGGATCTATACTGAGCTCTAATTGCTTCACTGCCCATACTGTCATGCAGTGATTTCCCAAAGGGTAGAATAAATGGAGAATAAAGCAGTGCTCACCAAACCTCAGTTTTGGAACAGCCCAAATGATAAAACATTATGATACTGGATCAGAGGAACTACCAGTGTTCATATTTTTCTACCAGCTCAAAATTCTCCATCTAGTATCTCCAATGCAAATTTCTATTTTCATCCACTAACTTAAGGTTATTGCAATTGTCTCCTTAACATTACAAGTCTGCATACATACCACCCTAACTTAAAATCCCACACTAATATACCTGTATCCCCTTTATTAGTACTCCAAATAAAGGCTTCAGACTTTATCACTTACTAAGATGTTAAATCACTTAACACAAACTCAAAGACAAAATAGCACCTGAGTCCAAGGAAAATTATAAGTCCTTTCATTACACCAGAAAATTAAGAAACAACATCCAGTAGTGTTTGTGATTAATCCAAATTAACATCACCCACTCCAACCCATTAGAAACTGTTACTTTGCTTTCAAATTAGTTTAGTGCCAACTTTACCCAGGGAAATCTCTTTGACATTCTGCAAACTCCTGAATCCCTTGTGCCCCCTAAGATCATAAAAGTATATGTACTAACTGTGGTATCAAGAAAGAAAAATGCAGTTTCTATGCCTAATAAACAATGCCAACACATGCCCTGAAGAACATGGTCAGTAAGGCATTGTGTCTACCAAATTTAGTAAAATTCTTTATAATGCTCAAAAATGCAGTGGATAGTGATTACCAGTGGTAACTTGGGTGGCTTTCTGGATCCCCAACTACAGGAAGGCTCATGGTATGTTTACAGGTAGGGTGCTGCAGCCCCAGCTGCAATGAACAGTGTCACTACTGAACACTTTTCTATTTGTTTAACTTAAGTTTATTTTTTAAGTTAACAAACACTGCATTTCTTAGTTTAAATAAATGAATAAATGCATAAATACATAAATAAATTAATAAAATTATTTATTTATTTTTTTTATTTTACATTTATTTACCAGGAATGTCTGACTGGGTCAGACGGTCCTTTTCAGCAGAGGCCTGGGGAGAAAAGCTTCATTACAAAGAAACTAAAAATAAGTTGAATCAATGATCACATACCATAGAATAAAAAACATTGCAGAGCATAGATACAAACATGAAATATAACATACGATAGTTTAAAATCTAAAGCTCCATTACAGAGAAAGAAAAATAAACACCTTTACTAATTCACAGTTGTGTATGTAAAGGCAGCCTTGAGGTGGAGTGCATGAAGGAAAGAATAAGTGGAAGTGTAGGAAGGTTGAGATAAGTAGAGAGAAGTCTGAGCTGTAGGAAGTGTGTTAGGCATAGAAGGATTACTTAGGTTCATAGGTTCATAGGTTCATACTAGGCTATCTGCCCTAGGGCATTTATAAGCCTAGCCAGAGTGTGTTTGGCTTTCGCCACGCATTTTAAATTAATTTTGCTATGCCTTTTTTTGAGGTTAGTATACTGTGCCTCTGTCTAACAGTGACACAGAAGTGATAGCCGGGGTAAACCTACGATCTCCCATCCACTCATCAAGATTCCTCTTGAAGAGAGTCAATGTGGGACTCTGCCTAACCTGGACTGGGATTTTATTCCAGAGTGAAGGGAGCCTCTGGGTTATGAATCTGTCCCTCCAGCATGTCCTATTTATTTCAGTGCTGAGGTTCAAGTCTCTCGAGCGTAGCTCGATGGGATTTGGATTTTCTGAGGTGCAGCATGTCCATTAATTCGGGTTGGACATGGCTTTATACGTCAGGCACAGATCGCCTCTGAGCAGGCGGTATGCCACTGAGTAGAGCTGGAGTTTCTTTAACCGGGCAGCATATGGCATCTGTTTGAGCCCTTTGATCCTCTTGGTGAGGTACTTTTGGGGTCTTTCCAGTTGCTGCAGGTGTCTGGTAAGGTACATCCCAAAAGGGGCATTGTACTCAATTATAGGCCTGATGAGGGATGAGTAAAGAGGTACGATGACCTCCCCTGATCTAGATGTGAATCCCTTCATGATTAGGTGGGCTATATAAAATGTTTTTCTAACCACTTTGGCCACGTGGTTGTCAAATGAGAGATTGCTATCAACTTGGGTCCCCAGGTCCCTAATGACTTCTTCTGTACTTAATGGATTACCACCTATGTGGTCATTTGTGGGCACTTTGTTTTTGCCAAAGGGGATGACTATACACTTTTTGGCGTTTAGCTTGAGGCCATGGCTCTGGCACCAGTTGTCTGTTTCTATGAGGCCCTTTTGGAGGATGCTTGTGTCGGCTGGAGAGTTGATTATGGCGCCCAGTTTGCAGTCATCTGCGAACTTGGTCAGCCACAGTCCTTCCATGTTGGCCTGTACCGCCGAAAAATATACCGAACAAGAGAGGTCCCAGGACTGAGCCTTGTGGGACGCCACTTGTAACTGGTTTGGAGTCTGACATGGCTCCAGCAATTCTAACCATGTGGGTTCTGTCCTTGAGCCAGTTTGCAACCCATCTAGTGACATAGGGGTTTATATTTAAGCTGGTGAGCTTATCTATAATGCCCGAGTGGGGTATTGTATCGAAGGCTTTGCGAGGTCCAGGCAGGCTGTGTGAACCACCTTCCCCTCGTCAATGGCCTTGGTGACTGTTTCAAAGAAATCGACCAGGTTTAAGAGGCAGGATCTGCCCTTAACAAAGCCAAACTGGGTAGGATCCAGTGTCTGTAGGTCCCCAATATCTTTATTTATGAGGTCCATGATGATCCTTTCCATAGCTTTACAGACCAAGCTAGTCAGGCTTATGGGGCGATAGTTTCCAGGATCCGTTGAGGCACCACCTTTGTGGACAGGGACCACTGTTGCTGTACGCCACTCTTTGGGTACATATCCTGTAGTAAGGCTAAGATTGAACAGTAGTTTTATGTTTGGGTTTAGCTCTTCTTGGAGTTCATGTAGGACGCAGCCCGGGACACCATCTGGTCCCATTGATGCTGTGTTTTTTGCTTTGGAGAGGGCGGCTCTTACCTGAGCATTTGAGATGTCAGGGGGGCAGTACTCTGTTGGGATAGATATTTGCCCTTTTGGTGGGGAGAGGGGTGAGAAGTTTGCACTGAACCTGTCAGCTAGGATGTTGGCAATGTCTGTGGGCTCGGTGTATTTTTTGTCATTTTGGACTAATTCTGAGCATATCTGGGAATTCCCACCCAGGTTCCTAACATAACTAAAGAAAGCCTTGTGATTATCCTTAGTGTCCTGTGCAATTTTTCTCTTGAAGCTGGCCTTAGACGATTTTATGAGTGCCCGTAGTTTTTTGCTAATACTGATCAGAAATGCCTTCCCTTTTTGGGATTTTGCTCTATCATGTAGTAGCTTCCTCCTTCTATTGTATAGTTTGTTTATGGCTGGGGTCCACCAGACAGGACGCCTGCCTTTGGAGGATTGGGTCTTGGTTTTATTTGGGATTGCATGATCCATGCATTCCTGAAGGTGTTCATAGAATGCGTTTATAAAGGATTCTGCGGTCTGGGCCATATTTTCCACAGGCCCTGGGGCTTTGAAGGATTCCGCCTCGGTTTTGAGGCGTGTGAAATTTGCTTTAGAGAAGTTTTTCACTGTGGTTTTCTGGGCAGGGGTGGGGTCGGGATGTGAATATCCAGTGAGATTAGTTTATGGTCTGATCTTACCAGTGAGGGATACACTTCTGGTCTGGAGCATAGTGTCCCCATGTTGGTGATGATCAGGTCCAGTATGTTTTCCCCTCTTGTGGGAGTGGTAACAAGTTGTTCCATAGCATTTGAGTTTATAAATTCTAGGAACCTTTGGGCTAGGGTGTTGGAGCTAGAGTAATGCTCCCAGTCTATGTTTGGGTAGTTGAAGTCGCCCAATATAATGGTGTTTGGAGAGACCTTCATATTTTCCAGTATTCTCAGGAAGGCCAAGTGGGGTTCCTGTGTTTGGGAGGGTGGTCTGTAGCAGGCTATAAACTGGAAGGCAGTTTTACCCACAGTTAGTTGCACATGGATAGTCTCTGATGCTTCGTGCTGTGCCACCAACCTGGAGGTGTGGGTATCATTGACGAATATTGATACTCCCCCTCTTTTTGTGGTTCGGTCCAAGTTTTGGGGCGAAAAGCATGGTATGAGGTATAACCTGGTAGTGCTGGGGTGCTCTCGGGAGCCTTGAACCAGGTTTCTGTTACTGCACAGATATCGATGTTCTCCATGCTAAGGAGAGTTTTGAGTGCATGCATCTTGAGGTTTAGACTTCTGGCGTTGAGTAGCATTACTCTTAGTTTCTTATCCCTTGTGATACCTATGGAGGTGGGTTTGTCTTTTGAGCCTTGCCTAAAAAGGCACTATGGGGTAGCAAGAGCCTTTGCCAATATCCGAAAGCCCAGGGGGACAGGTGCAAGCCGTCCCTAGCGAAGCATCGTGGCTTGTCGAGCATGTCATCCCAGGCTGACAGGTATTGGATCCCCTTTGAATGACACCAACACTTAAGCCAATTGTTGAAATTGATCATCTTGTCTTCATATTGTGGCATCATTCTTGGTGAGGGTAAGATGCTACTCAAGGTCAGGGTCATACCGGCCTGGGCTACATGCTCAGAGAGCTCCTCTATGTCTCTTTTCATGCAGTCCAGGGAGGTATGTCTCAGGTCATTCACACCAGCATGGACAATGACTGAGTCATATTTGTACTTGCCTTGGAGTGACCTGAGTGCTTGTGTTATGTGGCGGATCCTAGCGCCCGACAGGCAGCTCACCGTGACCTTCTCCTTGTTCAGCCTGGTGAGCGGGACATCAGTGTGCCTGATGATAGAGTCACCTATTACAAGTGTATCAGGTGTGTTGTTTAGCCTTAAGGGCTGTGACTGTTCGGCACACTGGCTTTGTGAGCTATGTGTTGCACGGGTTTTGTTCTGGGGTAGCGGTTGCTTGGGTGTCTGCTTTGGAGATCTCTGCTGCTTAGGCAGATTTTTATTTAGAGCCTCTGAGTATGTTTTTGTGTGTTTATGTGTTTGGTTTGTTGTCGTGGTAGGTCTATGTGAGACTGGAATTGTAGTGAGTGTGGTTTCCTTCTCCTCCTGACTGGTTACACCAGTACTGAGTTGAGAGAGCTTATCCTCCAGTTTGGCTATATGGTTGCATCTCTCACATGTGTTGGAATTTGTTGGGAGGAGGAGAGGGTTGTCTGTGTACATGAGGCAGTTGTAACATTGCCTCAAGATTCCCAGATTCACCAGCTGGACCGGAAAGGAGATTGACAACTGACCTTTGGACATGCTAGAATAGTATTGGGAATTCCTTTATAATTGAAAAAAGGGCCAATGGGGAACAAGGTACTCAAGGGGAGTTTGTGAGGGTGTAGTGCTTTTAATTTTTTAGAGCTGACTTATATAATTGCTTTAGTGAGCAAGTGCCAGTTAACTTAAATGCAATGTGTTACAGGTAACTTAAATGCAAAAACGACAAACAGTAACTTTCTTTCAAGTGAAACAAGGAAATAAGTACAGTAAGCAATGCAGATATCACTAGGGATCCACAGAAGTGCTAAAAGGCCACGTTTTAGGTGGAATTAGCATTTCAGGGAAATAAACAAACAACAATCATACAAATAAAGCTAGATTCAGCAGGCCTGGATCTAGTCTATGCTACAGCAAACAAGGTGTACCAATTTCAGTAAGAAACAGTTAGAATATGCAGGCACTATAAGCCTCTAACCAGAAATTCCCTGCTCAGAAGGGCAGAGTCCAGCCTCTCCTCCCACAAGAGTGCAGACCGCAATCCTTCTTAACGTAAAATAACTGGCCTGAAGCCCAAGTGCTTAAACTTGTTTAATGAATCAGGATTTCTGTAGGAAGGTAGGAGGAGAAGAAGAATTTAAGACTTGGATATTTGATGTTTGTACAAGAGATGAGTGGAAGAATGGAGAGTGGTGAGGCGAGTGGTCATCTTGGGGAAGAGCAAGAGCATAGACAGGTGTCATTTAGGTAGCTTTTTGTATTAGTAGTGTTTATGATTTGTTGTGAAATGGAGTTCCAGATCTTGGATAGTTTTCATGAAATTTGATTCACCAAAGCTGTTATTGACTTTTATGTTTTTTAGTAATAATTTGTCAGAGGAGCTTAAAGTTACATTGTTGTTGTTTTGCTGTACTAGGTATTTGAGAGCTGGGCAGTAGTCTAGTTTGTAGATGATGGAGTGGGTGACAGTTGATTTAAGTGGAGGAGGTTGGGAAATTCAGTGTAGTTCTTGTAGTGCAGTGCACTGATGAGTTCTATTTGGGTGGTTTAGGGCAAATCTAGCTATTTTGTTATAGCAGGCCTCTAGTTTGTTTAGTTCAGTTTTTTTAGATTAGTAAAGATGGGGGAGGAGTATAGTAGAGTGCAGAGGAGATGTGTTCTTGCTGCGGTTTGTCTGGTGGTATTGGTGAGGAAATGTTTTGCTCTACAGAGAGTTCCAAGTTTAATATGAACCTTTTTAATGGTTAAAGCCAAATGTTTATCAAATTTTATTGAATTATTGATTGTTACCCCAAGAAGTTGTGTGTGTTCTACTGGTTCTTTTTTGATATTATTAGATGAAAAGATACTGAAGGGGGTTTGAATTACCTGTGATTTGCCTTTAATAAAGATCACCAGTTTAGTTTTGTTTGGGGTGACTATTAGCTGATGAGTTGACATTTTTTTTTTTATATCAAGGAATGATTTTTGTGTTATTTCCAGAAGTTTGGGAAGAGTTGGGGCTGAGTATATAAGGGAGGAGTTATCAATGTATTGAATAATAGTAGCATTGTTGGTAGCAGTGTATTGTTTATATTGAGAAAAGTAGTGGGCTGACTATTAACCCTTGATGGACACCTGTTGAGACAGGAAGAAGTAGACAGAGTGTATTTTCCTACTAACTGCTTGCTGGCAGTCAAGTAGCTATGGAACCATGCCAATGCAGTTTAGGAGAGGATTATGGGTGCTAGTTCATTTAGTAGTATTTGATGTGATATATTGTCAAAAGCTTTTGACATGTCAAGAAAGATGTATGAAACTAAGAGGCCATTGTTTTAATATCGATCTTATTGGTGAAGCAGATAAAGGCTGTTGTGGTGCTATGCTTTGGTATGAAACCATGTTGTGAGTTTGAGAAAAGGTTGTGCCTTAATAAGTTGTCTAGGAGTTGCTTATGAATGCATTTTTCAAGGATTTTTGCTAATGGGGATAGAATGTCTATGAGACAGTACTTGGGTAACTCTATTGAGGGGCTGCCTTTATGCAAAGGTATGATGGGAGATATTTTCCACAGTTTAGGTATATATTGTTCAGTTATAGCTCAATTAATTAGAATGGTGATGGGGTATACAATTGCGTCAGCTGCTAATCTGAGAAATTTGCTGGGTAACTGGGCAGCAGCAAGAGTGGTAGGCTTTAGTTTTTTAAGGAGTAGTCTTATGGCATTGTTTTGAACTGTTTTGATAGTGAATGATCTGAGGTTTGAGAGGACGCATAAAGGTAGTGTTAGGGGTGAGTTGTTATTTACTAGAGATAATATTGAGTTTATGGAGTGGGAGTTAAATTGGGATGCAGTACTGTCAGAGGTGGTGGGGTGGTGGGTGATGGGGTTAGTAGTTGGACCAGGGTTAAGGAGTTTTTTTATAGTTTCCCCCAAATTTCTGAGCGTTGTTTTGATGTTTTTGCTATAGGGAGGCATAGTAAGTTTTTTTTGTCTTTTTTGACTTTGCTTTTTGCCTGGTTTCTTAGTGATCGATACGTAAGCAGGGAGGATTGGGATTTTGTCTCCTGATATTGGGAGCAGGCTCTATCCCTGTTTCTTAAAAGTTGCTTGGTGTCTTGGAAAGGCATGACATTTGATTTGCTTTAACTCATGTTTTCCTTAGTGGGAAAGATTATTTAAAATATTGAAAGTTTGATGAACAGTTCTACTGCTGAGTCTAGTGGGAGTTGTTTTACAGGGGACCAGTTGTATTGCTGTAATACGTTTTTAAACAGGTTAGGAAAGAAGTTTATTTTCTTTTGTTCTGTATGTGTTTATAAATTGTGTTTTTTGGAGTGTTAGATTGGTGTTGAACCAGGTAGGTGGGCATGTGGTCACTCAGATTGGTAGACAGCTTGCTTGTTGGTAAAGGTTGAGTTTATTAGTCATTGTCCGGTCAAGGATAGTTTGTTATTATTTTTGTTGACTGTAGTTGAAGTAGATATTATCTGGGAGTACTCATATAAGTTGATAAAGTTAGTTGGATTTTGGGAAGTGCAGGTATTCCAGTCCACATTAAAATCTCCCATTATAATGGTTTCCTGGTTAAAAGTAGTTGCTATCCATCTAAGGAGATTTTCAATTTTGGTCTGATTATTACCTGGTAGAATGATCACTGCAATAATTATTGTTTATTGGGGTTGAGTTTTAAGTGAGAATTTAGTACTTCAGAGTCAGAGGGGTGTAGTAGGGCATGGCCAAGGTGTAATGTGTTTAATGAGTTTCTGTACATGATGGCTATTCCACCTCCTCACTTATGTAATCTGTCACTTCTGAGTATATTGTACTCTTGTGAGATGATTTTGATGTCTTTTATATGTGGTTTAGGCCATTTTTCAGTTAGTATAGCAGCATCAGGAGAGTATAAGGCAAGGGTAGTATGACATTCATGAACTTATTTGGTAAGCTTCTAAAGTTCATTTTAAGAGTAGAAGGTTAATAGTATTGTTAGTCAGATATGGCAAGTTATGAGTGAGGGGGTTTATAGTAGAGCTAGGAGCTTATGATGGGGTTTCTGGCCTGGGTTGGGATGTATATCACTGCTTAGTTTAAGTTGTAGTGGAATTTGATGGGGTGGATGCTTTTAAGTAATAGTTTTGTTATTTTGAGTAGTGGGTTGTTCGTTACATTGGTATGGGCATATCTAAATCTACAAAATACTGTTCATGGAGTGGTTGAAGAGGTGAAGTAATATTGAGATGTTTGTTAAAGGGGGTGAGTGATTGTTGGGGTTAAGATTTGTTGGCGAGTTGTGTGTTATTTGTTGTTTATGATAGGAGGTGCTTTGGCATAAAAGTATGAGTATGCTAAGTAAGATGGTGTGGCTAAGTAACATGGTAGTAAGATTAGGCTGCTAAGCTGGAGGGAGAGAAATTTAAGTAGTGTTAGTCATACAGGGTGTTATAATAGTTGATGGGGAGGAGACTCAAAGGGTGTGACTAATAGGTGAGGTTCATTGTAATTGGATAATTTGTTTGTGGGTGTAGCCAGAGCTTAACTATAAGTGTAGATGAAGTGGGTGGTTGGGAATTGGGGGTAGGGTAGGGGAGTGGCATGAGCCCAAGCATAGCAGAACCAGAGATCATGATATGGAGAATAGAAAAAAAAACAGTGAAGCTGGAATTACTGGCAGGGTTATACCAATGCAGACAAAAGTGAGAAAAGTCAACAATTAAATATATTGAGGGGGGAGGGGATTAAGGTAGAGAACCCTGCTACTATGGAGTAGTAGATGATTAGCACAGTTTGAAATGTAATTCTGGAAGACAGGCCTAGAATAGAAATAATTGTGGGGTTTAGTAGCTGGGCAGAGACAACAGATAAACAGAAAGGAAAAGGGCAGAGCAGGAGTTTGAAACTGTGGAGTGTGAGCAGCCTAACCTATAAATAAATAACAAGTAAATATACAGATAAATGTTTCATAGAACCATGTTGATTACAACAAGAACTGTGGCACCCTGTGGGAGACATCAGTGTGCTTAATTGATCAATTCAGGACTTCCTTCAGCATATTGGAGCAGAGTGTCCATGAATATTAAACAGTAAAAGGATGGTCATGGTGGTAAAAAGAGCATGAAGTAATGGTTTAATCCTTGTAGGCAACCAAATATTGGAAATGTAAAGATTTGCATGGTGATAGTACTCTACTGTGTTGGCTGACTAGTGAGCAGTTATACATTTATGTCAATGTAGTTAAAATACAATGTCTGTCAGTTATTTTTTGTTTTGTTGTATTACAATTGGATGTCTGAGATGTGCAGAGACAATAAAATAACAATAATTATGGGGTGTCAGGTTGTCAACTGGGGAAAGTGACTGCATTGATTCAGTCATCATTCTTGCTTTGTAGGACAAATGTGATTTTTCTGAAACAAGTCTGTATACTTTATTGCAGCCATTGTTTTTTTACCATCAGACATCTCAGGTGCATACAGTCAACAAAGTGGTTATAATTGTTAAATGGGAGTTGGGTCTGTTTGTAGATGAAATTACCTTATCATCTTATCTGCTTAATTTAAACAATCCCTAATATACTTTTGCAGGGCTAGTGTGCATTTGTGTAAATTTAAGTTAGAGTACTTTACTATGGCTGCACTGGCTGTTGTGTGTTGTATGAAACAAACTTGAAATACATTACTGTGGCCATTATTTTATCACTGTTAAATATCTGAATGGTACTCTTTTAGGAATTGACTGTGTTTGCTGGAAGAGTGTGTGGCGATGTCTACTGATGGATGTAACTTACTCTCTAATCCTTGATCATTTTAAATGCCATGAATCTGGTTTTGCAGAACTAATATACATTTGTTGAAAGCAAATTGGAATACTTTGCAATGGCTACTATGAGTTTCATTGCCTTGATTTGCAGTACTGTGACCATTATATGTATCATAATTAGACATATCTGAATGAGATGTACTTCAAAAACAAAGTGGCTATAACTGATGAGTGGAGGTGGGAGATGACTAACCCTTTCATCATTTGCTAATTTTAAGCTGACTTTAATCTGGGCTAGTAGGATAGTTTGCTTTTGCATTTTGTAAGTTATACTTTATTGGGGATACCATGTGGGAAGCACATGAAATATATTATTGTGGTCTTTACTTTTTTTAATCATAACAAGATATATGATAAACACTCAAGTCAGAATGGTTATAACTGCTCAGTGGAGGTGAGGCCTATCTGTTGAAAAAAATAAGTTTACTTCTTTTCATTCACTTATTTTATTTCATCATTAACCTGACTTTGTAAGGCTAGTGTGAATTTGTGTGAAGTATGCTTGAATACTTTTATGTGGCAACTGTGTGTGTGTTCATGTGAAACAAATGTGAAATATGTTACTGTGGTGATTGTTATGTTACATTTATCATGACCTGACATACAAGGTACAATCAACAACCTGGCTATAATTGCTGGGAATAAGGGGCTGTTTCTGGATGAACATGAGTGACTCTGCTCCTATGAACAAGTTAAACATTCACCTGTCTGTTTTTGCAGGACTACTGGGGAAATTCAATAAAGCCTACATGTTTACATGGGAGTGAGCATTTTTATTTAGCAACTGCATAGGAGTAAAGAGATTGGCCTGCGTTTTGTAAGTAATTGGTAAGAGTCAGTAGGGGGTATTAGAAGATCTTAGTTGACAAGCGGTATTATGGAAGATGAGCAGATCAGACAGGACAGGTATTTTATTTGGCTGGTATAGCAGTTGATGGGTCAGGAGAAGTTGATTGTATTTTAGTAGGTTAGGGAGTTCTAACATCCTAGCTGTCTTAGGGAGAGGTAGTGATGAGAACGGAACTTAGCAGTGGTTGCAAATTTTGAGATTTTATTGTAGCAAGTAGATAGTTTCAGAATGTCAGATTTGTTTAGGTTGGATAGAACTTGAGAAGTGTTTAGTAAGGAGGAGAGTAGATGGGTACAAGAGCTAGTGATCTGGGATTCCTGTGTGAGGAAGCTCTTGGAGTGGTAGAGTGAACCTAGTTTTATGAACTTTGGCAATTATTAGTGCTATATGTTTGCCAAATTTTAGGTTTTGGTCAACAGTTACACCTAGTAGCTTAGCTTGGATTACTGGTGTGATAAGGGTATTGTTGGAGGATGTTACTGAGCATGGCGAGGTAGGGGTGAAAATTTTGGATGTGTGGAAGATCATGAGTTGGGTCTTAGATGGGTTTAGTATGAGTTGGTTGGAATTTAGCCATTTTTCTATAGTAGTAAAGGCTTTCTGGTTTCTATCTTGGAGTAATTGTAGAGAGGGGGCTGAGCAAATAAGGGAGGTGTCATCAGCATATTGTACTATATTAGTTTGTTGGGTAGCCAAAGGGAGGTTATTGGTAAAGATGGAAAATAGTAAGGGACTAAGAATGGATCCTTGTAGAACACCTTGTCCCACTGGGAGTCGAGGGGAGAGAGAGTTATGCCATTTAACAGCTTGTTGCCGGAGGGACAGATAATTTTTAAACCACAGTAGAGAGGAGTTATCCAGACTGAGCTCAGAGAAAGTCACTAGTAATTTGCAGTAGGATAGCATGTCAAATGCCTTTGACAGGTCTACGAACACAACAGATACTAAGTTACTGAGATTTCTTTGTTGGTTGACGTGGTCAGTAAAGGATATAAGGGCAGAGGTGGTACTATGGTTTGGCCAAAATCCATGTTGGGAATTGCTAGCAGGTTATATTGAAGAAAATGATTCAGTAGTTGGGTGTGTACACATTTTCTAAGATTTTTGATAGGGGAGATAGTATAGCTATTGGGCGATGATTACTAAGTTCTGTTGAGGATCCACCTTTGCATAGGGGATGACATAAGAAATTTTCCAGAGAAAGGGGACACCGTGTTCAGCTATGAATCTATTAATGAGTATGGAGATAGGGTAGGCAATGTTAGAGTCGGCAGTCCTGAGGTAATCAGCGGGGAGTTTATCAGCAGCAAGATTGGTGGGTTTCAATTTGTCAAGAAGGTGTTTATGAATTATGTCAGTTGGAACTGGTTTGAGAGAGAATTGGGTGTTGGGGTCTTACAGTGACAGTTTTGTATTTTGTGGGTATTTGTAGTAGTAGTGGGGAAATTGCTGAATAAATTTTATATGGAAGAGGTGAAATATTCATTAAACTGGATGGCAATATTATTGCTATCACCCTCAGTGTTAGGGTTTGGAGACGTGATTTTGCCTGGTTGGAGAATGTGGTTGATTGCAGACCAGACTTTTTGTGGATTGTTGTAATGAGTTTTTGTAACTGGATATAACAACTTTTTTTGTCATTACGTATTTTTTTTTTTGCTTTGTTTATGAGCTGAGCTCTAGGAAGTATTGTTGATTTGTACTTGTTTTGTTGGCATGCCAGGCTGCCCAAGTTATGTCTCGTTGTTTGAGTAGGGATCTTGTGTCCTTTGAGATCCAGGGGGCTGGGTTGGTTTTAGTATGAATTATATGTTGTGGGGCCATAGGATTACGGGCACCTAAGAAGGTAGTATTAAAGTAGTCCATGGCTTCCTCTAATGGTAGAATTTTAAGAGGTGACCAATTTATTTTTTTAAGGTGTTGATGAAATTGTTTGGTAGGAAATTTTTGGAACTATGGATAGAAAGTAGGATGGGGAGTTTTATGGATTTTGTGTGTTGTCTTTGTATGAATGTGGGTAGGTGATCACTGAGGGAGTCAGGTAACATACCAGATATATTGGCAGATGAAGGCTTGTTGGTTAGGATCCAGTCTAATTTGGATTCCTTTTTGGTGGATTTGTTTATACAGGTGGGGGTTCAGATAAGCTGTGTGACGTTAAATAGGTTTAAGTGGTACTTCGGGGGGATGCCATGACAGAGGCCCAATCAATGTTGAAGTCCCTCAGGATAAGTGTCTCATGAGGGAGGCCGGTGGAAGTCCAATGTAAAATGGACTCTAGTGACAATATTGTTGCCTGGTGGTAAGTAGACATGTATAATATTGAGTTATTTCTGCTGATTTATTTTTATGTTTGCAAACAGGGTTTCTGCATTGCCGAAAGTTGGGATATTTTTACGTATTTGTTGGAGAGTAAGGTTGTACCTGTAAAGTAGGGGAATGGCTCCACCTCTTTTAGCTGTTTGATCACATCTAAGGATGTTGTAGCCAGGAGGAGCTATGGTGTTATCTTTGATGTGGGGCTTGAGCCACATCTTGGTTAGGAGTACAATGTCAGGGTTATAGAAGGATATCGAGGCATGTAGCTCTTCAATTTTATTCATGATGCTGCAGATGTTTATACTGAGTATTAAGAAGTCAAAGGGTTTTTCCTTGCAAGGGATATTAGGTCCATGTAGGTTTGCAGCAGTAGGCAGAGCAGTGGAGGGGCCTGTGTTAGGGTGGATGTCACCACTTAGTGCAAGTTGGTTAGTAGCAGTGGTCAGTGTGTGTAGGTAATTGGCGATCATATGGTATATGAGTAAACTGGGTAGTTTTTTATAATTTGTTTCTTTGTAGGAGAGCTTGTTGAGACCAAAGGGGTTGTGATTGAAAATGGTAGGTGAAATGTATATGCGATTATGGTGGTGAGTGTTTGAATAGGTTAACATGGGAGAGTTTAGGTGATTGTGGTTAGTGAGTAGTAGGAAGTTAGATGGTAGCCTAGGGAGAGGAGAACTGTTAAGATAATAGAAGGTACAAGCATGGTGAGAGTTGAAGGAGGTGGTGGTAGTATATGTGAAGCAAGGTTATCTGGTTTGGGAGTTATTAGAGGAAGAAAGAATAGTGTGATGTGGCAGAGCACCACATAACAAATTAATGAGCAGGTAGTGAAAGGGAAGATGGGGGGAGTGGTAGAAGGATGATGAGATAGTTTGGTGGGAGGTGTTAGGGAAGTCACCTGATTGTGGTTATGAAGAAATTGGGGCATAGGCAGGGTGGGTGAGATAAGGGGGCAGGGTGATGAGCAAAGTGAGCCCGAAGCAAGGGTGAATGTAGGGGGCTGAAACCCACTCCACAAGGTAAGAAACTCAGCAAAGAACTGAAGCAGTGAACTAGAGTAGATAAGGTACTGGTTAAAGTGAATTATATTTAGCTGTGACTGGGAACACCACTGTGAGTTTTATAAGCAGTAGCTAACAGTAAATGAGGAGGAAGGTCAGGGTCGACTGTTAGTTAAGTGATGCTGTTAATTTTAAGTCAGTTGCAAAGAAAAAAGGGGGGTCTATGGCAGATCTTAGCGTTCATGCACACTACTGAGTCAGAACAACAGGTAAGATACATGAAAAAAACACCTACAGATTTTAATAACTAGTGCTGCTCTGTGGTGGAAGATGGTGGGGCAGGTAGTAGACTGCTGCAGCTTCAGATCGCAGAGTACTGTCCTGAGGGAGAGGCAAAGCAGCACAGTTATATTTTCAGTAAAAAATGCAGCAGGTATATTTAAACAAGATTTTAATAACTAGTGCAGCTCTGTGGTGGAAGATGGTGGGGCAGGTAGTAGACTGCACCAGTGTCAGATCACAGAGTAGAGTCCCAATGGATAGGCAAAGCAGCAGTGTTATATTTTCTGTAAAAAAAATTCAGCAGGTATATTTAAACATTGTGAAAGGAAGCAGAGATATAGACTTAAGGGTGAGGTGAATGGAACCTCTGCAAATTGGGAGTAGACAGTATTAAGCAGAGCAGAAAATACTAGATAATAAATACACAGAATTAGGCTAGTCATGCAATAGCAGAAATAAAAACTGTATTTAGCCCTCTTTTATCAATGGTACATTATGGGATATTTATTTTATTTTATTTTATTTTACATTTGTTGACCGGGCTAGTCTAACTGGATACATGTTCATTTTCAGTAGAGGCCTGGGGAGATAAGCTGCAACACACACAATTACAATAAAGAATGTTGCTACAGTACAAGCATAACACAGCTGATGTCAATAAAAATACAATACTAATAAGAAAACTAAATAGAAAACTAAAAAGAAAAATATTTAAAACTCACCAGTGTAGTCCCACTTTCAGAGTAGTTCACCAGAAATGCCTACCAGTAGTTAGATAATGCGATAGACAGTAATTATATTTCTTAGTATTTCAGCATCATATAGGTTCATAGGTAAGAACTAGGCTATCGGCCCTAGGGCCTATATAAGCCTAGCCAAAAGAGGTTCCCTGGCTTTCGCCACCCAAGAAAATTATTTTCCTGTGCCCCTGTCGAGCAGAACCACAGAAGTGATCCCCAGGGTGAATTTCCTGTTTCCCATCCAATTGTCAAGATCCCTGTTAAAGAGGGCTAATGAGGAACTTTGCTTGACAAGAATGGGTAGTCTGTTCCAGAGCATGGGAAGTCTCTGGGACAGGAATCTATCCCTCCAGCATGTTCTGTTTATTGTGGTGACAAG
Source organism: Protopterus annectens (assembly GCF_019279795.1). Classification (NCBI taxonomy): domain Eukaryota; kingdom Metazoa; phylum Chordata; order Ceratodontiformes; family Protopteridae; genus Protopterus; species Protopterus annectens. Next base: position 823,083,498 of record NC_056749.1, on the reverse strand, counting down.
GTTTAGGTCCCTGGTGCGTGTGGCCTGGAGTGATTGGGATTTCGTTAAGTGTAGTATGTCCATCAGATCTGGGTTAGACATGGCTTTGTATGTTAGGCAGAGGTCGCCTCTGAGTAGGAGATATGCAATGGAGTAGAGCTGGAGTTTTTTTAGACGGTCTGCATATGACATCTGTTTGAGGCCAGTAATCCTCTTAGTGAGATATTTCTGTGGCCTTTCTCATTTTTGTAGATGCCTTGCGAGGTACATGCCAAACAGGGCATTTTACTCTATAATGGGTCTGATGTGGGATGGGTAGAGAGGAACGATGACCTCTCTTTTTCTGAAGGAGAACCCCTTTGTGATGAGGTGTGCCACATAGAAGGATTTCCTGACTAGTGTGGCAATGTGATTATCAAAGGAGATACTACTGTCCACCTGTGTCCCAAGATCTCTTATCACACTTTCAGTGTTTAGTAGGCTACCGCCTATGTGGTAGTTCATGGATATGGTGTTTTTCCCAAAGGTGATGACAATGCACTTCTTGGCATTGAGCTTTAGGCCATGACTTTGACACCAAGCAGCAGTCTCAGTGAGGCCTCTTTGTAGAATGTCCACATCTTTAGGCAAATCTATTATGGCTCCTAGTTTTCAGTCATCTGCAAACTTCATTAGCCAGAAACCAGCTGTATTAGCCTGGACTTCTGAGAAATAGATACCGAACAGGAGAGGACCCAGGAATGAACCCTGTGGTACTCCACATGTCACTGGTCTGAAGTCGGATTTGGAGTCGGCTACTTTCACTGTGTGGGTTCTGTCAGTGAGTCAGTTGGCCACCTATCTTGTGACATAGGGATTTATGCCCAGTCCAGTGAGTTTATCTATAATACCAGAGTGGGGGATGGTGTTGAAAGCCTTTGTGAGGTCAAGATAGGCTGTGTGCACCACCTTACCCTCGTCTACGGCTATGGTGACTGCTTCAAAAAAGTCAATCATGGTTAGGAGGCATGATCTACCTTTTACAAACCCAAACTGAGTGGGGTCCAGAGTTTGGAGGTTACCTGTGTCTTTGTTTATAAGCTCCAGGATGATGCGTTCCATGTCCTTGCTGACCAGATTCACCAGGCTAATGGGGCAGTAGATCCAGTGGTCAGTGGTGGTACCCCCTATGTTTAGTGGTATAACCATCGCTGTGCACCATTCCATAGGCACAAAGCCTGAAGTGAGGCTATGGTTGAACATGGCACTTAGGTGGGCTGCCAGTTCGTTCTGTAGTTCATGCAGAATGCAGCCTGGGATGTTGTCTGGTCCCATGGACGCTGTCTACTTGGCTTTGAAGAGTGTGGTCTTTACTTGTGCGTCCATGATTACAGGGGCTTCCCAATCTTCTGGTATGAAGATGGGCCCTTTGGGGGTGAGGGGGGTAACATTTGCACTGAACCTGTCTGCCAGGATGTTGGCAATATCAGTTGGTTCAGTAAATCTAGTGCCATTGTGCTGTAGCTCAAAACAGATCTGAGTGTTGCCATTGAGATTCTTGACATAGCTGTAGAATGCTTTGTGGTTGTCTTTAGAATCCATGGCGATTTTATTTTTGTAAATAGCTTTGGATGATTTTATGAGGGATCTCAGCTTCTTACTGAGACTGATCAGGGAGTTCCTGCAATCATGGGATTTTACTCTTTTTTGCGACAGTTTCTTCCTTCTGATATAGAGTTTGTTTTTGGCAGGGAACCACCAGATTGACTTCCTTTTTGTGGAAGATAGCATCCTGGTTGGGGATGGCACAGTCCATGCATTTGTGTATGTGCTTATACAGTGCATTTTTATATGATTCAGCAGTTGTGCCTCTATTTTCCATCTGTATGGGTGTTGTCAAGTTAGCCACTTCTGTCTTAAGAAGCATGAAGTTGGCTTTGGAGAAGTTTTTTACAGTGGTTTCCTTAATGGGGGGTGGGGGCAGGTTATGCATGTTAAAGGTGATTAGCTTGTGGTCGGATCTGACCAGCAAGGAGTTGACCTCTGGCATGGAGCATCTGTTACCCATATTGGTAATGACCAGGTCCAAGATGTTGCTGCCCCTGGTGGGGGTATGGACAAGCTGATCCAGGGCATTGGAATTGATGAATTCCAGAAAACGTTAAGCAAATGAGTTAGTACATGAGTAGTTTTCTCATTTAATGGTGGGGTAGTTGAAATCACTCAATATTAGGGTATTGGGCTGTACCCTAATATCATCCATTATATTGAGAAACATGGAGGGGGTGTCCTGGGGCTTGGCGGGGGATCTGTAATAAGCTACAACTTGAATTGCAGTCTTGCCCAGTGTTAATTTTACTTGGATAATTTCAGATGCATTATGTTGAGAAACTAGCCTGGAGTTGTGGATATCATTTATGAATATGGACACGCTTCCTCCTTTAGTGTTTCAGTCCAGATTAGGTGGCCGGAAGTTGTGGTAAGAACTGTAGCTTGGTAATGCAAGGATGCTCCCTGGAGCCTTAAATCAGGTCTCTGTCACTGTGCATATGTTGATGTTCTCCATCAGTGTCTTGAGTGAGTGCATTTTGAGGTTTAGTCTTCTAGCGTTGAGTAGCATTACCCTTAGATTTCACTTGTTTGTATCTACTATGGTGGTGCATTTGACATTTGACCCTTCCCTAAAAAAGGCACTATAGTGGTGGCAAGACTCTTAGCAAGTATCCGGAATCCCAGAGGCAACAGGTGCAGGCCATCTCTGGCAAAGCATCATGGCCTGTCGATCATGTTGTCTAATGACACCAGAAGCTTAGCCAATTGTTGAAGTCAATCATGTTGTACTATGGTATCATTCTGGGCGATGGCAGGATGCTATAGCTCTGTTCTAGATGTAAACAATTCATATCTTCCCATATAAGCATTAGTTAGAGATGATAACTTATTGGCATAATTCCAAACCTATTTTAGGTCAAGATGGTTCCCAAAAACATTATAGCACCATTACAGTAGCAGAAATATCAGGCAAAAAGTTAATACAACACTACTAGTCTTCTGCAGGGTCACTGCATAAACAATACATAAGTAGCTTCTGTTGCAAGTCAAAAAGCTAGATGATATTGCAGTTATGTTCAGTAAATTAGGTTCAACAAGTGAATTTCAGTACTTGCAGAGAGAAGCAGGAGGTGCACGGAATGCCAGGACAGAGCAGTTTCCAGGATTCACATAATGGCTCCCAAGCAGGTGATTCAGTAAGTGCTGCTTAGGGGTGTGCTTAGGAGTGAACATCCATGCATGTGTAAACACGGAAACTTCTGTGGCATGCAAATGGCCTCATAAGCAAGTGACTCTCATGCAAATGAGGCAGATAGTGCTGTCCAACATGAAGAAAGACATCTGTTCAGACACAGAGTCTGTAGTGTACTCAGAAAAATTCTGCATACATAAGTCTAGACAGACAAAAAAGGGCGTAAAAGTGTAGAAATGTGCACATAAACCCCCTGACAATGTAAGACCACATACACATATGAGCAAAACTATTAGTTTGCATGTGAGAAAGATTAAATGGAATAAATTAAATTATTAATTTTTTTTAATAATCTCCGCATGTTTGTGCTATGCACCGCAGTGTGCAAGCAAGCTTAATAGAAAGAAAAAATAGGGAAAAAAAAGTAGTTTATAGTATGTGACAGAAATGTGTTATAGGAGCTTGTGTGGGCTCCCTACAGAGGTACATTGCTGCTTACTAAGGTGATAGGGCTAAGAAGGATGTAGTTTCTAGGCTGTTAGCACAAGCATGGATAAATGTGCAAATGAGATGAGATTATTAAATAGCAGAATGAAGCAATTGTGGCTGCATATCCCCTTCATGTAGGGTCTTACACTATGTTGATGTTTATACAGGATGTGGCTGACATCATGGGGGGGTGTCTCCTCTCTTCTAAGCTCTTTTCTGTTTAGGTGCATGAGTTTTCATTGTGTGCTGTCTGGTTGAGTGTGTTTTCAAAACCTGATGTATTCAATTAAACATTTTAACCTTTGTATGAGTTATGCTGTGCAGCACAGCACTGGGCGCAGCATCCTGCAATGAAATAGGGCATTACATTATGCGAAATATATTGTAGGCAGGCGGAATGCATCATAGTTAACCAATCACACATTCTGCACCTACAGCCGAACTGTATAAAGTATGCAAACAACCTACATTCTGATTTTACCCCAATACTCTGGACCATTGGAGTACAGACTTGGGAATTTTAACTGAGATAATGCTAGGGGCTGCTGCAGGTCTGCTACATCTGTATGTGCTAGATGCTGAAGTCAGTGTTACTGATGGTGCTTACAATAAGCCTAGGCAGAGAAGGAGAAGAGTGTTCAGGCTCAGGGTAACCTTCCAGGAGCTACAAGAGCTGGAGATCGTAGAGTGCTATAGGGTGGACAGCAACATACTACAGAAACTCACTGACCTCTGCCGCCCTCAGGTGAGATCCAGAGCCAACAGATGGGAACCCATCCCATTGGAAACAAAGGTATGTGTAGCCTTAGGATACTAGCTATAGGTACTTTCCAAAGACTGACTGGAGACATGATCGGGGTCTCACAGGCATCTGCATCCAGGATACTCCACCAGTTCCTGGATGCCATGCTACCAAATGTCTATGAGCACATATCTTTCCTCTCACCCCTGAGGTGAGGGCCAGCAATATGCAACACTTCTACTGTGAAGCACACTACCCTGAAGTCCAGACACAGGAGGATTCTTGAGGAGGAACCCCCTGCTGATGTCCCTGTAGCTAGATATAGGCATGCTCATTATGCTCTGGCTTTGGCTAAGAGACAACGCATAGATGTGCCACATAGAAGGACTTTCTGACCACAGTGGCAATGTGATGGTCGAAGGAGAAGTTGTTGTCAGCCTGTATCCCTAGATCTCTTATAACACCATCAGTGTTCAGTGGGCTCCCACCGATGTGGTAATTAGTGGGAACTGAGTTTTTCCCAAAGGGGATGATGACTTTTTTTGGCATTAAGCTTAAGGCCATGGTTTTGACACTAGTCATTGGTCTCAGTGAAGCCCTTATGTAGGATGTCTGCATCACTTGAGGAGTTAATAATGGCTCCCAGCTTACAGTTGTTTGCAAACTTGGTCAGCCAGAGTGCCTCTGTGTTAGCCTGTACTTCTGAGAAGTAAATGCCATACAGGAAAAGACACAGGACCAATCCCTGCGGGACTCCACTCATGACTGGTCGGCAGTCTGATTTGGAGTCCACTATTTTCACACTGGATTCTATCTGTGAGCCAATTTGCAACCCACCTAGTGATATGGGATTGATGCCTAGTTTGATGAGTTTATCAATAATTCCTGAGTAAGGAATGGTATCAAAGTCCTTGGCCAGATTGAAGTAGGCTGTATGAACTGCCTTACCCTCATCCACAACTCTGGTGACTGACTCAAAGAAGTCAACCAGGTTGAGCAGGCATGATCGACCTTTCATAAAAAACAAATTGCGTGGGATCTAGAGTTTGGAGATTCCCTATATCCTTGTTAATTAGGTCTACGATGATGCACTCCATAGCCTTACATTTCAGACTCCTCAGGCTAGTGTGGCGATAATTCCCAGGGTCTGTAGTCGCTCCCCCTTTATGGAGAGGGATGAATGTAGCAATATGCTATTTGGTAGGGACAAAGCCTGAGGTGCAGCTGTGAGTGAACAGGCCGCACAGATGTAGTGCCAGTTCACTTTGTAGTTCATGTAGAACACAGCCAGGGATATTGTCGTGTCCCATGGAAGCTGTGTTTGGGTCTATATTATGCTATTGAATGGACTAAATAGCGAATGCTATTTAGTCGATCTAATAATGTCGAAATGGCAAAATAGCGAAGTCACGGAACATCAAATTTTTTCCAGGGAAAAACTTTCGTGGGCCGTCTTCGGGACTTTGCCATTTCCTCCACTATGGTGCGATCTTGGAGTTGGTATATTTAAGTAGGGAGGTGTGGGGGGCACAGCCCCCCCACATGGAGGGGGCGTGGGGGCAAACCCCCCAATTAAATTTGTGTTTAAGTTTATTTTTTTTACGGAGCAGTGAATTTTTTCCCTGGGAAAAAATTTGCTGTTCCGTTTGTTTTATATTTTGTTGTTTCGATATTATCGATACGATGAAATAGCTTTCGCCATTTACATCATACGATAATATGATATAGACACCTGTATTCTTGGCCTTTGATAATGTTGCTTTAGCCTGTGCTGCATTGATGTTGGGTGCCTGGCATTCTTCCGGCATTGTGAGTGGTCCTTTGGGGGGAGGGTAAAATTGGCACACAATCTGTTGGCCAGTATGTTGGCAATATCTGTTGGCTCAGTATAAGAGGTACCATTGTGCAGTAACTCAGAGTAAATCTGAGTATTGCCATAGAGATTCTTGATATAACTATAGAATGGTTTGTGGTTGTTTTTGGAGTGTGCTGCAATTCTGCCTTCATAGCTGGCTTTAGAGGTTTTGATGAGGGATCTCAACTTTTTGTTGAGGCTAAAAAGGGAGTTTTTCTAGTCTTGGGACTTCACCTTTTTCTGCAAGAGTTTCTTCCTTCTTTTGTAGAGTTTATTAATGGCAGGTGAAAACAAGATTGGCTTCATTTTTTGGGAGGAGAGCATCTTGGTTCTGTTGGATATGGCTAGTTCCATGCATTTATGTACGTGTTCTTACAGTGCATTGTTGTATGATTTGGCAGTCATGCATCTATTTTCCATTGACATGCGGTGGTGTGAATTTTGCCTCCTCTATTTTTAGGAGCTCAAATTCAGCTTTGGATAAGTTTTTCATGGAGGTTACCTTTACAGGGGTGTGTGGGTAAGATGTGGATTTCCATGGTGATTAGTTTGTGGTTGGATCTAACCAGGGAGGAATTGACTATTGGTGTAGAGCAAAGTTTGCCCATGTTAGTAATAACCAGGTCAAGGATGTTTCTTCCTCTAGTCGGGGTAAGAATGAGCTGGTCCAGGGCAGTGGAATTGATGAATTCCGGGAAGTATTGGGCCAGTGTATGAGTAGTTTTCCCAGTTGATGGAGGGGTAGTTGAAGTCACCTAGTATGAGACTGTTTGGTTGGACCCTAATACTTTCTAGGGTGCTTAAGAATGTGGAGTGAGTGTCTTGGGACATGGTTGGGGACCTATAGCAGGAGATGACCTGAATCACCTTCTTACCCAATGTTAGCTGTACCTGAAGTATCTCTGATGCGTTATGCTGTGCTGCTAGTCAGAGGTGTGCATATATTTTATGAATATGGAGATGCCACAGCCTTTGGAGCTTCGGGCCATGCCCTGGGGCAAAAAGATGAGGAATGAGTTATAGCCTGGTAGCACAGTGGTACTTTCTGCTACTTTAAACCAGATCCCTGTTACAGCACAAATGTCTTTGTTCTCCATTTTGAGGAGTGCTGTGAGCCAGTGCATCTTGAGATTTTAGACTTCTAACATTGAGCAGCATGACCCTCAGATTGTATTTATTTATAGCTGTTACGGTGGTAATTTCATCTTTGGAACACAGCATAAAAAATGCACTATAGGGGTGGAAAGAGCCTTAGCCAGTACCTGGAAACCCAGGGGTAACAGATGCAGGCTATCTCTGGTAAAGAATCGAGGTCTTAAATAATCTCATCTTAAGCAGACAGATACTGGATCCCCTTTGAATGACACCAGAAACTTAGCCAATTGTTGAAGTCAACCATTTTCTGCTTTTACTGTGGTATCATTCTGGGTGATGGTAGGAGGTTGTTTAGGGTTAGGGTCATACCTGTCTGGGCCACATAATCCGAGAGCTCCACCATGTAGTCCAGGGAGGTGTGTCTCAGGTCATTCACACCTACATGGACAGTGAAAGAGTCATGCTTATACTTGTTGAGGAGTGACCTGAGTGAGTGTGTTATGTGCTGGATTCTTGCACCTGATAGACAGCTGACTGTTACCTTCTCCTTATTCAACCTAGTGAGTGGGACATCAATGTGCCTCACTATTGAGTCACCTATTACTAGTGTATCGGGCAATGTGTTTTGCCTTAGGGGCTTAGGTCGAGGGGTGCACTGTCTAAGTGAGCTATGTGTCTTGTGGTTTGTGCTGTGTTGTGGTGTTCAAGTGTGTTTCTGCCTTGGAGGTCTCTGCTGTTTAGGTAGATTTCTATTGAAAGCCTCTGTGATGGTGGGTGTGTGGTTTGTGTTTTTATCTGAGAGCTGTCATGGTGGGTGTTCTGGAGGGCTATGGGTTCTATGTGGTGTGGTGCAGGTGTTGATCTTCTCCTCTTGACCATTATTCTGGTCTTGGCTGGAGAGTGCATGGCTTCTAATTTGGAGATATAAGTGCATCTCTCACAAGTCTGAATGTTGTGAGGTAAGAGGAGAGGGTTGTCTGTGTACATGAGACAGCTGCTACACTGTACATGAGGTAATTCCTACACTGCCTCAGAATGCCCATGTTCACCAGGTTAATAGGAGAAAGCACAGGGAACTGACCTTTAGACATGCCGGGAGGTATGGTCATCATTACTAAGTACTGGAGCTGTTTCCTTATAGATCATCTAGTGCCAATAGCACTTAGTGTGCTAAAATAATTGCTACAAAAAGCCTGATGAGGTGCTAGGCGAATAAGCTAATTAAAATGCAATACATGTCTAAAAAGTTAACTCGTCTGATATTACAGCAGCATCAACCCATAAACTAATACCAACTGTCACTTTACTCTTCCTGATTTGTAAACTGCATTCCTCTCTTTTTGGCATTGTTGCTCTATGCTTAACATCATGCACATGCAGTTGGCATGGCTGCATGGATTTGCACACTGACCATTAAGCGTGATACCGGGAATTGGTGGGAAAATACTTTAACTGTTGATGGATGACCTGTGTAGACATGGCAGGAGCAAGAAAGCAAGTTGCCTAATTTAGGCCTCAAAGATGGAGTGTAGAATAGTCCAGAAAATTCATTGGACTCCTTGTAAAGTGCCACAGCCTTAGGCTATTCCAGAGGCACTATACTGGGTCTCAATATAAATCGAATATTTGGAATAATCTTGCCAAGGCGGTCTCCAGTGCAACTGACATTCCACTCACTGGAGAGCAATGCAGGCACCACTTCAATGACCTGAAGAGGCACAAGCAGGCACAACTCTATCAATGGTTGGATGAGCTTAGGAATGCTGACATCCCACAGCTTTGTAAGTATACAGATAAAGATACTTTGAATTGTAGTCAGAGCTGGAGATAGGCAAGACTGGTATGCATAATGCTCTTCTCTTTTTCTCTCCTCTGTATTTTACAGATGCCCAGGAGATTGCAGCAAACAGGGAAGCCCATGCTGAGCATTTAGAAAGGCTAAAGGAAGCAAGAGATATGTATGCAGCATAAAATTATTATTATTATTGCTGTATGAAAAGTATTGCTGTTTTATACATTAGTAGCAGATTAAGGATGCGTATCGTTACTATAAAATTAAGCATACATGCTTCATTCTGTAGCTCAATGGAATTGTAGAAGCCAATTGTAATAGTGTAGTCAGATGTTGTGGGGTCAAATCCAGCAATTAACAAATACATAATAAATTAATAAAAAATATTAAATATGAATTACAACAAAACTGGCATAAATGCCATGTTATCTTATTATTTTAGAAAGTATATTAGCAATAAATGCATATTGCAAGGATTACTTGGAACAATTATCAGTACTAGTTTGTAGTTTTTAGAAAGTATAATTAATGTAAAAGTAAAATTATATTTATATTGTAGTAATTTATTGTATGTGACATATGATGATTCTAATTATCTTTTTCTTTTTTTTGTCTCTTACCCCAGCCCTTATCTCTCTTTTTTTATTTGTATATGTATGGTCACAACATTCTGATGTCATCAGTTTCTGACAAATCAAAAAATCATTTCCAGCACAGGGAGGTAGGCCAAGCAGTCTGATTCAGCATGCCACCACTCCAATGGTTGCTGTACTGACAGCCATCAATCTGGGACCCAGCCTAGCAGTACTGCCTCTGCAGCCCCTGCACTACTTTGGCCCTCAACATCAGGTAGCATTACCCTGCCAACTGGTGCACTGGTACTCTCCAGGAGTATTGGTAGAGGTGTTCATTTTGTCACCTGTCAGGATATGCCAGGCATGGTACATGAGGTCAATGAACATACCACTGGTGCATGCCTCAGTCAGATGGAAACGATACTTGCTGGAATGCTTGTAAAAACTAAACATCAAACACTCCAACAGAAATCTCAGGAAGGGTACGGTAATGATAGTTCTGAGGATGTGGATTAAATTCTCACTGTCTCTATGTTTAGCAGGCTTTGCTGTCCAATGTGTCCACTCTATCCCTGGTCAAGGTGTCCCTCTGCAACTGCATCCTCACCTACCTAACTTACCTGACCCTGACATACCTATGTCCCTAACCAACATTCCTCCCTTTTACTGAAATTAAATAAAATAAATGGGCACCTATCCCCCAAAAAACGTGTATATATATATATATATATATATATATATATATATATATATATATATATATATATATATATCATCCCGCACATAGCTCGTCACTTTGCACATGTGTCTTCTCAACACTCTTGATTTAGTCTAATTAGCTATTCAACATGATTGTGTGGTAGTCATCCATCTTTGTTGTGGTGACAGTCCAAATTCATCCAATATTCTATCCATGTTCAGAAGTGGATAGCTATGCTTTTGTCCTCATTCCCTCCTGCACATTCCTATATTGCTTCTCCTTTTTTCTTTCCCTTGCATGGCCCCCATTTAACCACTTTCCTATCTGCCCCAATTTCACACCTATAATCTTGTCTAAAAATTCAGTCACACACCACACACTTAAATAATAAATCCCTAATAAAGGCCTTCATTTTGTCTTCTGAGTTTTCTTGGAGTTTGGTATCATACACCAATGCTGAGTGACGGTGAATGGCTCTTCACATCCCATGGCATGCAGCGCTTAGCTCCATGCAATGCTGCTTAAACTCACTGAACTAAGGAAAATGCAGTTAAAGCAGAAAAAAGGCACTCATTTTAAATATTCCCATAATATTTATTTTGACTGATGAATGTATAAATATTCAAATCCATATGTGTCCTGTTGACATAAATCAATTGAGTACTGTTTGTCCTTATACAATACTTCACTGTCTTCTGTGGATGGGAACAGAACACTCGCATGTGGGTTAACTTGCCATAGCAGCCACATTATGTGTGTGTCTCTATATATGTGTAAGTGGGTGTGCATAGTCAGATGGACATCAGTCTGCATCCTACTGTCATCAATCCAGTCTCATGCAGAACTAATATTTTGACAGTCATACGTGCCTACCCAACCATTTCATACAGGCCTCCCAACATCTTCTCCCAAACATGCATTGATGATGTTGTTCAGTATAAATTGTCCAGCAGCAGTGTAAATGAGTGAATTGTGCCATGGCACTTGCAATAAGTGCTGAGTTCTTCAGCTTGTGTACCCTGTTATGTAGGGGTTCTAATCTCACTGCAGCCATCTGGTGCATATAGTCAGAAGAGTGTATGTCAGCAATCCAGTTCCATGGGAAACATATATTTTGACAGTAAAACATCCCTACACATCCATTTCATACAAATCTAGCAACATCTTCTCACAAACATCCACTAATGATGCCAGTCACTATAAATTGTCCAGCAGCAGTGCAAAAGTCAGACTTGTACCATGGTGCTTGCATTAAGTGCTGACTTCTTTAACTTGTATAACTAGTTAGATAGGAGTTCTAATTACACTGTAGTCAACTGGTGTGTGTGTGTGTGTGTGTGTGTGTGTGTGTGTGTGTGTGTGTGTGTGTGTGTGTGTGTGTGTGTGTGTGTGTGTGTGTGTGTGTGTGGTTAGAAAAGCATATGTCTGTATCTTACTGTCAGCAATCCAGTCCCATGAAGAACAAATATTTTGACAGTCGTACATGACTATGTATTCATTTCATACAGGCCTACCAACATATAATGATGACATCACCCATGTATACATTGTCCAGCAGCAGTACAAAAGTCAGATTTGTGCTGCGGTGCTTGTGCTAAGTACTGAGTTCTCTAGCTGGTATAATTAGTTAGGTACAGGTTCCAATCTCACTGCAGTTAACTGGTGTGTGTGTGTGTGTGTGTGTATAGACATAGCAGCATGAGTTTGTATCTTACTGTTGGCAATCAAATCCCATGGAGAACAAATGTTTTGGCAGTCATGCATTCCTATCCAGCCATTTCATACAGGACTCCTAGCATCTTCTCATAAACATACATTGCTGATGTCATGAGATATAAAGTGTTGTCTGACACTAAAAGACAGACTTATGCTGTGGTGCTTGTGTTAAGTACTGTGTTTTGTAGATAGGTAGGAGTTCTAGTTTTACTGCATTCAACTTGTGAGACTGTGTGTGTGTTGTTTTTTAGTTAGTTTACATTTATGACACCATTTTAGATGTGAGACAGACCTACTACAATCTTCTTCTCACCAGACACTGCAGATGTCAACAGCTATAAAGTGCTGTCTGACACTCTAAAGGCCAGACTTGTGCTGTGGGGCTTGCTTCAAGTGCCTTTCTCTGTAGCTTGTTATGTAGGGGTTCTAGTCTCACTGTGGCCAACTAGTGGATGTGTGTTAATTCAGTAATCAGTATGGTGACAATTTTTGAACAGCATCTGAGTTCGCAGCTATGTCAGACACTTCTCCGAACATCTTCTTGTAACATCCACTAATGATGTCATCCTGTATAAAGTGTACTATGACATTATTCAAGTAAAAAGTGCACTGTGACAGTAACACATCCATGTCAGACTCTCCTCCCAACATGTTCTTCTCAGCATACAATGATGATATTATACTCCATAAAGTGCAACATGACACTGTTAAAGTCAGACATATGTGGTGGTGCTACTGTTACATTGTATGGAATTCAGCATCTTATAGGTTTATAGGTGTTTACTAGGCAATGACCACATGGATCTTTTTAAGCCTAGGCATGCATCCCAAATCTCTGAGAAGTTCTGATACTCTTGATAAGTGTAAGGATGGGCCTGGGAGATGAACCATTTACAGGTTACCTGTTTGCATCAGAGACATAGGTGCCAAACCAGGGATTAGTTTCTGGTTTCCCATCCAATTGTCCAAGTTGCAATTGAATTGGGTTAGGGAAGAACTCTGCTTCACATGGATGGGGAGCCTTTTCCATAGATGGGGTAGTCTCTGAGATACATACCTATCGCTCCAGTAGACCCCTATTTATATCACAGGCAAGGATTAAGTTTTTAGAATTGGTAATTCTGGTACTGTTTTGTGGACATGCAGGAAGTCCATCAGAGTGGGGTCTAATAATGCCCTGTATGCCAGGCATAGACCTGCCCTAAAAAGCCTGTAAGAGTCAGAATACAGGGTTGGAGTCTTGAGGTGGTCTAAATAGGACATATTACTTATGCCCTTTATTGTTTTTGTAAGGAACCTCTGTGGACATTCCAGTTGTTGGATATGCCTGGTTAGGTACATACCAAAGATGGAATTGTACTCAATGATAGGTCTGATAAATGCCAAATACAGTGGAACAATAACTTCTTTGGACTTAGATGCCATACTTTTGTTTATAACTTGCGCAAAGTTTATAACTTGCACAACATCGAATGATTTCCTCACCACTGTAGACACGTGATGATCAAATGCAAGATTACTATGTGTGTCCCTAACTTCCTGACTACTGGGTTAACTCTAAGGGATATGTTGTCAATATGATAGGTACCAGGGATGGATGACTTTCGAAAGGATACTATTATGCATTTCTTCGCATTTAGTTTTAGTCCATGGCTCAGACAACAGTTGTTTGCCTGTGTCAGCCCCTCCTGGAGAACATTTGTGTCAGTGTGAGATTCAATGAGAGCTCCTAATTTGCAATCATCTGCCAATTTAGTCAGCCAGAGACTACTGACATTGGCCTTGACTTCTGAGAAGTAAATGCCAAAAAGAAGCAGTCCAAGGACTGATCCCTGAGGGACTCCACTTGAGACTGGCCTCTTTGTAGAGATGGAATCCCCAACTCTAACTTCCTGGGTCCTGTCTGTGAGCCAGTTGGCTATCCATCAGGTAACGTTCAAGTTTGTAGCTAACTTACTGAGTTTGTCAACAATAACCGAGTTGGGTATTGTGTAAAATGCCTTGGCCAGGTCAAGGTGAACAATTTTGTCCTCTTTCATTGCTTCCCTGTTGATCATCTCCATGATGACTCTTTCCATGGCTTTACATATATGACTAGTGAGACTTATAGGTCTGTAGTTTCTAGGGTCTGTAGATGGCCCACCTTTGTGCAGATGGATAACTGTCTTTCTCCATTCATGAGTCATGAAGCCTGTTTGGAGGCTTCAGTTAAATAGTAATTCCAGAAGCCTTGATAGGTCATGTTTCATGCTATTTAGAATGCATCCTGGGATATTGTCTGGGCCCATTGATGCAAAGTTCTTGGTCTTAGAGAGAGCTTTAAGGACCTGTTCCCTAGTGATAGTAGGAGGAGTTATATTTGATTATATTTCCTGAGGGAAGGTTGAGGGGGAGAGAGGAGTAAACGTGGAGTTGAATTTATCAGCCAGGAGGTTTGCTACATCTTCTGGCTCAGTATAGGTGGCTCCAATTACAATGAGCTCTGCACACAATATTGCCATTGAGGTTGCGGACATAGCTAAAGAATGCTTTTTGGTTGTCTTTGGCCTAGGAGGCTAAACTTACCTCAAATTTGGCTTGGTTAGACTTTATTTTTCCTCTGAGGTGCTTTGAGAGTTCTTTTATTTTGCTGGGTGCTGCACCTCCTAATTTTTGCCATGATTTTCTTCCTCCTTTAATACATCCAATTGATTTTGTGATTCCATCAGGGTGGCTTGTTTTTGTTAGTTCTGGATTTCTTCCGGTGGGTACAGTTACCTCTATGCAGCTATTAACATGCTTGTACAGGGTTTCTGTGAACAGTTCTGTATAGGCAGAAGTGTTCTCTTTGTTTATAGAGGCTTGAAATTTTGCCTGGTTCTCAATTAATAAAGGAGTTTAGCCTTAGAATAGTTCCTGAACATTCTCAGTTGAGCTTGGGGTCCAGGTTTTATTTATACTTCAACGGTGACCATTATGTGGTCTGACCTTACCAGGGAAGACATTACAGTAGGGGGTGTGTAGCACTGTCCCATATTAGTGAAGACTAGATCCAGTATGGTTACACCCCTCGTTGGTGTATTGACTATCTGGTCCAGGAACTTTGTGTTTACAAAATCCAGAAATTTCTGTGCATGTACGTTTGATGTTGTATAGGGTTCCCAGTTAATAGTGGGGTTATTAAAGTCACCCATGAATATGGTATTGAGTTGGATGGTTAGTGTTTCTAATAAGTTTAAATATATGGTATGGGTTTCCTGGGTCATAGACAGAGACCTATAACTTGCAAAGAAGTGGTATTGGATTTTACCTATGGTGATTTGAGCATAGAGTAGCTCAAGTGCATTGTTCTGTTTGACCATCCTTGAAGTATATTTATTTTTGATATAAACAGAGACAGCTTGACCGTTAGTCCCTGCTTGTGAAGTAGTTGGTCTAAATGTGTGGAAGGCATAATAACCTTGCACTGTTGGTGTGCTCTCCATGGCTTTAAACCATGTCTCAGAGACCAGATAGACATCAGCATTCTCTAGGGTGAAGAGAGCTTCCAATGAGTGGAGTTTTTTGTTTAGGCTCCTAGCACTGAGCAGTTATACCTTTAGATTTTCTTGGTTTTTATGTAATATGTCAGATGTACTTTCAGTTTGGCATTGCCTAAAAAAGGCACTATGGGGGAAGACAATTTTTATTTTTTATTTTAATTTTATTTTACATTTGTTAACCAGGATAGTCCAACTGGATACATGTCCATTTAAAGCAGAGGCCTAGGGAGAAAAGCTCAAAGGTACAGACAGATGAAACATTACATAATACATGATAAACACAGTTTATAGACTCTGTTCAGTCAAGCAAGTTATACAATTTCTCATCATTAAGATTTCATAAGGTAAAAAACCTAAAAATATGATGCAGAAGAGTTGCAAATTAATAATATATGCACATAATCATAGGGAGAGAGCTAGTCAGGCTTGGTGCAAGGACATAGCCAGTGTGATTTAAAATACTGTTTGAGACTTTTCTTGAATTGACTTAGGGTGGGTTCTAGAATAATGTCAACAGGAAGTGAGTTCCAAGTTTTACAAACAGACTTGGCAAACAGTGTCACTGGGTGATTTGTTGGTTTTGACAGTTTGAACTTGGAGTCTGTTAGAAGAGTAGAGTGGTCTGAGGTTACTGTAAGGGTTGATAATGTTTTTAAGTGCTGGTGTATTTTCAGGGTAGTTAAGTACTTTATATGCCACTATAAGCTAGTTGTACTGAATTAGGCTGAGCAGTTCTAGCCACCTAAGATAAGTTAGGTTATTACAGTGGTGTGTCCTGTAGGGCATGCCAGTGGCAAATCTGGCAATGTGATTATAGCAGCTAGAGAGTTTATTAAGATCAGTTTTGCTTAAGTTGGTAAGTAAAGGGGAAGCATAAAGAAGAGTCAAATGTAAATGAGAGAGTGTGATGGCAGTTCTACCAGGTGGGGTTAGGAAAAGTTTAATCTTATATAGTGAGCTACATTTTTTATTGATGGTGTTGATAGTTTGACGTGCATATCAAATTTAAGGTTGTTGTCTAAGATGACACCTAGGAGTTTCGTATAGGCATCTGAGGAGATTATGGTGCCATTATTAGATTTTATGGAAAAGGATAATGCAGAGGACCCATGAGTAGGGGAGAAAAGTAGCAGCTTAGTTTTGTTGGGGTTTAAGACCAGACGACAATCAGAAAACCAATTTTCAACTATGTTAAAAGTATTCTGGGATAATATCCACAGATTTGACTGGGAAGTAGCCGAACAAATCAAAGTGGTGTCATCCGCATATTGAATGCAGTTTGCATCTGTGATGATGGCATAGAGGTCATTAATAAAAATGGAAAACAGAAGAAGTCCTAGTATAGAACCCTGGGAGACTCCCACGGTGTTAGGTAGGAGGCTGGAGAGTTTGTTCTGCCATAGGATGGCCTGTTGTCTACCACTCAGATAAGATTGGAACCATTGGAGGGCTTGACTTTCTAAGTAAATTGATTTCAGAGCATGGATTAGTAGTTGGTGGTCAACCATATCAAAAGCCTTGGAGAGATCAAAAAAGAGGGCTGAGGATAATTTGTTATTGTTTCAGTTATGGTTTATGGCATTAGAGTAGATTAGGAGGGCTGAGTTTGTACTATGATAAGGCCTGAAGTCATGCTGAGAGTTAGCCAAGAGATTGTTCTGAATCAGATATTGCAGCAGTTGTCTATGGATGCACTTTTCCATAATTCTGGCCAGTGGTGACAATATAGCTATGGGTCTGAAATTCGACAGTTCAGTGGACCTGCCACCTTTATGGAGCAGTATAACATGGGATATTTTCTAGATGGAGGTGATGGTAGCTTCTGCTATGGTTCAATTGATTAGAATGGAGACTGGGTATGCTATGGCATCTGCAGCTTTTTGCAGATACTCAGCAGGGAGATGGTCAGCTGATAGGGTAGTAGGTTTTAATTTTTTGATTAGGGCTCAAATAAATGATGAGAAAACTGGCTGAAAGCTAAAGAAGGGTTGGCTACTATGAATAGCTGCCTTTGAACTGTGGCAACTTAGAGTAGCTGGCTAGCAAGGGACTGGATAGTCCAAGTGAAAAAATTTTTTAGCTAATATTTGAAAGCCTAGACGGAAGAGGTACAGGCCATTCCTGGCAAAGCATTGTGGTTTGTTGACCATCTCCTTCCATGCAGGCAAATATTGCACCACCTTAGAATGACATCAGAAGCTAAGCTAATTATTAAAGCCAATCATCTTTTGTTTGTATTGTGGCATCATCTTTGGAGAAGGTAAAATGCTGCTCAATGCTAGGCTCATACCAGCCTGAGAGAGCCGAGAGCTCTATGATGTCTGTCTTTATATAGTCACGGGAGGTATGGCTCAGGTCATTTATTCCCACATGGACTATGATTGAGTCATATTGGTAATTGTGGTCCACTGACCTGAGTGCATGCGGAATGTGGCAAATCCTAGCCCCTGATAAGCAACTGAATGTAACTTTCCCCTTAGCCTGGTGAGAGGGACATCAGTACGTCTCACGATGGAGTCTTCAATGACTAGAATGTTGGATTTTTGTGTTGACTTGCCTTATGAGCTTAGAGGTAGAGACTCCATGAGATGTAGCTCTATGTGTTGGTGGTGTTTTGAAAAAGTGCGTTTGGGGCTGCTAAGGGTATTTCTTATGTGAACTTTGTCTAGGAGATCTTTCTGGTTTATGAAGGGTGCAAGTAAGTGCCTCAGCATATGTAAGCCTATATTTCTGCTTTGAATTGTGCATGATGGGTGCAGCATGTGTACTACTGACAACCCTATTGACATTAGGAGTACTTTTATGTGAGATTATTGCCTCAAGTGATGTATAAAAGCAAAAAACAAAAAACAAGAACCCCCAAGGAATGAATGCTCCAAGCACCACACACAGTCCAAAGATAATAGTAAACAGAAACCACAGGTACTGGAGCAACACAAAGCTGTTAGGGTCAAAAATCATCCAGTCCACAGTAAAATAGTTTATTCAGAAACCACAATAAAATAACTGAAGTAAGCGGTTTCACCCAACAAGGCTTCATCAGACCATATACAGTTACAAAATAGATATTCCCTTTTATATAAAAAAGGCACCAAACCAAAATTAATAAATAATCTTAAAGTGATAGGCATGTCTGCAAATAACAGGCATCTATACACTCAAACTCTTACATAAACAATTAAATAAATCAGTGATATGTATATATATATATATATATATATATATATATATATATATATATATATAAATATATATATATATATATATATATATATATATATGCAAAATATATATATATATATATATAGAATTTTATAAAATATATGCCTGTGCATAAAAGTATATATATATATATATATATATATATATATATATATATATATATATATATATATAAAATACACATAACAACAAAATCCTATCTTAGCCTTCTGGACTTCAAAAGGGCTTCAGGGGTACTTTGTCATTAAGTCCAGGGTCTTGATCCGCCCTGAGCCTAATTATCCATTTAGCTTCCTGACTTTCAGTACAGTTCCTGGTATCCCCACCTCTGGGGTTAGCATATATCATATCAATAACTCTAAACTTAAAGACATGGGTATCATCTGTTCCCAGGACATGTTTAGAAAGTGCATTAACGATATTTTTACTGACGATAAACCTCAAGATTGAACTATCTGCACTAAAAGTCATAATTAGACCCAGTATGAAATCACTAGGCTTATTAACTGCCGGTTCAGAAGTAAGGGTATAGCGCTCACCATTCGTGGTGAAATTGGAATTCATTATTATACTCAAGATGAGGGTGTAAAATCCATTAAACCTCTTCATTTTTACCTCCCCTATCAGGGAATCAACTAATTTACTCGGATAACCTCAACTGACGAACATCTTTTTCATTACAGTACATTCAGTGATAAAATCATTATCCAAATTAAGAATCCTAGCAGCCCTTACTAACTGACCTTTAACAACTGATTGTTTCTGATGGTAGGGGTGATTGCTAGAGAAATAGAGAAATGAATAGTATGCAATCAGTAAAGGTAAACAGGATAATGCCTTAGCAAACGCATTTCGGTTGAGAAAGACCATACATTTAAATATATGGTAATAGATTGTATAATGCATGACATTAGAGGTGGATCTGAGGGCCTGAAGTTGGAAGAACTGGAGTTATTTTGTCAAATAAAATTAAATGCATATAGATACCCAGGATTAAATAACTCCTGTTCAATCAAGTGTTTGTTGAAGCTTAAGAGCTTAGTAAGGTAGATTTGACTGTATTGTAGTTACATTGGTATTTGTTTTAGGAATCATAGTGATAACGTTTTAAAGTTTATTAATTTGTGTGCCTTATTTTGTTAATGTATATTGTTTAATGAATATTTTTTGCATATATGGTTTTATTATTGTGTTATATCAGTTGTATGTGTTTAAAGTGCAGTTTCTCATGCACGTTTTTGCTAGTTTCTGAATGGAACTTGCTGGGTGGGTATTATGATGTAATCAGTTAATTATTCAGTACTCTTTTTTCCTGATTTGAATGTTTGTGTCATATGACATTACGAAATGTTTTAAAGGTATGTCTTTTGGATGTTAGTTGTATCTGAATAAGTTTGAACTTAGTTTCAAACGAAAAGCGATTTATATTATATTGCCACAGTTTCGTACTGGTGCCCTCAGAGTCTTTATTTGTTTTACAGTAGTTTTATTGTCATTTATTTTTGGTGTAGTTTGTTATGGCATCTGGAGGCCCTACTAGTCCGAATCTGTTTTCGCAACTTGTTTTGAGTAGTGCGAACGTTAACTTAACCGCACTCATAGAATTTTGACACAAAAGGTTGATTCTTTGGCTTCGCAGTTAGATGCACTTGATCAACATCATCAGGATACTCATCCTGCTAACATAATCCTAGTCCACAAGCCAACCCCTGTACAATATCAACTACCATCAAAGGACTCATTGACTAATGGGTTGGATCGCCCAGCAAAAATCAATGCTGGAGCGCTCATGAGCAACAGAGCAGCTCAGAATGGGGAAAAAACAAACAGTATTACCTTGGGGCTTATTGGCATTCCCGCTATTACAGAATGGATCAATGGTATTTCTTCTTTGACCTTAGATTTTGCCAACAATGAGCGGGAACAACCGTCTGGAGTTTTTACTTCAAACAATGAAGCAGCAGTTTCTCTAACTAATAAGTTAAATAGCTTGGACTGCAAGCTATTGAAACTAAAGAAGCTACAGTTACAGATTTTATATTTTAAGGAATGTATAAAGCAACACATGGTACCTAAAGGGCTACGAAAGGTACAATATCCTACAGGTTTAGAAGGCAATTCGCAGTTCCATATGGACTTATTAAATTTATTTGATAAACAGGGGTTCGAGTTAGTAGACCTTATGGTGAAACACTTTTCTATGTGGGTGGATGCCATTTCCAGGGAGGTTCTGGTGCTGGACAATGAGATTAATATGATTTTACTTTTACTAGGTACAAATATGATTATACAAGGATTTTCTCCAGCATAGATCAGTGCCTAGTTAAATTAAAGGCCACTAAAATTAAGAAACTCCAGTGGGATCACGCTGCTTATGATGCTGGTACAGCTTATCCTCCCCCTCCACCCTCTCAATCATGGCCTTTAAGTAACAATCAGAATCCTGGGTCAGCAAATAGTGGTGAATATGGATTAATTAATGCAGAGATCACACTTGAATCAGATGAAAACTCTAATTTGGATCCAGTCAGGAAAAGTGAAAGAATATGAAACCAAGGATATAATACGAACTCTAATATTGAAGTGAACTCACAACATCAACAAAATGTTCAGAATCCCAACCAAATGGGAGCGATTCCCAAACAAAGGAATCAAACCCAGAAATGGAGGAACAATCAATAGTTTTCCAAGCAGAAGCGGTAGACTTCGGCCTAACTACTAACTTGGACATTATCACTAACACCACAGGTGACATTCAGATTTTTAATTATTCCTCTGTTTGTGTAGCACCTCAATTGGTCGAGTTATTAGCTAAAGGTTATACCTTTGTCCCCAGGAAGAATCTGAATCTGCCTAGAACAATCATGGACATTAAGTGCTTCACCAGGAAATGTAATTTGAAGCTCATGTTAGGGGATAGGCATGATGTTAGGAATAATCCCATTCATGTAGCCAGCACATTTAATCCACCAAACCACCCAGTATTACAGTCCTTTAAATGGCTTTGTGAATTGGATCTATGTTCTGCCCGTACAAAGGGCAACAATGGGTTTATATAGCAATAACCCACTTCTGGGTGTGGATAATGCTGGATTTTCCCACGGTTGGTGTGGTTTGGTCATGAGGATGAAGCCCGAGTGGCCAAACAAAGACAACCGTGGGTAAATCCAGCATTACCCACACCCAGAAGTGGGTTATTGCTATTATACAATGACATTATTTAAGAAAAAAAATAATGACTTTTCTTAAATAATGGCATTGTATAATGCCTGCTTGCTGCCCTTCCGCAGCTGTCTGGTATTCTGCGGCAGTTCTGATGTACTGCACATGCATATGCTTACGCAGTACAGCAGAGCTGTGGGCAGAAGCAACGGAGAAAGCAAGATCTCCGTTGCATTTTACAAACTGTCTCGCTATGTTAAAGGAGTTTAACATAGCGAGACAGCTTTAAAAAAAAAGCAACGAGAATCCCCGTTGCTTTTTTAAAAGCTGTCTCGCTATGTTAAACCCATTTAACATAGCAAGACAGTTTTGAAAAAAGCAACGGAGAAAGCAAGATCTCCATTGCTTTTTACAAAGTGTCTCACTATGTTAAAGGAGTTTAACATAGCAAGACAGCTTATAAAAAGCAACAGAGAATCTCCGTTGCTTTTTTTAAAGCTGTCTCACTATTTTAAACCCATTTAACATAGCGAGACACCTTTAAAAAAAGCAACGGAGATAGGAAGATCTCCGTTACTTTTTTTAAAGCTGTCTCACTATGTTAAACTCATTTAACATAGCGAGACATTGTGTAAAAAGCAACGGAGATCTTGCATTCTCTGTTGCTGTAAAAAAAGAGTTATATTAATGGAAAAAGTCCGGGCGACTGGACCTTTTTCCATTACTATAACTCTGATTTACAACATGCATGCTGACCAATCAGCATGCACATTTTGGAATATTAATGGGGGGTCGTTGTATAAATATTAATAATGCTTTCCAACCTAATGTTTCTAAACAAGAATGGGAAGCTTTAAACCTGTTAAGAGTTGCAGATGTTAGGGTATGTAAACCTGATAAGGAAGGTGGATTAACCATTATGGATAATTGGGACTACATAGCTCGAATGCATGAGATTTTAGCTACTGAAGCCTATCAAAAGCTATCTTTAAATGAACTTAACATAGCTTATCAGCACATTAAGAGCCAAATAGAGGAGCTATATATAGAAGAAAGGATATATATAGTCAGATACAACTTTATGTGTATGCCTTTTCCTCAAATACCAGTACTTTGTGGCATTCCCAAAATCCATAAGAATTTGGGTAACCCACCAATGAGACCATTAGTTGATGCCCGTAATTCGATCTCTTACCCTTTTGCGAAAATTGTAGATTCAATTCTAAAAAAATACCTAATCCATGAAAAGCAGATCTGTAAGGATTCATGGGCCTTTTTACATAAAATTAGTGAATTACAATTTGATAAAGACCACAGTTTCTTTATGATCGATGTGAAAGATTTGTACACCTCAATCCCTCACCAGGAGGGGATTGAATGGTTCAGGACCTCATTAAATAGAAGAGGTGCACCAAGTAGGGAGATTAAACTGGTAACAGAGCTGCTGGATTTAATCTTGTCGAATAACTTTTTTCTTTTCGATAAGGAGTATTATCTCCAGAAAATCGAGGTTGCCATAGGTTCATTGTGTGAGGCAAGCATAGCAAACATAGTCATGGCCCATTGGGAATCAGAGTTTATTTTCAAAGTAGATAACATCAAGGAAGATATCCTTTTTTATACCAGATTCTAGGACGATATCTTCATAATTATCAAGGGAGATATAGTTAAAGCCACCTCATTGGTTAACTACTTCAGTAATACCACTGACTTCCTGAAATTTACACTTAATTTTAATGATGTCGAGATCAGTTATCTGGATATTAATCTCAGGAAGGATTATGCTAGTCAGTGTTATGTGGTTAGGGTGTACAGAAAAAGTACATATTCTAATTCATTTCTCCATTTCTTTAGTAGTCACCCCTACCATCAGAAATGATCAGTTGTTAAAGGTCAGTTAGTAAGGGCTACTAGGATTGTTACTTTGGATAATGATTTTATCACTGAATGTAGTGTATTGAAAAAGATGTTCATCAGTTGAGATTATCCGAGTAAATTAGTTGACTCCCTGATATGGGAGGTAAAAATCAAGAGGTTTAATGGATTTTATGCCCCCATCTTGAGTATAACAATGAATTCCAATTTCACCATAAATGGTGAGCATTATGCCTTTACTTCTGAACCAGCAGTTGATAAACCAAGTGATTTCACACTGAGTATAATTATGACTTTTAGTGCAGATAGTTAAATCTTCAGGTTTATCGTCAGTAAAAATTGGGACCTATTAAGGAACAACCCTGATCTTTTTCAGAAAGTGGGGACTTTTCCCAAAATTATTTTAAAAAGAGGCCCTAATCTGAAGAATGTATTAGAGTCTAAAGTTACAAAGTTATCAGGACACCTAGGGATGTACAAGTGCAAATCCTCTAGATTTTGTAAATTCATAGAATTTGGCACACATCCTTTAAAATTAATGGTTTTGTATATAGGATAAAAAGTAAATTTAATTGTAACTCAAAATTTGTAGTCTACCTCACTAAATGCCAACAATGCCCTGTTTATTATGTAGGCAAGATGGAACGTAGATTCCGTGAACGTTCTCTATGAACATCAGTATGCCATCAGTAAAGGTAAACAGGATAATGCCTTAGCAAAACACACTTCGGTTGAGAAAGACCTTACATTTAAATATATGGTAATAGATTGTGTAATACATGACATTAGAGGTGGACCTGAGGGCCTGAAGTTGGAAGAACTGGAGTTATTTTGGCAAATAAAATTAAATGCATATAGATATCCAGGATTAAATGATTCCTGTTAAATCAAGTGTTTATTGAAGATTAATAACTTAGTAAGGTAGATTTTAATGTATTATAGTTACATTGATATTTGTTTTAGGAATCATAGTGATAACATTTTAAAGTTTATTAATTTGTGCGCCTAATTTTGTTAATATATATTGTTTAACGAATATTATTTGCATATATGCTTTTATTATTTTGTTATATCAGTTATATGTGTTTAAAGTGCAGTTTCTCATGCATGTTTTTGCTAGTTTCTGAATGGAACTTGCTGGGCGGGTATTATGATGTAATCAATTAATTATTCAGTACTCTTTTTTCCTGATTTGAGTGTTTGTGTCATATGACATTACGAAATGATTTAAAGGGATGTCTTTTGGATGTTAGTTATATCTGAAGAAGTTTGAACTTAGTTTCAAATGAAAAGCGCTTTATATTAAATTGCCACAGTTTTGTACTGGTGTCCACAGAGTCTTTATTTGTTTTACAGTTTTTTGAGAACTAACTGGTTGTCAGTAAACATGAGGCAATTTCTACATTGTCTCACGATGCCTACATCCACCAAGCCAGTAAGGGAGACAGTAGGAAAGTTCATATCCATGGCAACAGACCCTTTTTTATTGATTAGACTGTTGAAGGGAGAATATCAATCACTGTCAGGAGTATCTGGTTTGCAACTATGTGGACAGTGCTTGTCACTGCAAACTAGTTGTCTTGTGTGCAACTTGGAGACATTTCAATTGTGCTTTGTGATGCCCCTGCACTGGCCCAGTAATCAAGAAGTCTCAATCCTCACCACTGGCAACAGTAAGGGACATACTCATTGGGAGGATTACAAGTACACACACAGTAAAGTACAATTTCCCTTAAGAGAACACAGAGATCACAGTCAGTCTGGGGCTGGTTTATGTCTCTTTCTCCATTTTCCCAATATGACTCCCCAGTGGCAATGCTATATGGTTGAGATCTCAGCTGAGTAGCCAAGCCAAAACCTCCAGCACCCTCTCTGTCCAACCAGTGCTTTGTGTCCCTGCCCAAATAGCTCTCACACACACACACACACACACACACACACACACACACACACACACACACACACACACTTTGAAATATGATTGATATACAAACACACAAACACACCTGGGAAAGGCTGACACAGGTTTACTGGCTATGCCCTCTTTTGCCCAGATTATAAGGTAGTAGCAGCTGCCATCATTCACCCTTACTTATTAGCTACTATAAGGCCCTTACCAAAGGGTGCCCAATCCTACTGTGTAATGTTACTATTATCCAAATGGTAACTGTGACCAATACTTTCAAGGCTATTTAGGAGTGACATGTAAAGTGTTACCAAATACATATGCAAGTACTTTAAGACCTTAAATATACTTAATAATCAATAATAAAAGAACAAGGCAATACTCAGACAACACATTGACTACAGAGTTCAGAATCACAGGAAATATTTTAAAACAACATTGCAGGATAGTCTCAAATAAATACAAAAAACATCTAAACTAATCTTTATTATATTCCTGTCTGTATCTAAAAGATACTATACCCTAAATAACTTGCTTAGAGAGCAAGGCAAATGCAGATGAGAAGTGCTGAATGGATGTTTCTAGATCCAAGACAAGATACGAAATGCACACACTTTCTCTGAGAGAGTTCTTAAATTAATAATCAACATTACTGCTGGGTTAGCTCAGATGACATCACTCTTTGTCATACTGCCTTCAGTTCCCAGGCTAACAGAAACTTAACAAAATTTAACATTTCTCTGTGAAAAATACATATCTCTCAGATTTGAAATATCTGAATATCTCTGGAATTATAGACAAACTCACTAAACTAGGTATAAATCCCTATGTCACAAGATAGGTTGCCAACTGGCTCACTGACAGAACCCACACTGTGAAAGTAGCAGACTCTAAATCCAACTTCAAACCAGTGACAAGTGGAATACCACAGGGTTCAGTCCTAGGTCTTCTCCTGTTTGGTATCTACGTCTCTGAAGTACAGGCTAATACAGAAGGTCTTTGGCTAACAAAGTTCGCAGATGACTGCAAACTAGGAGCCATAATCTAAACTCCTAATGATGTGGACATCCTACAAAAGGGCCTCACTGAGACAGATGCCTGGTGTCAAAGACATGGCCTCAAGCTCAATGCCAAAAAGTGCATTGTCATCCCTTTTGGTAAAAACTCTGTACCCATGAACTACCATATAGGGGGTAGTCTACTTAACACCGAAAGTGTGATAAGAGACCTTGGGATACAGGTGGACAGTAGTCTCTCCTTTGATAATCACATCGCCACAGTAGTCAGGAAATCTTTCTACGTGGCACACCTCATCACAAAAGGTTTCTCATCCAGGAAAAAAGAGGTCATTGTTCCCCTCTACTTATCACTCATTGGACCCATTATAGAGTACAATGCCCCTTTTGGTATGTACCTCACAAGAAATCTACAACAACTGGAAAGGCCACAGAAATTCCTCACAAAGAAGATTACTGGCCTCAAACAGATGCCCTACTCATACCATCTCAAAAAACTCCAGCGTTACTCTGTCGCATATCGCCTACTCAGAGGCGATCTCTGCCTAACACACAAAGCTGTGTCAAACCCAGAGCTGTTGGACATGCTCCACATAAAGAAATCCCAATCCCTCCGAGCTACACACTCCAGGGACCTAAACCTTGTCACCACAATAAACAGAATATGCTGGAGGGATAGATTCCTGTCCCAGAGACTTCCCATACTCTGGAACAAACTACCTATCTATATCAAACAAAGCTCCTTATTAGCACTCTTCAAGAAAAATCTTGATGTTTGGATGGGAGATAGGAAATTCACCCCGGGAATCACTTCTGTGGCTCTGCTTGACAGGGGCACAGGAGAATAATTTTCTTGGGTGGCAAAAGCCAGGGTACCGTTTGGCTAGGCTTATATAGGCTCTAGGGCCAATAGTACCTACCTATGGACCTATGAACCTATGTTTGCTCAGAACTGGAAATTGTAAAACAATTAAATACTTTTACATTTTAGACCTAGTAATTACTTCTCTCCAAGACAATAGAAAGAAATTTCTAGCTATAGACATTGTTTCTGGTTGCTGCACTGAAGCATAACAATATTCACAAATAACAAAGAATTATTTACAAAATTCCACATAGCTGGGCTGGCAGTGTCACATGCTTCTACAGGAAAATTGTCAGTCAAGGTGTCTGAGTCTGTACAGAGCTCTTCCAAACACTTGAGGAGAAACTAATACATAGACCCTGAACATTTAAGGATGAAGTGTTTAGGAAGATATTCTGAAGGTCAAAACAAATCAAGCAGTACTTACTGAAAACAAAGAATTAGCTTGTCAAGAATGGGGAAAAGAGGGGAGTTGCATGAATGGCTACTGCCTGGCTACTACTAATGCTGGTCTCACCGCAGCTTCACTCTGTTGGGATACAATACTCCTTTGCTTCTTCCCTCACCAGAAGCAAGATCTTAGCACCAATCCCAAGAATAGAAGCAGGCCACAGCCTGTTTGGTGATCCACAGTCTTGTCCCAGATGATACAAGGGTCTGTAGGCATGTAGACTTTTTCTGGCAGATGCCTCAAATAGCAACCAGACCAATCAGGTACATTAAGCACAGACACTCACTCTCCAACCAGAAACAGTGAGGAACCAATGCACTCTGCTCCTACTCCCACCAGGATCAGAATATAAGCACAGATTCCAAGCTGTCATCTATAAAGCAGTTATTAGGCTTTCCGGTGATCTCCAGGAAATAATTTCACTGTACTCCTTCTCTCACCAGGAGAAAACAGAAGCACTAATCCCAAGATGACTACTGAGAAGCAGAATGTGGGATCTCCAATAACTGGTGGTCTTGCAATAGATGCTTAAAGGGAAGATGAAAACAATGTTTTATCCTAAACACTGCAGTGTGTACTATGCAGTTAGATATGAAAGTGGGTAACTTAAGATTTAGCTATCAAAAAGTTAAATTTTAGTGGAGAGCCACTATTTTTAAAAGAGCAACATAGATTGAAAGGGGGTTGGCACTTTTTTATTATGGTACTATTGAATACAGTAGGGTGGCCAATAAATTTAAATAGTTGGAGGGGAGTGATTTCACATAATGATAATTGTGTGCTTACTCACATCAGCCAGTAAAAGCAGAGAGGAAACAAGATATATGGTCAAATTAACATAAGGGCAGGCAACTAGAAAGACAGTGGCATTTACGAACACAACAGTAAAAGGGTTGCAGTGTAGAAAAAATTCTGTCTGACTCACAAGAGACAGAGCTGTGGTCTCTTTTCAAGTTTTAATATGCAGTTAAAAACAGAACACAAGTAAAACACAGTGTAAAGAAAACAAATCACAGAAGGCAAAACTGAAACATTTTTTATTTTTATTTTACATTTGTTAACCGGGGGTGTCTGACTGAGCTGAAAAGGCCCATTTTCAGCAGAGGCCCGGGGAGAAAAGCTCCACTTAGAAAAATTACAGATACATTTAGATATTTAGACATGATAAGTATACACATAAATTACAATACACATGTTTTTACAGTGGTATGCAGCAGATCAACAGTTACAGTGAAGAGAAAAAACAAAAAAATATTAATTTAAAAATAAAGTAATTAATAGATTTGTGGTGTAAAGCTGAAATTTGGAACATAGGTAGAATACATACATAGTACACAGGTACAGTACATACATTGTAGGCAATAAAGTAATACAAAATACAAGAAATAAACAGCAAACTAACCCTTCCCTCACAGCAAGCTGTGGCAGAGTCTGCGTGAGCCCTTCCAGTAAAATCTATACCTGCACTGGTGGAATGTTCAAATCAGACCCAGTCTACTGCTGTGTGTGTGGTTAATGGTACATTATGGTCGTTGCATGATCTTTGGAATCACTTTTCATTTCATTATCACTTGGGGAGCCTTCCACAAAGCCCCATGTATCCACTATCCTCCTTTTTCCACTGGCCATATGACATCCTTCCTGCAGAGGAGTGAAGAATATCCTCATGTCAAAGATGCATACATCATGAAGCAGAATCCTTCTGTGAGCCTCTGCAGCCACCACAAGATCACTGGATGTGTAATTACTAATTCTGTCATGGGGTGGTGCACATGTGACATATGGAGAGAGGCACTATGTAATGCAATGAAACAAATACACACATATACATATACCTTTGCTATCTTCATGTATTTACATATATATGGAGTTGGTTTAAATGTTATAGTAATGTCTAAGATGTTATGTGATGTTGGCCATTAGCTTAGTAATGTCCTATGACCCTATGAGTATTTCACATGTACTGTGTTGAGGTGTGTATGTACTGTACACCTACAAGAGGGTATTACAAGCTATGATGTGAGGTAATGTATTGATGGCTGGTGCTACCATTTCATTACAAGTTCCTTCCATAACACCTGTGGTAATATGCCTCCTGAGAAATGTTGACATAGGATGGTCCATTATGTATATTGTTGGCTAAGGAAGGCATACATTCCTGTAGTGAAGCAGATCAACATTTTACACAGTTCTCATCCCACCATCACAGTGACACCTGCAGTATGGCACAGGTGTGCATGTGTCTACCTGCCATTATTAAATGTTTTGAGGCAGATGTCAATATAAATTTATAATGATTTCATGGACACACGTCTTATTTCATCCACATGTAATGTTGTGATATACACAAAATTATCACATGTTATGATTAAATTGCAATGTTGTGGAATACAGTATATGCATAATTGTGTTGCTATTCCCAAGTGTTATTGAGGTGGTCACCAGCATCACTGTGTGACTTTCAGCATTTGTGTCAATAACTGTTCTGCACGAGCCACAACCAACTCATTTGTAATATGTCCTTATATGGTATCAGGCCACTCAAATACAGCTTTCCAATGAAAAACATATAGCCATATGGTGTGCAATTGATGTAATTATGTGACATAGGTACAGTTGTTTGACTGTGTGAACATTCGCACTGTGTGACATGTAATGCATAACCAAGGTTGTATTTGGGGGTGTTGTCACAAATCATTTATTTAAATAAGTGTGAAATGTTAAGGGGAATACATAACTGAGCTGTTTGTGGATGCCATCAGGCATACTCAACCAGAGACAATAAACAATCTGCTAGCTGAGAGTTTGTCTCACACTTCACCCCCTGTCACCACTGGCCATTAGCCAAAGTGTACATGCAAACATTACTCAAGTTATTTTCTCAGGAGAGCTCTTCTGTGCACTGTCTAAGGGTAGAAACACAGAATCAATGGTCCCTGATAACATCTGAAGTGGTCTATACCGTGACTTAAAAACCTGACCGACAGCCAGACAGAAGGGTGTACAGCAGCAGTTATCCATCTGATCAAGGTGGGGCCATCACCTTATGCAGGGACTTACAGAAGCATAATCTTGACTCTCCTCATCTGTAAGGCAGACCAACAACTCCTCATGAACATTATCAAAAAGGACACAGGTAATCTCCTGACTGTGTACCAAACCCATGTTTGGTTTGTTAAGGCTACATCATTCTTATTAAATCTGTTTGATGTCTTCAAGAAGGTCACCAAGGACATGCATGATGAAAAGATATAATCCTGCATAACTTGACCTGACCAAGGCATTTGACACAAATCCGCTCTCAGGTATTACAGGGAAACAGTCTCAAGTGGGCATAAACACCTATGTCACTAAGTGGGTAAACAAATGGATCACATACAGGACACATAATGTTGAAGTGTGTGATGTCACCTCTAGCTAGACTCGATTGACAAGGTCCGTAACTCAGGGTTCTGTACTAGGCCCTTTCCTGTTCAGTATTTAAGTCTCATAACTCAAGACAAACTTACACATCCTTTGTCTAACCAGCTTTGTGGATAACTGCAAATTGTGGACAATCATTTAATCCAAGAACATTATTAATATACTGCAGAAAGGATTGTTGTCTGAGCCAGAGACACAATAGATTAATAAAAATCCTGATTAGTTCCTTTATAAAAGCAAATACACAAGCTAATTACAACATAGACAGCATTTACCCTATAAGCAGACCAAGTGGTACTTGACCTAGTTACTCAGGTAGATAGTAAGCAGAACTTCCACCAGTATTTGCCCACAGTGGTGACAAATCCCCTGTATGCAGCACATATCCTGAGTACGAGCAGGACATTATAGTCCCATTGTTCTACATCAAAGAACATTATAATCCCATTGTTCTACATCAAAGAATGTTATAATCCCATTGTTCTACATCAAAGAACATTATAATCCCATTGTTCTACATCAAAGAACATTACAATCCCATTGTTCTACATCAAAGAACATTATAGTCCCATTGTTCTACATCAAATAGCATTATAATCCCATTGTTCTACATCAAAGAACATTATAATCCCATTGTTCTACATCAAAGAACATTATAATCCCATTGTTCTACATCAAAGTATGTTATAATCCCATTGCTCTACATCATAGAACGTTATAATCCCATTGTTCTACATCAACGAATGTTATAATCCCTTTGTTCTACATCAAAAAACTTTATAATCCCATTGTTCTCAGGTCTCATCATACCGATAATTGAGTACAATGCATCATTTTGCATGTAACTCACCACACATCTTCCATGGATGATTTACTCAAGGGTAATACTTTTGCCACAGTGAGATCCCACTCATCTTATCAGCCATACATAAGTATTTTTTGTGATGCATAACCATTAGGAGTTGACAGTGCAGACTTTCCTTCAAGGTGTTATACAAGATGCATATGTGATGCGCGTTCCTGTGATGCACCCAGTAAATACACAGCTCATTGACAGCATTGATGGAATGAGTTACATTCTTGGAAGTGTGGATTGTGGCATATATGTGTCAGATAAACAGGATTGCTTGTAATTTAAACTACAGATGTAACAGTGTCCCACTTAACACATCCAAAAAGGGGTAATTTTTGAGGAAGGTGTGCTTGATTCCCATTATAGATTACTAACAAATCATTTCAGATGTACAAGTCAGTTCATGCAGAACCTATGTAATAATTCACTATCACATATTTTATTCTAATGACACAATTAATGGTGGTGTTATTCTGATATTGCCTATGATATTGCATGCTTCTGTCTACTGTTGTCCATCTGTCTGTTGAATGTGTCCTGACTGATTGAGACCAATGCTGACATTTCATTCATATTCAAGCAACTCACATCTTCACAATATACACACAGCCCCTATTGTATAGACTGCCCTTGATAAATGTCCTCTCCAGTGATCATGTCAGGGTGGTTATATCACAACCAATCATGTCCACTGATATGTGACCTTGTATGACAGTCACATAATATACAATAACTGTGTGATGATATGACTATACCCACACAGGGGGTGTAAACAGCAGAACATACTGTATCATATACATATGTGATTAATGTTCATGCTACATGTGTCTTGTCTTTGGGGTGTACATACATTGACATGCCTTTATTTGTGTCTGCTTCACCTTCCTTCATTCCTACCGTTCTTGTGTGTGGCCCTTTTCAAAACACACACTTCCCCAGACTACTGTCTTTGTAATGCAATCTATGTAGCCTTGATGGTCACCACCAAAACATTTATTTCAGTATGCCTACAACATGTCTGTAATGTACTTTGCACTGACTACAGTTTCCTATAATGTGTATTTATTGCCTTAAATTAAACCCTGGTAGTCATTGTGGCGGTCTGCTTAATCTCACAGAACAAGGTTGCTCTTAAATGAACTTGCCTGCCTTTCTGAATGTGTTTGTGTTGGTTTACATAGATTCCTGGCTGGCAACACTGTTCCTGACCATGAAACCGCTTTAGTTTCCATATAAACATGATGCGTGGAATGCATTTGCAATTAGCGCTGCTGTTTATCATGCTATCCCGTAAACTCTGAGTAGGCTTTGCACTAAACCTACACAGAGTTTATTGAAACCCTGGGAGTGTAACCATCTCTTATGTTTAGACTGACCTTGTCGTGCCAATCAAATGTCCAGATTTTCTCAAAATGTCCAGATTGTTGACTTGTATGTTTGGTCTATTCCTCTTAAATTATTTAGTTTTCAAACAAATCTCTGAGGATTAAAACCATTGAATAATACCAGACATTTGAGTTTCGGACTTCATATTCTTCAGAAAATGCTGTTAAACACACATGCTGTTATTCTAGCTACTTTCTATGTTTATGAGAGGGAGAGAGGGAAATGTTATCAGTGTGGACAACATGCAGAAATAAATCTGTCTTCTTTATTCTGCCACTGTCTTTGCTGGTGAGGACTGGGAGATTTTACTGCCTAGAAGAGACCAGACCTCAACAAGTTAAGCAGGGGGTGCTTACCATTTATTAAGATCATATCTTGGGCTATAGAAGTGTTTGACTGTTTTATTTTTGTCTTTTTCAGATATCAGAACATAATCACTGTGCCCCATGTACTACATATAGATATATACGTTATAGCTAGACATGCAGATATTTCATATAGGTCTACACTTGCAGCGTTTATAGATCCACATTTACATCATTTACTTACAAGTGACATTTCAGTAATTTTATTTTTTTTCTTAACTGTGGTTCATTTCATCACTGTTATTTGGACTGTGTGGTGTACCTCCATTGTTTTTTTTTTTCATTTCTTCCTACTGTGCAGTAAATGTGGGGTCAAACTCCAACATGACACTGTAGGGGGATTGTCCAAGCACAAAATACATAAATAAATAAATAAATAAATAAATAAAATATTTCACTTACACTTTTAAAGCTTGAACATTTGATTATGTGTGCCTCATATTTGAAGGTCTTGACTAAATAAAAGGAATATCTATCTGTCTATAAATATATGGGCCCTATGAATACATTGAATGTTCAGATGAGCAAATGTCAGAAGATCGAGCCAGGAAACTCAAAAACCTGGAAGCTCTAACAGCATGGACCTTCATTGTGTAGGATTTGGGTACAGTGGGGAGAGAGGTTATCCTATCTACTCCACTATACAGTGATATCAGCTTTGGTGTTTCTCCCATTTGAGTTTCTGTATTTTGAACTTTCAGGACTTGATTTGCTAACATTTTCTCATTTGAGTGTTTGATATATTCATAGGGACATATATAATATATAATATATATATATATATATATATATATATATATATATATATATATATATATATATATAAATAATGAATGTGTGTATGTGCATGCATAGTGTGTATATATTTAGCTATCGATATAGACAGATAAACACACACACACACACACACACACACACACACACACACACACACACACACACAAAACTACAGTTAAATTTATCACAATTACTTGGATTGTGTCAGCCAGCAGTACACATCTAGTGATTTGTTTTCACTTTTTTTCATACTGTAGTATGATCTTGGAGTTGGTATATATAAGTCATGAGATGTGAGGCCAAGTACCCCACATCAGAGTGCAAGGAGGGGCTTGTCCCCTTGTAAATAATGATAATTTTTCTATTTTTTTCATAATTTTCAAATTACATGTTTTCACTCTAAAAAAAAAAAAAACAGGTGTAAAATATTGTGCCAAATTCCAAAATAATTGTTCTGAATGAAGTCTGCCCTGATTCCAAAGATTTGCAATCAGTGTAAGTGAGTTACTTCTGTGTAAGGTTTATCTAAAGCAGGCTTACATAGGGAGCCAGGTTCCAAAAGTGTGCTCTCAGTGTAAGTGGTCACTTACACTGAAGCAAGTTTTTTAAAATTAGGCCCATTGTTCAAGGTGTCTACTGACCATATAATATGCATGTATCTAGTATCTATGTATGTGTGTATATATATATATATATATATATATATATATATATATATATATATATATATATATATGTGTGTGTGTGTGTGAGTGAAATTTTATAGAAGTTTCTAATTGTTGTCAAAATTTTAACTTGTGCTTTTAGGATACTCTAATATTAAAGAATACACGTTCTTTCTTCTGTTTCTTTATTTTATAATGACCTACTGAAGTACAGTTCAGGTTAAGTATTTTATGTTTATAAGACTGTTCTACTTGTTTTTTAGTGAAAAACTCTTTAACCTATGGGAAAATTAAAAAAAAGATATATTGTAAGCAACAATCACGTGTGAAAATTTCATAAGCAAAACTTTTCCATTCTTCGACTTGTGTTAATAGGCCATTGCATGTTAATCCAGCCATAAGTATTAGTCATCATGACAACACCACAATGAAATCAGTGTGAAGTATTTGTATCATCATTGGCATGTAGTACTAACCAATTCAAGTTATCCATTGCAAAAGTGAGATAAGATCTTCAAATAATTCAGTAATGCAATTAGCTTGCTATTTAATATGAACATGTTATATAACTTGGGAAGGAAATCTTAATTTGGGAGCAAATTACAATTTGCATTGCAGTTATGCTCACACAAACACAAACGCACACACACACACACACACACACACACACACACACACACACACACACACGCACACACGCACATACGCACACATACACTCTGCATTCACAATGAGAATAACTGGTTATGAAAACAGTAATCTGAAAAGTATTGTGGAGATGTCAGCAATGCAAATATTATCCTTCGCCATGCATTTGTAGAAGATCTTCTCCCAGCACTGCTTTTTACTGACTTCTTTTGTCTTCAGAGAAGTGAAAGGGATTTAACTTTCACATGCATTTCTTTGAAAAATGATGGCACATATTTCCACATTAATGTGGACACCTGCCAAGTCCTGTTTTCATGTCCCAAAGAGAATAAACAGCAGAGAACTGCAATGTGTACTGTACAAATGTGTCTGATGGGAACATTATTGGATGATGAAGAAAATGCACCTTCATATCTTTGTAACATTTCAAATGGCAATCCAGTTTATATCAGAAGAGGAAATGTATTAGTAACAAAATTGCTTTCCTTACAGTGTAGCAGTTTTAAAAATGTTCAAATCATTGCAGAAATGTCTTGAGTTGCAAGCAATTTCTGTGTAATTATTGAAGTGTTGCAATAATAAAAATGGCAAAACATAGAAAGCATTTTCTGGTAGCAGGAAAACTGCTTGGAGGTGCACAAACTATGTCAAAATGTATTGCTATTCCATCAAACTTTTTGAGCTACAGAGCAATAGAAATTGATTTGTCTTATTTTTATTGAACAGATTCTGTCACTCTTGTCTCAGTTTCTTGACTTCTTCCAAATTGTAAGCATTATATTATGGGTAATGGTTCAGCAAAACATGATGCAATGAATTCAGAAACTGTTGGTTTTATTTTGAAGGAGACAGATACAAGTATAGGCATTTGTTATTTAACAAGAGAACATTTTTTTTTAATATGTACTTTGCAGTTAAACATTAAAAGCAGATGTCATTTCATGTTAAATGGTTCATTGATGGTGTCACACTACTTTAAAAAGTGCAATGCATTTCTCTTTGAATCAATTTGATCTTATATACAGCGTAAACTCTCGCTTGGCTAAGTATTTCTGTAGTTTCTCTTCTTCCTCTTCATAATATTTTCTAAAGGAGGTATTGCTTCAGAAAGCTTCTAAACAGACTACTTTTAGAAGCTGCACATTCATGCTTGAACTTGATCAGATTGACTAATCCATTTCATTTGTAAAACATGGGCCCTATTCATGTAGTCATAATATCTAGAAGAGGAACATCAACCACAATACCTCTGTGATGCAATTTCATTAACCCTGACATTGAAAAGTATTAATTCTCTTTATAGGGTTCATTGTCTGCTCTGCCACAAAAATCTGAAAATCATATATTAATTTCCAGTATTTTTCAAAACGTAATGTCCCATTTTAAAGCCCGTTGCAGTTTTGCTATCCATGGCCATAGTGTAATAATGTACTTGATGGGTAGCCTACCGTTTTCTCTAAGAGATCAAGAACCACTTATAAGATTAAAATGAAAACAACTTGAAAAGCTATCCAGTAGTAGTACGCATTTGCTAATTACTGTAGCTGAGAGCTGAATGCCAAGTACCTCTGTTTGTTTACATAATAAAGGAAGACTTGCTACAACTCCATTAGTTGGTTCTCCCTAGTAAAATGCAGGGGTAGCTCATGAATTGCCAAAACATGCATAACAGATAGTCATTGGGCAAGACCAAGTTTAAAAGAAAAGCCAGGACAGGATGGTTGATAACCTGTGCATGAATTAAATTATGTGGGTGCCCCCATTGTCCAGTTAAAAATTCTATTTTCCCCTATGGAAACTGAAACTCTTGTTTAAGTGTAAAAGCTGTGAGATCTTCTTATAGCTAATTTCAAGAATTCTTTGGTAACATGCAGATTTTGATATGCTGGAAAGTAGATCATCCATTAAATGTGTCCCTTTTGTTAAATATGTATATAACATATTACATGGGCAGCTTTTCTTGAAATATGATATTTGTTATGATATCATGATGCAAATAGTACTTTATTATATTGTCTCAAAAACACACTGTGAGTAATTCATATCATTTTATATCTAACAAAGAAAATGTCTACAGTTTATCAAAAACTAAATGATACATGTGTGGAAAACACTTTTCCTTCAAATTCTTCTCTTTGCAAGTAACTCTGCAGCACACAAGGTAAACTAAGACCCAGGGACAGTTATAAAACGGTGACATTGCCCTTTTCTCTTATGTTGCATAAATCTTTACTATAGCATGCATTGAAATAATTATCAGTAAGGATGGAAATATCAAAATAATCAGTTTATTTTGCTTAATTTTGGAAAGGATACTTTGAATTCTGTTAAGTAAATTCACCTAGCTAATGCATCAACATATTGCAAATTTCACTTCTGTCCAATCATATGGAGACAATTTCAAAAAATCTGTGTCATGATGTACAGTCTATTGTACATTTATAGCAGTAGTAAGGTAAGTTCATATGCTTGCATTTCTTGAGCAACATCAGGCGATCCAAATGTTAACTGAAGTGTACCAACAGCAGACATGTCCCAGTAATATTTACATTGTAAACCAGGGTGTGCACAAGTGGCACAGATCCTATGGATATGGTACTAGTCTCCATGAGAATGGTTGTAACTGCAAAGTAATACTGAGGAAGTCACATGATATGCACACCCAATAGAATTAATACCAATTTCCTAAAGCTATATTAACATCATAAATCAACCCTGCCTGTTAAAACAAATAAAATATATGCTGCATTGGGTTCTTATTGCGTGATTGAAAATTGTAAATGGCAAACCCATATTGAGCGAACCCGATAGGTCAAAACGTCAAAACGTCGTGCGCATAACATGGAAATCGCCTTAGGGAATATTTCCCCCTTACTTCAATGCAGTGCGATCTTGGAGTAGGAATATTTAAGTAGCGGTGGTGTGGGGGGGGGGTGCAGCCCCCTGCCTACAGTGTGTAGGTAAGTATAGTTTTTTATTTTTATTTTTTTATTATATTTTTGAAATTTCAAACATCGCTCTTATGGTGTCGACCATATGGTGTTCGATGTTTGAAACTTTCAAAAATATAATATAGACCCGCTGCAATTATGAGCTGTCAAATAACTAACTTTACTTCACACTAGCATGTCATTGGTCTGATGTTGCATATAATGTCTGAAAAAAATATTTAGAAACTTTTCATTGTTCAAAGACAATTCATAGGTTCGTAGGTTCATAGGTAGGTACTAGGCTATTGGCCCTAGGGCCTATACAAGCCTAGCCAAAAAGGTACCCTGGCTTTCACCACACAAGAAAATTATTTTCCTGTGCCCCTGTCGAGCAGAGCACAGAGGTGATCCCCGGGATGAATTTCCTATTTCCCATCCAATCATCAAGATTTTTCTTGAAGACTGCTAATGAGTAGCTTTGTTTGATATAGATAGGTCATTTGTTCCAGAGTATGGGAAGTCTCTGGGACAGGAATCTATCCCTCCAGCATGTTCTGTTTATTGTTGTGACAAGGTTTAGGTCCCTATAGGGTGTAGCTCAGAGGGATTGGGATTTCTTTAAGTGGAGCATGTCCAACAGCTCTGGGATTTACATAGCTTTGTATGTTAGGCAGAGATCACCTCTGAGTAGGCGATATGCGATGGAGTAATGCTGGAGTTTTTTGAGACGGTCTGTGTAGGGCATCTATTTGAGGCCGGTATTCCTCTTTGTGAGGTAATTCTGTGGCCTTTCCAGTTGTTGTAGATGTCTTGTGAGGTACATACCAAAATTGGTGCTGTACTCTATACTGGGTCTAATGAGTAACGAGTAGAGGGGAACAATGACCACTTTTTTCCTCGATGAGAAATCTTTTGTGATGAGGTGTGCCACGTAGAAGTATTTCCTGACTACTGTGGTGCTGTGATTATCAAAGGAGAGACTACTGTCCACCTGTGCCCAAAGTCTCTTATCACACTTTCGGTGTTAAGTAGACTACCACCTATGTGGTAGCTCATGGGTACAGAGTTTTTACCAAAGGGGATGACAATGCACTTTTTGGCATGAGGCCATGGCTTTTACACCAGGGATCTGTCTCAGTGAGGCCCTTTTGTAGGATGTCCATATCATTAGGAGTTTCAATTTTGGCTCCTAGTTTGCAGTCCTCTGTGAACTCCATTAGCCAAAGACCTTCTGTGTTAGCCTGTACTTCAGAAAAGTACATACCAAACAGGAGAGGTCCCAGGACTGAACCTTGTGTTACTCCATTTGTCACTGGTCTGAAGTCAGATTTGGAGTCTGCTGCTTTCACAATGTGGGTTCTGTCAGTGAGCCAGTTGGCAACCCATCTTGTGACATAGGGTCTTATACCTAGTTAGTGAGTTTATCTATAATTCCAGAGTGGGGGATGGTGTCAAAAGCCTTGGCAAGATCTAGAGAGGCTGTGTGAACCACCTTACCCTTGTCTACGGCTTTGGTGACTGCTTCAAAGAAGTCTATCAGGATTATAAGACATGATCTGCCTTTTACAAACCCAAACTGGGTGGGGTCCAGAGTTTGGTGATTACCAGTGTCATTGTTCATAAGTTCCATGATGATACGTTTCATAGCCTTGCAGACCAGGCTCGTCAGGCTAATGGGGCGGTAGTTCTTGGGGTCCGTGGTGGCTCCGCCTTTGTCTAGTGGGATAACCATCGCTGTGCACCATTCACTGGGCACAAAGCCTGAAGTGAGGCTATGAATGAACGTGGTGCTTAGGTGGGTTGCCAGTTCATTCTGTAGTTCATGTAGAAAGCAGCCCGGGATGTTGTCAGGTCCCATGGATGCTGTGTTCTTGG
Source organism: Protopterus annectens (assembly GCF_019279795.1). Taxonomy (NCBI): domain Eukaryota; kingdom Metazoa; phylum Chordata; order Ceratodontiformes; family Protopteridae; genus Protopterus; species Protopterus annectens. The sequence continues at coordinate 823,042,392 of NC_056749.1, read as the reverse complement.
CTTTGGAGAGTGTGGTTTTTACCTTTGCAGCCGTGATTATAGGAACTTTGCATTCTTCCAGTATAGAGATGGGCCATTTAGAGGTTGAAAGGGGGGTAAAGTTAGCACTGAACCTATCTGCCAGGATGTTGGCAATATCAGTTGGTTCTGTATATTTAGTGCCATTGTGCTGTAACTCAAAGCAGATCTGAGTGTTGCCATTGAGATTCTTGAAAGAGTTATAGAGTGCTTTGTGGTTGTCTTTAAAATCAGTGGTGATTTTGTTTTCTTAACTAGCTTTGGAGGATTTTATGAGGGATCTCAGCTTCTTACTGACGCTGACCAGGGAGTTCTTCCAATCATGGGATTTTACTCTTTTTTGCAACAGTTTCTTTCTTCTGTTGTAGAGTTTGTTTATGGCAGGGGACCACAAGATTGGCTTCCTGTTTTTGGAGGATAGTATATTTGTTCAGTTAGGGATACCACGATCCATGCACTTGTGTAAGTGCTTATAAAGTATATTTGTGTAGGATTCAGCCGTCTTACCTCTATTGTCCATCTGCATGGGTGTCATGAAGTTTGCCACTTCTGTCTCAAGAAGCGTGAAGTTGACTTTGGAGACATTTTTTATATTGGTTTCCCTTATGGGGGTTGTGGGCGGGATGTGGATGTCTAGGCTGATTAGCTTGTGGTCGTATCTGACCAACGAGGAATTGACCTCTGGTGTGGAACATCGGTCGCCCATGTTGGTAATGACCAGGTCTAAGGGGGGTGTGAATAAGTTGATCCAAGGCGTTGGAATTTATGAATTCCAGAAAATGTTGAGCAAAAAAGTTTGTACATGAGTAGTTTTCCCAGTTAATGGTGAGGTTGTTGAAATTACCCATTATTAGGGTGAGGTAGCACCCTAATATTTTCCAGTGTATCAAGAAATGAGGAGTGGGAATCCTGGGGCATGGTGGCGGATCTGTAGCAAATTACAATTTGGATTGCGGTCTTGCTGAAAGTTTATTGCACTTGGATAATCTCTGATGAATTATGCTGAGCAACTAGTCTGGAGGTGTGGATATCCTTAATGAATATGGACAAGCCTCTGCCTTTAGTGTTTCAGTCCAGGGTAGGTGGCCGAAAGGTGTGGTATGAATTATAGTCTTGTAATGTAGGGGTACTCTCTGGAGCCTTGAACTAGGTCTCTGTCACTGCACAGATGTCGATGTTCTCCATTTTAAGGAGTGCCTCGAGTGAATGCATTTTGAGGTTTAGACTTCTTGCATTGAGTAGCATTAGCCTCAGATTTTGCTTTCTTGTACCTGTTACGGTGGTGATTTTATCATTTGAACCTTGCCTAAAAAAGGCACTATAGGGGTGGCAAGAGCCTTCGCCAGTATCCAAAATCCCAAGGGCAACAGGTGCAGGCCATCCCTGGCAAAGCATCGTGGTCTGTCGATCATGTCATCCCAGGCAGACAGATACTGGATCCCCTTAGAATGACACCAGAAGCTTAGCCCATTGTTGAAGTCAATCATTTTGTCCTTGTACTGTGGTATCATTCTGGGTGATGGCAGGAAGCTACTCAGGGCTAGGGTAATACCTGCCTGGGCTACAAGATTGGAGAGCTCCTCCATGTCTCTTTTCATGTAGTCCAGGGAGGTATGTCTCATGTCATTCACACCAACATAGACAATGACAGAGTCATATTTGTATTCGTTGTGGAGTGACCTGAGTGCGTGCATTATGTGTTAGATCCTGGCATCCAACAGGCAGCTGACAGTAACTTTCTTCTTGTTTAGCCTGGTGAGTGGAACATCAGTGTGCCTGACTATAGGGTCACCTATGACTAGAGTGCTGGGTACATTGTTATGCCTTATGGGTTGTGGTTGAATGGCACAATGAGTTTGTGGGCTATGTGTCATTTGGGTTGTGTTGGGTGGTGGAGGTTGCTTGCGTTTCTGCTTTGTAGGTCTCTGTTGCTTGAACAGATTTTTATTGAGAGCCTCCGTGAATGTAGGTGTGTGTTTTGTGTTGCTATGTGTGTGTTTTGGTGGTGTTGGTTTTGAGGGACGATGTGATGAGTGTGGTGTGGTGCAAGTGTTTACCTTCTCCTCTTGACTGTCTAGTCCAGTCTTGGTTGAAGAAAGCTTTGCTTTCAGTTTGGCTATATAAGTGCATCTCTCACAGGTTGTAGTGTTGGGTGCTAGGAGGAGAGGGTTGTCTGTGTACATGAGGCAATTGCTGCATTGCCCCAAGATGCCCAGATTCATCAGGTAGACAGGAGAAAACACCGGGAGATGTCCCTTAGACATGCCTGGATAGGTGCTTATTTATTAAGTGCTAAAAACTGTTTTCCTTTAGACAAGTGAGGAAAGTTGAGTGCTGTAGTAATTTGTAGCTTATTTAGTGCTTACGAGTTCTGAACAAGTGCTGAGCTCAAAGAAACAGATTTGAGTGCTAAAACTAAAAAACTGGCTAGTTCTAAGGGAAAATTTGAAGAGCAGAGTTTATGGCACCAGGAATAGTTTAACTCTAGCTGTGCATATATCTGTATGATCTTTTAAACACATAGGGTCATAGGTTCATTGGTTAATACAAAGTTTTTGACTGGATACCAGGGTCGGCTCGTGCTATTGAACTGCAGGACTGCAGCCCTCCCAGCTGTAAAATAAGAAAAATTAAACAAAATATATTATAAAAATAACAAAAAGAAAAATAATAAAATAACCGCGAGTCCTGGAACATCGTGCATGTGCACTCGCGGCATTTCTGATATTCGGACTGCTGGTGAACCAGTCTGGAGCATGCACACAGAATCCAGACTGTCTCCACCAGCAGTCCGGATTACAAAGACAACATGCTCGTCTACATTTTCCCAGCAGTCTATGCAGTCAGAACTGCATAGACTGGAAGGGGATTGGACTGCAATGTCAGCAGGCAGGGTGGTCTTGCGGGCAGATAGGACGAGCCTTAGGTGTTCTCACGGGATGGGCTTGCCTATTGCATGGATTAACAGCTTGGCCGGCGATGATGGTGCAGGAATGGATTGTACAGCTCGGAGCTTGCTGCTTTTGATGGACTTTGCAGGTAAGTGTGTGTAGGAATGGATTGCACAGCTTGGCGACGGTCTGTGTGTGTGTGTGTGTGTGTGTGTGTGTGTGTGTGTGTGTGTGTGTGTGTGAAACAGAGGATGGCTGGGGAGGGGGATGTCCATGCCTCTCAAATTATCCAAGACTAAAGAGAAGTGGATGTCCTACACGGGAATCACAAGATACTAGGAAATTTCCTCACTTTAAATCACAGAAAAAGTTAAAAATGGGGGGGTGTTGACACTCAGGAAGCTTTCCTCACTTTACATCACTGAAAAAAGTTAAAAGATCTATAGATTTTTCAGCAAGATGTTGCATATGAAGAAAATGCAGTATGAAACTGTAATGTCTGGCATTGCTGACTTGAGTGTACTGGTTTGTGACTTTTGAGGGCAGTGTTAAGACTTCCTGATAAAGCCAGGGGAAGCACATATTACTCTAATCCACTTAAATAGTTACTAGAGCAACAGGTCTTGCCTCCAGATGCATTTTCTGAACAATAAGAAGAATAAACGCTAATTTCTGGTATTATTCTCTGCCTGTAATCATTAATGATTTATAAGGATCCGTGATAACATCAGAAACATTCTGAAAATTCAGGGACAGGTAAGAGGTGTGTGTATAAAATGCCCCAGTCACTACATGGTGGTGGGTAGAGAATAAGGCTTGAACCCTGTACCTTGGGCCCAAATGGCAAGAACCTGAATTCCCTACCCACCATCACTTGTGAAAAAAAATGCAGATTTTTGCCTCATATTTGTTCTGTTCCACATACAATCTGTGGTTTCTGTATTTTTGTTTCTCAACACAGCCAGTGCTGCAGTGGTACCATTGTTGCCTAACAACTACAGGTTGTCTGGTTTGATTTTTGGCTGGGGTGCCTTCTATGTGAAGTCTGCATGTCCTCCCTGTGTTTGTGTGGGTTTGCTCTGGTGTCTTCTCATCTTACAAAGACATGTCTGGAGTGTTTCTTCCTCTGCCAAAAATTGTTTTTTGTTTCAAATCAGACTTTCCTGGTTAACAAATGTTAAATAAAAATGACAAGCACTGGAATTTCAGACTTCATATTCTTCAGAAAGTACATGATGACACAAAACCTATTATTATAGCAATTTTCTAAGTTTATAAGATGGATATTTGAAAATTGTCCCTATTTTTGGGACTGTATTCTCCCATTATTGGCTTCGTCTAGGTTTTTTGTGCCAAGGTTGAGAGCTATGGTGATAACTGAACTCACTGAATATGTTTAGAGGCTGTATTCCCACATTACTCTCTGTTTTTGCTAAGAGGTTGAGAGCTATGGTGAGAACTGAATTCACTGAATATGTTTGGAGGCTGTATTCCCCCATTATTGGCTTTTTTTCAGGTACTGCGGTGGTGGCGCTGCGGTAGCGTTTTCGCCTCACAGTTAGACATTGCCCGTTCGATCCTCAGTTAGAGCGTCTTCTGTGTGGTGACATGTGTGAATGGGTGTTCCTTCATTGAAGATTGTGGGTTAGGCCCGGCAAGCCAGCATGATAAACTCTACTGCCAATCATTAGCAGACCGGAGTTCTGCTGTGGCAACCCCTAACCGGGAAAAAGCCGAAAGACACAAACAAATTGGCTTTGTTCAGGTGTCTTGTGCTAAGATGTTGACAGCTATGGTGAGAACTGAATTCAATGAATGCAGGCATTTAAGTTTCAGTCTTCCTCTTTCATAAAATAGATGACTGATTTGGCATAGTGGTATGTTCCTCTATTTTGCACAGGGTCCTGGGTTTAATGCTTGGCAGGGAAATGTATGGTGGTAACACAGCATTTTATTCTAGCAACTTTCCAACATTATATAAGCAATGCTTAAAATGTATCCCTGTTTTTTTGGTCTTTTGCCCCCCACCCTAAATGTTGGCTTTTTCCAGACTTCTTGTGCTGCAAAGTTCAGAGATACAGCTGAGTGTCAAGTAGATTTTACAAGAAGCTGAGAGCTGCAGGGGAACAAAAGTTTAGTGATGCTTATGCTGAGTCGGCTTGCATTGTTAATAGCACAACATGTAGTGTATTGGCTTTTGATGCAGAAGGCTGTGAGTTCTACTCCCACAGCAGGTAGATGCATTGCTGATACTGTACTGTATTGTAAAGGGGGTGGATGCTGCAGTCCATTTTGGTGAAGATACCTAGTAACTCTGAACCTGTTATCAGTTTGCCATCCATTCCCTATTGCAATATTACTAGCTTATAATTTTTTAATGAAACATAGGCAATTTATTCCTCAAGGGCAACGGACACTTTATTTGTAGATGAAACAATGACATATAAAGTTGTTTGCTAGCAGCAACCTCTTCATTAGTTACAGATTTCTTTAATGTGGAATTATTTAGATGATTTTTACTTCTTCAGAGATTGTGCATATTTACTGATACTGTTGGACTGTAGAAGTTTGAGTAGACTTTTATGATAGAAATGTTCTGAATTGGGCAGTTTTGTCGTTATTGGTGCATGCATTTTTTTCATTGTTTACTGGAAAAATGTTCTGAATTGGGCAGTTTTGTCATTATTGGTGCATGCATTTTGTTTCATTGTTTACTGGAAAAATGTTCAAAACAAATTTAAAACGCCCTCTACAGCTGTACTATATTGTACAAGGAATATAATTTAATAAAATCAGAAAGGTGTATCAAAGACCACGTGTATGTTTCATGTGCAAGGGGCCTATGATTTAAACACAGCCCATACTTAATCTTTATCTGTCATTGGCAAAATGCATTTTCTTTGAATGTGGGTTTCAATGCTGTTTCAATGAATGTGAGTTTCAAGGGCAGAGAAGTTTTAATGCTAAGTCTGTTTTCATTGTGAGATTGCATTGCTTTGTTTAGCAGATGTCTTGATGTTTGTGCTGTAAAATGCAAAATAAAACTTTCAAATGAAGTCCAAATCATTGTAGAAGTAAAGCAGTATGCACATTAGTGTTTATGGTAAATGGGGTGAAATAGCCAAGTAATGTTCATTGGAATAGCTGAAGGGGGGAGGTTCCATTCGACCATGATTTTGTAAGGGGGAAGGGCAGCAAACTCAAAAACAGCCCCGGCTGAACTATACATCTCAACTGTCCAGATTTTCACAGAATTAATAGATTTTTGCTTCTTATTTTTGGTTTGTTCCTCATTAAATGTGTGGTTTTCTGACAAATAATTTAGGAATTAAGTCACTAAATAATGACAGACACTGAGTTTCAGACTTCATAACCTTCAGAAAAATGCATGCTAAAGCAAGACCTGTTATTCTATCAACTGTCTCAGTTTATACAATGATTTTTGTACTGTTTATAAGTATATTTGGCCTTGTCCAGATTTTCTGCATTAACAGGTTGAAAGGTATGTGCAAATAAATTGCTTTAAAGAATTAGGCATATCCAAACCTCTGAGCTCTCCACGATTTTGGCTCAAAATGTTGCTTTTCTCCTAATAATCCCGCTGCAAAATGGCAATTTTTGAAGAAAACGTGGAGGGTTTACAATTTAGAAATAACTGTAATAATCAGAGTTATAGATTACTTTTATTTCAGAAATGCATGCAGATTCTTTTATTTTGTCAGCTGCTCATGTTAGCAGTACTAATATTAAAAAGTGTCCCTTCTTTGATAGGTTCCCAGCTGTATTGTGTGGCTATTTTATATTTTTGCATCACATTTTTGGTCCATTTTTTATAAAATTGTGTTTTGGTTAGCAAATTAGTGACACATCATTAAAGATTGAAGTTAGAAAATAATGACAGACATTTGTGTTAATGCAAGACCTACTACTCTATTACCTTTCCAAGTTCATAAAAGCGATATTTAAAATTGTCCTTATTTTTGGGCCCACTTCTATATATGGCTTTGTCCAAATTTCTTGCTCTAAGGTTGAGATGTATGACAAATGTGTCAGGGCCATCACAGTCAGCCAGAGACATTTCAAATTGTGACATACTTGTTGCACCCGACTGCCTCATGTAGTGTGACTCTGGATGTGTCCAAGCAAGGCAAGGAGCAGTTATGCAGTTTAAATGTGCAGAGTATCCCCCCATCCAAGGTAGATACATATACTACTTTTATTCTGTCCTTGATTTTGCAGAATGTTCTGGTTTGTCATATTTTTATACTGTTGATTTATGCTTATTATTACTCAGAAAGTGCCTGTTGCTCTGTGTTTAAGTAGCAATGCTTTAATGACCATCAGGTAAGCTTGTCTGAGATTATAAGATGCAAGTAAGGTTTAATAAGCATACTGTTAAAGAATTGCCAACAGTGAAAGCCTTTCTGTTGCCATGTAGAGAATACTTGCATAACTAGATAATGTATAAGCCTTGGGTATTGAAATGTATATGACAGTATTTGTAATAAAGGACAGGATTACATTATTATTTTAAGAAGCTCATTACATTTGTTGGAGACTTGCAGTCATCTTTGCAGGCTTTACCTGTCAACCAAACAGAATGCCAATCTATCATGTGTGATCCATAACTTGGGCAGTAAACCTTTAAGCAATGTATCTTGAGCTTATTTCTTGTTTGCTTATCATTTTTTACTTTGATCATGTTTTCCCCATGAAACAAGTAGATAGTTGTTGTCAGGCAGCAGGTCTTTTTTGGATAAGAAACATTTTTATAAGTGGGGTATCACAGAGATTGCTACTTTCAGCATGTTAATTGGTACTTTAATAAAGCTGAATATAAATTATAATTAGAACAGCAGTACAAGGAGAAGTGGTTTGAGTTGAGTGCTGCTTGTTTTTCTTATACTTGATTTTGACTGGCATTCCAGTAATGTATTTAAAAAGTAATTTATTTTTTCATACCTCACAGCCTTTTTGTATCCATCTAGATATTAAGTAAGCTGTCATGCAGCTAATGCATTGAAATATTCTTCTACACTTCACATTGTCTTGACTGGACTCTCATAATGACGGTTTGGCACCCAGGGAAGCGTATTTAATTAAAGTTCCAGGTTTTGTAGTTTTGAGCATAGCTCCTCCCCTTTCTATTTGACCACACCCCTTCCCTTTGGCCCCACCCATTCAGCTGTCTCCTGCAGCCCCCCTTTGATTTGAACTCACCAGCCGCCACTGCTTGATACCCTTAGAGAAATTTAGCCACATTACCCTAGTTATGACAAGACTAGACTAGCTCCCTCTGGAGGGAAGAACATTTGCAGTAATAAAGACATGGATTGTTGGTTACCCATCCACACACCAAAGGCAGCTTTGAAGGTAGTCAGGGAAGAATTTTATTTTTATATTTTATTTTACCTATTTCTTTACCTAGCAAGCCACTGAATACATATATTCTTTTACAGGGTCAACCTGGGAGCATTGTCTGGTTAAGTGACTTGCTCAGAGTTTAGCAGAAGGTAAATGAAGGTGCACCAAATCAAGCCCTATACCCTTGGAACAGGGAGCAGCTCATTAACATCTCTGGACTGTAGTCCTCTTTGATAGCTGCCAGTTCTAAATGTAATTTGTTTGATATGCAGAGAGAGTTTATTCCAAAAGTGTTAAATAAACTGAGTAAGGAACTTATTATGCTGAAGTTGATCATACAGTAAAACGGTCAGATGCTTTGAATAGGTGTTTGTTAGATTGCTCGTTGCACATCCACAAAATGAACAGGTTAAGAACCACTAGATCAAAGGATTTAAATTGTTATTGTGACATAAATAAAATATGTTGCTAGACAGATATGTGCCTCAGATGATCTCATGCTCTGGAACAGGCTTTTCATCCATCTGGAGCAGGGTCTTTCCCTAACCCTATTTAAGTGCAACCTTGACCATTTGATGGGAAATTGGAAATTTGCCTTGGGCCTTTCCTGTATAGCTTTGATAGACAGAGGAAGACAACACTGCCCAAACTAATATACACCCCACATAACCTCTAGAAACTTCCTAATTAACATGCCCCCTCTTATAAATGCCCATGATACATAGGGACACAATTGGGTTGCATTCCATAGCTAGGTTTATAAAGGCCCTGATGGTCATTAGCCTACTATATACTTATGAACTTATGAAGGTGGAGAAAGTCAGATGGTACAGTGCCGTTCATAGGATAATAACATTATAGGAGGTTACTAGGCTATGACCTGGAGGTCATTTTAAGCCTAGCCATTTCATCCCAATGTAATTCCATAGAAATGCTAGTCAGTACTGAATATTGTCTTTAGTGATGACTACCCATATCCAGAGTGAGCACTATCCCTGTTAAGAATTTATGGTGCCCTATCCACTCGTCCATTTTCATCTTGAATAGTGTCACAGAGGTGCTCTGTTTCACATGAACTGGTAGCCTGTTCCAAAGATGCAACAGTCACTGGGAGATAAATATGTCCCTCCTGCATGTTTTATTTAAGTCAAAGGCCATATTTAGGTCCTTGGAATGGGTAGACTTCATCCCATCTGATTTACAAATATGCAACAAGTTCATTAGGTTTGGGTCTTGGATTGCTGTGTAGGCCAGGCATAAGTCTCCCCTAAGAAGTCTATAAGATATTGAGTATAATGACAGGGATTTTAGTTGTTCTGTTTAAGACACATGCTGGAGCCCCTTGATCTTCTTTGTTAGAAACCAATGAGGTCTCTCCAGTTGCTGCAGGTGCTTAGTACGGTACATGCCAAACAGGGAGTTATACTCAGTTATGAGCTGGATAAGTGCAGAGTATAGAAGGGTTATAACCTCTTTTGCTGTCGAGGCAATCCTTTTATTAATCAAGTGTGCTATGTAGAATGCTTTCTTTACTACATTAGACATGATGGTTCAAGTTAAGGCCACAGTCAACTTCTGATCCCAGCTCCCTTACCACTTCATGGGTACGTAGGGTATTGTTGTTGATTTGATAGTATGAGGGCCATTGTTTGTACTGAAGGGAATGAGGAGGCATTTCTTTGTGTTCAGTTTGAGACTGTGACTAAGACACCAGTTGTTGGTCTGAGTGAGACTCTCCTGGAGTATACTGACATCGTTTGGGGATTCAATGATTGCACCTAGTTTGCAGTCATCTGCAAACTTGGTCAGCCACAAGCCTTTACTTTCAATTTGAACTTCTGAGAAGTATATACCAAACAGTAGGGGGCCCAGCACTGACTCCTGCAGCACCCCACTGTTAACAGGTCTGCTTTTTGATGTGGAGTCAGCCATGTTGAAAGTGTGTGTCTGGCTTG
>NC_056749.1:822917164-823027164 GCF_019279795.1 Protopterus annectens | reverse complement strand
GTGTCCCTTTTGTTAAATATGTATATAACATATTACATGGGCAGCTTTTCTTGAAATATGATATTTGTCATGATATCATGATGCAAATAGTACTTTATTACATTGTCTCAAACACACACTGTGAGGAATTCATATCATTTTATATCTAACAAAGAAAATGTCTACAGTTTATCAAAAACTAAATGATACATGTGTGGACAACACTTTTCCTTCACATTCTTCTCTTTGCAAGTAACTCTACAGCACACAAGGTAAAATAGGACCCAGGGGCAGTTATAAAACGGTGACATTGCCCTTTTCTCTTATGTTGCATAAATCTTTACTATAGCATGCATTGAAATAATTATCAGTAAGGATGGAAATATCAAAATAATCAGTTTATTGTGCTTAATTTTGGAAAGGATACTTTGAATTCTGTTAAGTAAATTCACCTAGCTAATGCATCAACATATTGCAAACTTCACTTCTGTCCAATCATATGGAGACAATTTCAAAAAATCTATGTCATGATGTAGAGTCTATTGTACGTTTACAGCAGTAGTAAGGTAAGTTCATATGCTTGCATTTCTTGAGCAACATCAGGTGATCCAAATGTTAACTGAAGTGTGCCAACAGCAGACATGTCCCAGTAATATTTACATTGTAAATAAGGGTCTGCACAAGTGGCACAGATCCTATGGATATGACACTAGTCTCCGTGAGAATGGTTGCAACAGCAAAGTAATACTGAGGAAGTCACATGATATGCACACCCAAAAGAATTAATACTAATTTCCTAAAGCTATATTAACATCATAAATCAACCCTGCCTGTTAAAACAAATAAAATATATGCTGCATTGGGTTCCTATAGCGTGATTGAAAATTGTAAACGGCAAACCCGTATTGAGCGAACCCGATTGGTCGAAACGTCAAAACGTCCTGCGCGTAACATGGAAATCGCCTTAGGGAATATTTTCCCTTTACTTCAATGCAGTGCGATCTTGGAGTAGGAATATTTAAGTAGCGGGGGTGTGGGGGGCACAGCCCCCTGCCTACAGCGTGTAGGTAAGTATAGTTTTTTACTTTTATTTTTTTATTATATTTTTGAAATTTCAAACATCCCTCTTATGGTGTCGACCATATGGTGTTTCATGTTTGAAACTTTCAAAAATTTAATATAGACCCGCTGCATTTATGAGCTGTCAAATAACTAACTTTACTTCACACTAGCATGTCATTGGTCTGATGTTGCATATAATGTCTGAAAAAAATATTTAGAAACTTTTCATTGTTCAAAGACAATTCGTAGGTTCATAGGTTCATAGGTAGATACTAGGCTATTGGCCCTAGGGTCTATACAAGCCTAGCCAAAAAGGTACCCTGGCTTTCACCACACAAGAAAATTATTTTCCTGTGCCCCTGTCGAGCAGAGCACAGAGGTGATCCCCGGGATGAATTTCCTATTTCCCATCCAATCATCAAGATTTTTCTTGAAGACTGCTAATGAGGAGCTTTGTTTGATATAGATAGGTCGTTTGTTCCAGAGTATGGGAAGTCTCTGGGACAGGAATCTATCCCTCCAGCATGTTCTGTTTATTGTTGTGACAAGGTTTAGGTCCCTATAGCGTGCAGCTCAGAGAGATTGGGATTTCTTTAAGTGGAGCATGTCCAACAGCTCTGGGATTGACATAGCTTTGTATGTTAGGCAGAGATTGCCTCTGAGTAGGCGATATGCGATGGAGTAAAGCAGGAGTTTTTTGAGACAGTCTGTGTAGGGCATCTTTTTGAGGCCGGTATTCCTCTTCGTGAGGTACTTCTGTCGCCTTTCCAGTTATTTTAGATGTCTTGTGAGGTACATACCAAAAGGGGTGCTGTACTCTATACTGGGTCTAATGAGTGATGAGTAGAGGGGAACAATGACCACTTTTTTCCTCAATGAGAAACCTTTTGTGATGAGGTGTGCCACGTAGAAGTATTTCCTGACTACAGTGGCGATGTAATTATCAAAAGAGAAACTACTGTCCACCTGTCCCCAAGGTCTCTTATCACACTTTCGGTGTTAAGTAGACTACCACCTATGTGGTAGCTCATGAGTAGAGAGTTTTTACCAAAGGGGATGACAATGCAGTTTTTGGCATTGAGCTTGAGGCCATGGCTTTGACACCAGGGATCTGTCTCAGTGATGCCTTTTGTAGGATGTCCATAGCATTAGGAGTTTCAATTATGGTTCCTAGTTTGCAGTCCTCTGCGAACTTCATTAGCCAAAGACCTTCTGTGTTAGCCTGTACTTCAGAAAAGTACATACCACACAGGAGACGTCCCAGGACTGAACCCTGTGTTACACCAATTGTCACTGGTCTGAAGTCAGATTTGGAGTCTGCTACTTTCACAATGTGGGTTTTGTCAGTGAGCCAGTTGGCAACCCATCTTGTGACATAGGGTGTTAGTGAGTTTATCTATAATTCCAGAGTGGGGGATGGTGTCAAAAGCCTTGGCGAGATCTAGATAGGCTTTGTGAACCACCTTACCCTCGTCTACGGCTTTGGTGACTGATTCAAAGAAGTCTATCAGGATTAGGAGACATGATCTGCCTTTTACAAACCCAAACTGGGTGTGGTCCAGAGTTTGGTGATTACCAGTGTCTTTGTTTTTAAGTTCTATGATGATACATTCCATAGCTTTGCATACCAGGCTCATCAGGCTAATGGGGTGGTAGTTCCTGGAGTCCATGGTGGCTCCGCCTTTGTCTAGTTGGATAACCGTCATTGTACACCATTCACTGGGCACAGAGCCTGAAGTGAGGCTATGAATGAACATGGTGCTTAGGTGTGGTGCCAGTTCATTCTGTAGTTCATGTAGAACGCAGTCTGGGATGTTGTCAGGTCCCATGGATGCTGTGTACTTGGCTTTAGAGAGTGTGGTTTTTACCTGTGCAGCCGTGATTACACGAACCTTGCATTCTTCCAGTATAGAGATGAGCCATTTAGAGGCTGAGAGGGGGGTATAGTTAGCACTGAACCTATCTGCCAGGATGTTGGCAATATCAGTTGGTTCTGTATATTTAGTGCCTTTGTGCTGTAACTCAGAGCAGATATGAGTGTTGCCATTGAGATTCTTGACAGAGCTATACAATGCTTTGTGGTTGTCTTTAGAATCAGTGGTGATTTTATTTTCGTAACTAACTTTGGAGGATTTTATGAGGGATCTCAGCTTCTTAATGAGGCTGACCAGGGAGTTCCTCCAATCATGGGATTTTACTCTTTTTTGCAACAGTTTCTTTCTTCTGTTGTAGAGTTTGTTTATGGCAGGGGACCACCAGATTGGCTTCCTGTTTTTGGAGGATAGCATCGTTGTTCAGTAAGGGATAGCACAATCCATGCACTTGTGTAAGTGCTTATAAAGTGCATTTGTGTAGGATTCAGCAGTCGTACCTTTATTGTCCATCTGCATGGATGTCGTGAAGTTTGCCACTTATGTCTTAAGAAGCGTGAAGTTGGCTTTGGAGAAATTTTTTACGGTGGTTTCCCTTATGGGTGGTGGGGGCGGGACGTGGATGCCTAGGCTGATTAGCTTGTGGTTGGATATGACCAATGAGGAATTGACCTCTGGTGTGGAACATCAGTCGCCCATGTTGGTAATGACCAGGTCTAAGGGGGGTGTGGATAAGTTGATCCAAGGCGTTTGAATTTATGAATTCCAGAAAATGTTGAGCAAAAAAGTTGGTACATGAGTAGTTTTCCCAGTTAATGGTGGGGTTGTTGAAATTGCCCATTATTAGGGTGAGGTTGCACCCTAATATTTTCCAGTGTATCAACAAATGAGGAATGGGAATCGTGGTGCATGGTGGGGGATCTGTAGCAAGTTACAATTTGGATTGCAGTCTTGCCCAAAGTTTGTTGCACTTGGATAATCTCTGATGAATTATGCTGAGCAACTAGTCTGGAGCTGTGGATATCCTTAATGAATATGGACAAGCCTTTACCCTTTAGTGTTTCAGTCCAGATTAGGTGGCCGAAAGGTGTGGTATGAATTATAGTCTGGTAATGCAGGGGTGATATCTGGAGCCTTGAACTAGGTCTCTGTCACTGCACAGATGTCGATATTCTCCATTTTAAGGAGTGCCTCGAGTGAATGCATTTTGAGGTTGAGACTTCTTGCACTGAGTAGCATTACCCTCAGATTTTGCTTTCTTCTACCTGTTACAGTGGTGAATTTATCATTTGAACCTTGCCTAAAAAAGGCACTATAGGGGTGGCAAGAGCCTTAGCCAGTATCTGGAATCCGAAGGGCGACAGTTGCAGGCCATCCCTGGTAAAGCGTCATGGTCTGTCGATCATGTCATCCCAGGGAGACAGATACTGGATTCCCTTAGAATGACACCAGAAGCTTAGCCCATTGTTGAAGTCAATCATTTTGTCCTTGTACTGTGGTATCATTCTGGGTGATGGCAGGATGCTACTCAGGGCTAGGGTAATACCTGCCTGGGCTACAAGATCAGAGAGCTCCTCCATGTCTCTTTTCATGTAGTCCAAGGAGGTATATCTCAGGTCATTCACACCAACATGGACAATGACAGAGTCATATTTGTACTTGTTGTGGAGTGACCTGAGTGCGTGCATTATGTGTTGGATCCTGGCACCCAACAGGCAGCTGACAGTAACTTTCTTCTTGTTTAGCCTGGTGAGTGGAACATCAGTGTGTGTGACTATAGAGTCACCTATGACTAGAGTGCTGGGTACGTTGTTACGCCTTATGGGCTGTGGTTGAATGGCACAATGAGTTTGTTGGCTATGTGTCATTTGGGTTGTGTTGGGTGGTGGAGGTTGCTTGCGTTTCTGTTTTGTAGGTCTCTGTTTCTTGAACAGATTTTTATTGATAGCCTCCATGAATGTAGGTGTGTGTTTTGTGTTGCTATGTGTGTGTTTTGGTGGTGTTTGTTTTGAGGGACTATGTGATGAGTGTGGGTGTGGTGCAAGTGTCTACCTTCTCCTCTTGACTGTCTAGTCCAGTCTTGGTTGAAGCGAGCTTTGCTTTCAGTTTGGCTATATAAGTGCATCTCTCGCAGGTTATACTGTTGGGTGCTAGGAGGAGAGGGTTGTCTGTGTACATGAGGCAATTGCTGCATTGCCCCAAGATGCCCAGATTCATCAGGTAGAAAGGAGAAAATACCGGGAGCTGACCCTTAGACATGCCTGGATAGGTGCTTATTTATTAAGTGCTAAAAACTGTTTTCCTCTAGACAAGTGAGGAAAGTTGAGTGCTCTAGTAATTTGTAGCTTATTTAGTGCTTACAATGAGTTCTGAACAAGTGCTGAGCTCAAAGAAACAGATTTGAGTGCTAAAACTAAAAAAAACTGGCTAGTTCTTAGGGAAAATTTGAAGAGCAGAGTTTATGTCACCGGGAATAGTTTAACTCTAGCTGTGCATATATCTGTATGATCTTTTAATCACATAGGGTCATAGGTTCATTGGTTAATACAAAGTTTTTGACTGGATACCCACAGAGAAATTTAGCCACATTACCCTAGTTATGACAAGACTAGACTAGCTCCCTCTGGAGGGAAGAACATTTGCAGTAATAAAGACATGGATTGTTGGTTACCCATCCACACACCAAAGGCAGCTTTGAAGGTAGTCAGGGAAGAATTTTATTTTTATATTTTATTTTACCTATTTCTTTACCTAGCAAGCCACTGAATACATATATTCTTTTACATTGTCAGCCTGAGAGCATTGTCTGGTTAAGTGACTTGCTCAGAGTTTAGCAGAAGGTAAATGAAGGTGCACCAAATCATGCCCTATACCCTTGGAACAGGGAGCAGCTCATTAACATCTCTGGACTGTAGTCCCCTTTGATAACTGCCATTTCTAAATGTAATTTGTTTGATATGCAGAGAGAGTTTATTCCAAAAGTGTTAAATAAACTGAGTAAGGAACTTATTATGCTGAAGTTGATCATACAGTAAAACGGTCAGATGCTTTGAATAGGTGTTTGTTAGATTGCTCGTTGCACATCCACAAAATGAACAGGTTAAGAACCACTGGATCCAAGGATTTAAATTGACATTGTGACATAAATAAAATATGTTGCTAGACAGATGTGTGCCTCAGAGGATCTCATGGTCTGGAACAGGCTGTTCATCCATCTGGAGCAGAGTCTGTCTCTAACCCCATTTAAGTGTAACCTTGACCATTTGATGGGAAATTGGAAATTTGCCTTGGGCCTTTCCTGTATATCTCTGATAGACAGAGGAAGACAGTACTGCCCAAACTAATATACACCCTACATGACCCCTAGAAACTTCCTAATTAACATGCCTGCTCTTATAAATGCCCATGATACATAGGGACACAATTGGGTTGCGTTCCATAGCTAGGTTTATAAAGGCCCTGATGGTCATTAGCCTACTATATACTTATGAACCTATGAAGGTAGAGAAAGTCATATGGTACAGTGCCGTTCATAGGATCATAACATTATAGGATGTTACTAGGCTAGTGACCTGGAGGTAATTTTAAGCCTAGCCATTTCATCCCAATGTAATACCATAGAAATGCTAGTCAGTACTGAATATTGTCTTTAGCGATAACTACCCATGTCCAGAGTGAGAACTACCCCTATCCACTCATCCAGGTTCATCTTGAATAGTGTCACAGAGGTGCTCTATTTCACATGAACTCGTAGCCTGTTCCAAAGATGCAACAGTCACTGGGAGATAAATCTGTCCCTCCTGCATGTTTTATTTAAGTCAAAGGCCATATTTAGGTCCCTGGAATGGGTTGCCTTCATCCCATTTGATTTACAAATATGCAACAAGTTCATTAGGTTTGGGTCTTGGATTGCTGTGTAGGCCAGGCATAAGTCTCCCCTAAGAAGTCTATAAGATATTGAGTATAATGTCAGGGATTTTAGTTGTTCTGTGAAAGACACATGCTGGAGCCCCTTGATCTTCTTTGTTAGAAACCTATGAGGTCTCTCCAGTTGCTGCAGGTGCTTAGTACGGCACATGCCAAACCGGGAGTTATACTCAATTATGAGTTGGATAAGTCCAGAGTATAGAAGGGTTATAATCTCTTTTGCTGTTGAGGCGATCCTTTTATTAATCAAGTGTGCTATGTAGAAAGCTTTCCTTACTACATTAGACATGATGGTTCAAGTTAAGGTCACAGTCAACTTCTGATCCCAGCTCCCTTACCAGTTCATGGGTACGTAGGGTATTGCTGTTGATTTGATAGTGTGAGTGCCATTGTTTGTGTTGAAGGGAATGAGGAGGCATTTCTTTTTGTACAGTTTGAGACTGTGACTAAGACACCAGTTGTTGGTCTGAGTAAGACTCTCCTGGAGTATACTGACATCATTTGGGGATTCAATGATTGCACCTAGTTTGCAGTCATCTGCAAACTTGGTCAGCCACAAGCCCTTACTTTCGATCTGAACTTCTGAGAAGTATATACCAAACAGTAGGGGGCCCGGCACTGACTCCTGCAGCACCCTACTGGTAACAGGTCTGCTGGTTGATGTGGAGTCAGCCATGTTGAAAGTGTGTGTCTGGCTTGTGAGCCAGTTGGCAACCCATCTTACAAAAAAAGAGTTTACATTCAGTTTGCTGAGTTTATTGGTAATGCCTGAATGTGGGATTGTGTTTTAAGCCTTTGCCAAGTCAAGGTATGCTGTGTGCAGAGATTTGCCTTTGTCAATGGCCTTGGTCACATTTTTAAAGAAATTCACCAGATTTAGCAGGCAATATCTGCCCTTCATGAAGCCGAATTGGGTAAGATCCAGGGGGTTTGGAGGTCACCTACGTATTTATTTATGAGGTCCATAATGATACGTTCCATGGCCTTACAGATGAGGTTGGTCAGGCGTATGGGTCTGTAATTCCCTGGGTCTGCTGCTAGGCCACCTTTCCAGAGGGGAATAGCTTTGATGTTTGATACTTGCAAACAGACATCCTGGAATAGTGTTAAGGCTTTTAGAACTATTGTTTGCAGTTTTGAAGAGAGATGATATAGAGGCAGGATATTAAATGAAATAATTGGGGGGGGGGGGGGTTGATGGGACATGCGTGAAGTTGGAGTTAAATTTATCAGCCAGGACTTCAGCTGTAGTTTCAGGGTCAAACTGGGATATGCTGTTGGAGATAAGTTTGCAGCAGAATTGAGTATTACCAATGAGTTTTCTCATGTAGCTGAGAAGGTCTTGTAGTTATTCTCAGTTCTGATGAGTTCTCAAATTTCATAACTGGCTTTACAGTCACCATTGGTTTGCCTAAACATTGTACTTCTTGCTTTTGTATGACTATAAACCAACAGCTTTTGGCAGTAACTGTGGTACACAGTGTCCTCTAGAGAGAGCAACATGGACCACAGACTGCATGACATGTCAAGACTAGCCACTCTCCCTGTAAATACTGGTTTTAATTGATTTGGTTGTGTTGACTAATGTAGCCAAAAAAAGGCATTGGTATTTGTCAGTGATAAGTTGGTTTAAGATGCAGACTACTCCTACCTAAGCCAGGGTCCCATGCTAATGGTGGGAGGGGTCTATGTGTCCCATTGGCCAATGCATATCTACCATAAAGCCCAGCAGACCTGGGTCAATAATCTACTGGCCGTTTGGTATCTGACTACTTAGCTTTGGGCTACCTCTGATAGCTCTGTTTAGTGAAAACTGAACTTAAAATCTATCAACCTGCCAAACATGAACTAAGGATTGCTACACTCAATGTAAGTTCACTGACAGGATGCAGGATGTGGAGGACATGATGGTAAGAAGGAGGTCTGCTGTATATGTATAAGCTCTGGTCAGTATCTCAAAGCACCAAGCCGCGCTGTACAAACAAGCAGTTAAAAAATAAAAAAGTTGTTTAAATTGATTACATCCAGTTTCTATTTGTTGATATATACCAGATGTCTGCTGTACATGTATAAGCACTGCTTACATCGATAAGCACCACACTGTGCTGCACAAACAGCACATAAACATAAAAAAATAATAATTACATTGCAATTTCATGTAGGACAATCTATTGTTCACCTTTTGTCCAGGGTAATAAGCTGAAAGGTATTGTGCTGTGCTTAACAACTGTCTACAACTACAGGACAGCTTCTGGATTGCTGGTTGCATTGATTCAATATCCATGGTACTGTGATCTCACTCAGCAGCACACCATAATTAATATGAATAGCATGCTGACAAGGAGAAGCCATGGCCATGTACATGGATACATTATGTAAAGGGTCTACACGGATTTTGTTGAATCCTGGGGAATCTTCTGGTATCAACTTAGTAAACATTGATAATTTGGTGTTTCGATTATTATCAATACACTCACACACACACACACACACACACACACACACACACACACACACATGTATATATATATATATATATATATATATGTATACATATGGATCTAGGACACTTGCTCGAAAAAGCAAGTGTCCGAATCCATATATACTGATCACAGTTTAACGAAAGCGTTTTAATCAGAAAAGTGCTTCCGTTAAACTGTGGAAAAAAAAAACAAAACAACTAATTAAATGTTTTTGCAGGGGGGCTTTTCCCCCCTTCAACCCCCCCCACTTAAATATTCTCACTCCAATGTCGCACTACAGTGGAGTAAAGGAATATTCCCTTACTCGCACCTCAGTGCGACCGGCACACCACTCACACATACCTGAAATTGCTGCTTTGATGAACAGCAATTTCG
This sequence comes from Protopterus annectens, assembly GCF_019279795.1. Lineage (NCBI taxonomy): Eukaryota > Metazoa > Chordata > Ceratodontiformes > Protopteridae > Protopterus > Protopterus annectens. The sequence continues at coordinate 823,017,467 of NC_056749.1, read as the reverse complement.
GGTATGTGTGAGTACGAATTTGACTTTCGGTGAAAGTTAAATTCGCGCAAGTGTCGGATGGCCAATCTGAAAATGTTCGAACGCAGTGCAATGAGTTGTAAGCGAAATGCAAAATGTCCCCCCCTTTGTTTAGGTGGTAGAGTGGTTGCAATTGTCGAATTTTGTGTTTTGTTCGACATTCCAATCATTTGCCACGGGGAGATTCGACATTGCAGGTCGGTGTTATACCTGATCGATGAAAGGTTGTTCACATAAATGCATGTATTTCATATATATATATATATATATATATATATATATATATATATATATATGAGTATGTTATAGTTTTATATATATATGTGTATATATATATATATATATATATATATATATATATATGTGTGTGTGTGTGTGTGTGTGTGTGTGTGTGTGTGTATGTGTGTGTGTGTGTGTGTGTGTATATGTATATATATATATATATATATATATATATATATATATATATATATATATATATATATATATATATATATATATATATATATAGGCATGCGTGTGTGAGTGTGTGTATTTATTTCTCAGCAAAAAGAAGTGATTTTTATTGTGTCAGCTGACTTGTTTTCTGTCATAATATGATTTTGTCACATGATACTGCTTGGTTAGCCTGTAAAAGAAGATGTCTTGTATGTTTTTGTCATGTTTCGGAAGAAGTCCATTAAGATTTGGGACAAAAGCGCTTAACATTAAATTTCCTTTGCTGCATCTCCTTTGTGTGTGTTTTGGCTTTGATCATGCACAGTATACTTAATTTACTTTACCTATAGAAAAGTTATGCCTCTAAAGGGGCTCTTTAATGCTGTTTTATAGAACTCTATTCAACTATCTATAGTTCTGATATTATTTTCTCCCTAGAATTCCACATCTGTTCCTCACATCTCATTTATAGCTATTTATTGATACAACAACTGTTCTTATATCTCTATTTACCAGAAGCCTTAAATGAGTCAGGATTCCATATTACCTTTAGTTTTTACTCACAGATTGGGGATTTCTATATTTGTTGATAATTGCTTCATTGTTCATTGTTTTATATGAAATTCATGAAATTATTGTAATGATGGCCCCCCAGGGTTGTTGTTGTTTGGTTCAATAATTACCCACCTTCATCTTCCTTATGATGTATGTCATGATATTCAAGGGCTACCCAGACTCCCCTACAAATCACCGAGTGTCTTAATAATTGTGCCATTCTATAATAATGGACATACAAGCACAACATTCTCACCTTTCATCCACCATCCAGGTAAAGAAAGCAGAAAATATCACCTCATTCCTCAGAATACAGTAACATAACCATCCTGAAGCTGTAACCAAACATGGATCCCTGGTAGTGAAAATGACTGCTCTGACTTTTTGTCAGTACTCTCACCATGAGTGATATTAATATGTATGTTTTACATGGCAATATACAGTCAAAGCTTTGTTTTTTATATTTTAAAACAATGAGTAACAAGGTCACACAGACATACCAATCGGTAAAAACTAAAAGAAAAATCTAGCCAAGCTCCCTTAAACCTATTGTATTAGAGGCAAGTGGGATATATGCAGATGCCCCTTTTAGGACATCAGGTGTTTCAGGTATATGGCAGTTCTGAATGCCCAGACTTTTTTTCTTTTTATGTCTGTTGCAGATAAATTCAGGCCATTAAAGCTAAACTCCACTAGCTGCAGACATACATGTTTCAGCCATATAGCTAAAATTTCTAGGGTCTGAATGGAGAGATGAAACGTCAGCAAGCAAAGGAGAGTAGTAGTGTTGAAATTGAATTCATCCTCAAGTCTTGGTGATTACCTTCATAAGGTGGACCCTGTTTTCACAAAATCTCACCAAGACATAGACATTATTTATATAGCATATATCATGGACAGAAGTAGGTCAAAAACTAAAAAAAGGTAGCTGGATGCACAAGACCCAGGATAAAAAAGTGCCCAATCCTGGTAGGCGCACTGGTGCCGGCACTGGAAAAAATGACAATGTACAATCCTCAAAATATGAAAACATTCCTACAATGGGGCCAGGCCAGGCTCAGGAAGAGGATGCTCCCCCCATTGCAGAAGGAAGTAGAAGTCCACAAAAATGACAAGAACTGATAGGCCAAAGAAGAGCCATAAAGATGATAAAGTGGACTATTGAGGATTAGAAAGAAATGACGCATTGTTACTGTCATGCAAAAAGCCCAAAATTTCCAGACACAAGATATAGGTTCATAGGTTCATAGATTAGTACTAGGCTAACAGCCCTTGTGGGCCATTTTACATCAAGCCAATTACCCCATGTGAGACTCAAACCCAGCAGCTTGTGTCTTTAAGGAAAACACCTTAACCATTATGCCAACCTCCCACCCCCATATACAAAATGATTAAGAGAGAAATTAGAGGAAACAAAAATACTTCCACAAGAACAACTGTCAAAAGCTTGAAATGAAAATTTGTGTTCATTAATACAATAGATTTGTGAAAAACAGTATATAGCTCAAGAGACCTCGATCTGTTTGGAAAAAGTACAAAAACATAAACAACAAAACCAATAGATATGTGAAAAGTATAAAAAAGAAATATGGACATAGGAAAGAAAAAGAGATTAGGTATGTTGCAATATGTATGCAAAGGAAAAAGCCAAATTAATCAATGTAAAGAAGGCAGTCCCAAAGATATTTGAAGAGAAATACAGGCAAAGGCATCCGGACATGGAACATTTCACAATAATAAAAAAAATGATATCACAAAGATGGAACGTAGAGAAGAAGATCAGTAAAGTAGAAGTTAAAAAATAGAAGTTGAAGTTATGGAGTGCCTGCAAAGTAAAGGATTTGATGTAGAAGGTCTAATACAGGTTACATCACAGCAGGAAGGAGTGAGTCCCCAAAGTAACGAGAAACAGGAAGATCATGAGACATCTGAAGAAGAAATATGGACATGGAATAGAAAAAGAGATTTAACATGGTGCAATATTTATGCAAAAGAGAAAGCTAAACTAACTAATACTAAAAGAGCAGCACCAAAGATATTTGAAGAGAAATACGGGCAAAGGAATCCAGACATGGACAACCTTACAACACAAAAAATAAGAAGACAAATAGGAAAAGTAGAAAAGGAGATTAGTAATGGAGAAGTTAAAGAAATAGATACTGAGGTTATGGAGTAAACTACAAAGTGAAGGATTTAGTGCAGAAAATCTAATTCAGAAAGCACCACGACAGGATAGTGTAAGGGATATCCAAATTAAGGGAAATCAGTGGACCAGGAAGCAATTGGTCAGGTGCCATATCAAGATATTTTGGAGCCTTCCACAGGAAACCAGTATAAAAGTTCACTAGAAGCTAGACAGGAAGGAAAAGAACAGGAAACTATGGAAACTCTGCAGTCAATGTTGAGGAGTGATAAGACAGTGAGTTTCCATATGAAAAACAACAGATGATACAAGATGAAATTGAAGAGAAGGTGCCACAGGAAGATGCTATAGAACCTTCTATAGAATGCCCGCAGGAATTGGAAAACAAGGGATGTGCCCTCAATTTGGAAGAAAATGAGCTAAGAGAAGAATTGCTTGATTTAATAGACAAAGACAGATAGATATATCAAGATCAATGAAAGAAATAGACTGCAGAAGCTTAATAAAACCCAAAAAGTCAGAAGTCTGATAAAACAAATGAACACAGTAATTAGGACTGTTCTTAGAGATCCATGCGATATAACAGAAGTAAACAGGATATATTGCTGTGCAGCTAAATTAATAACTGATAAAGTTTTACCACAAGAACTCAGGGTAGTGAGGGAAAGGAAGGGGGGAAATATTGAATAGAAAAAGTATAAAGCAATTAAGACAAGAAGTGTCACTGTAAGAAGACTATAGATGAGGTAATAGATCAACAAAAATACTAAGAAAGATAGATGAGATAAAAGCAATGCACACTATTAGAACAGACCAGGATCTATCATGCACTATCGCAAATAAACTAAATATTTCAGCACAGGTGGAAAAACTTAGAAGATATGAAGATAAATATAAAGGAAAAGTGCAAAATAAGCAATTTATTGATGACCCAAAAAGGTTTTATAGAGAACTGGGAGATAAGATTCTCACCCACCACCCGTAGCTCTAAACTTATACTCACCTGACCACTCCTACTTCCTCTCTCCACCCCTTTCACCACCACCCACTTCTTACTCCCTCCCCTACATACCATCTATCACCACACCCTTCCCTTCCATTTTAATAAGGCAATACCTACTCCTATACCTTTCTCAACACCATATACCCTCCTTAGCAAAGCCTCAACATGCCTACAAAACACACATCCTTCTCATTTCAACTATTACTTCTTCTAACTACTCCATCATCAGAAAAGACAGGGCACACAAAAAAGGTGGCAGAGTAGCTCTACTCTACTCATCCTCCCTATCCATCACTCCCTATAATAATAAACCTATTCCCCACTTTGCCAATGCAGAATTAATACTAGCTCTATTTCAGTTAAATAAACACAAGCACATATGCATAGCCTCCCTTTACATTCCCCCTGGAGACAATATTTCAGTACTTGAGGATATCCTCTCCTGGCTTTCTAGCAATATCAGTAATGAAACCAGACCCCAGATGTCTGATGATGAGATCCCACAGGTATCAGAGGAGAAACAGGAGGACACAGGGGGCAGAGGACACAGACATGGGTGACAGAGGGCATGACCACAAGTGCAGGCTCAGGCAACATGGCAGTGCCTGTCATATAACCTTGAGTCATGACAAGCCACATATACAGAAGTACACATGCATTGATGTTATGATGTTACCCCACCACAGCAGGTTGCATCTAATGGCAATGACACAGTAGATGTACACATTGAGTATCAGACATAACATAATTATAACATATAACATCATGAACACATACATATCTATCACAAGGGACACACATCTGTGCAGCACATTCATCTTTGTCCACTATAAAGCTGAAAACATGTAAACAACTCACAGCAAAATGCAGTGCTGGTGTCAGTATCACAAGCCAAATATAACATTGTAAAGTGTGCATAAAGTAATGTAATAAATGGAGTCAGCAATGTTTTTTTTAATAATGTTAGACTCCTGTGGCACTAGACTTGTCAATGAACACAGATGATAGTGTCAGTGGTCTGCACAGCAATCATCACTGCTACAGGGGGAGAAAGACAATACCAGACAAAGTGGATCAACTGTCTGAGTTACTCTAATGTAGTCTTGGGTGCCCACACTGATGGGTCTGCCCCTACCAGGTATGTAAACATTTGCCCCAGGTTGCTCCACAGAGGAGGATGATGAGGTGATGTCAGCATGTGGAAATGAAGGAACATGACTGCAGCTTGACTGTCTGATCATGACTGCCTGGTCCACAGCAGATGGGCAGCAGTGTAAGTGTGTGCACATTGGAGCACAGACATCAATGCCCAATGAGCATAGTTGATTCTGTTGAAGAGGGACCTGCCTCTTCCATGTGGCAATCAGCTGAGTACAGTTAGAGGCCAGAGATTCTATTGACCATGCCACAAATAATATACTTTCATTCCATGCAGCCAGTGATGCCATTACCTTAGAGTGTCTGTCTCCTGACCTTCATGCAGCACAATCATCTGGTGTCCAACCCAATCTTTGGCATGGGCAAGTACACGGATGTCAGATCCATGACATTGCAGGAAATATTCATTCAGCTGTAGGAGTAGGCAGACAGTCTCTGACATGTGCCTGTGCACACCAGCTGCACACTTATGTCTACTGCAATGGGCAATATTAATGTGTTGTGAGGAACCATCAAAATCAACAACAGTCTCACCATGGGTCTATTGTTCACAGACCTCATCTAAGGACCCCTTATTGTCAGGATGACTGGACAAGTTTCTCTACACATCTGAGGATACAAGCACATCCACATGACTGTCACCATCTTGGCCGAACTGTATCACCAAGCCACTGTCCTGTGTGCCAGGGGTCATGCTACCATACTGAGGCACATTAGATCCCACAGCATGATCACTGGATGAGTTAATGGAGGATACAGGTGGCTGCTGTGCTAAAAGAAGAGACTGATGACAAAGATCAGGACAAAATGCTTACATCATATGCTGTACATCATTAAAGACATATGACATATATATCTTACTGCAGTGTTATAGATAACACTGAATAACCATTAGGTCTTGTCTGTATATGGGTCACAGAATCTACATAACAGTTAGTTGACAATTATGTTACATATCTAGCTTGTATGACATATGAGATGAATACAAACATAGCACACGCCTGACAAGTCCTCATGGGAAGATGGTGTGGTAGAAGAGGAATAAACTTCAAATGTTTGGAAAAACAAAGTCAGCATTCTTAATCAAATCATTGCCAACATGGACCATTCCAACAGAGTTAAAACATATGGTAGGTTTTACATAGACATAACACATATTTGTGCATTTGATGATGATGCTGTGTGTAGTAGGACACGCTATTAATGTAGGACAGCAACAGGAATGACAGCAATGACATGTATGAAACATAAATACTAGCATACTACTGACAGACTGACATGTATGAAAGACAGGTACTAGCATACTACTGACAGACTGACATGTATGAAAGATAGGTACTAGCATACTACTGACAGACTGACATGTATGAAAGATAGGTACTAGCATACTACTGACAGACTGACATGTATGAAAGATAGGTACTAGCATACTACTGACAGACTGATGTATGAAATATAGGTACTAGCATACTACTGACAGACTGACATGTATGAAAGATAGGTACTAGCATACTACTGACAGACTGACATGTATGAAAGTTAGGTACTAGCATACTTCTGACAGGCTGACATGTATGAAAGATAGGTACTAACATACTACTGACATGCTGACATGTATGAAAGATAGGTACTAGCATACTACTGACAGGCTCCCACCGATGTGAGTTTGTGTGCAGTTTTGTGAATCCTACAGCGGTAAAGTGAAGACAAAGACAACACAGTCATATTTGCAGGTAATGGAATCCTGACAGGATGACATACACAACACAGTAATAAGAGCTGCAGATACTTATGAGACATATGATGCACCTGTTGACCAGATGTCCCTATGTAGAATAACAGTGACATTAATGTCATGTATCATAGGTCTGCTACACATTTTTGTAACCTATGAACCAGTTGTGGTGACATACCTGGTCTATCTTATGTGACCTGCATGTCTTGTGCCCCCAGCATATGTACCTGTAGTATATAATGTTAGAAAAATATCAATATGACAACAAAGTGCAGTGCATGACACGAGGCTGAGGCACTAGCAGGTAGTGGATACAGTAACACTGTATAGAGACTCTTACCTGCTGATTGCTGGTGCTGTGAAGAAGAACTGGACCTGTGAACATTAATTTAGATAGCATTACACATGTCTTTACACGTACATCGATCATTGATCAACATCATCACCCTGTGTGGATCTCTGTGCACAATCCAATTCTGCTGCTGAAAATCAGACATTACAATTCATGAATATGCATACAACAACAATATGTGATGATTTACTCATACATGTTCAGGCTGGAATTCCTGCTTCTTTCCTACCCCCCAGTTATGTGTGGCTCCTCAATTGCTGTATGCAGGGATGCAAGAAATATTGTAAGGATATAATAATATAATAATATAAGAATATATAATAATATAAGAATATAAGAATAGATATAAGAATATCTCATTGGGGAGTCAATGGTGGGCCACCATTGGTGTCTTCCCTTGATCTCTCATGCCATCATGACCTGCTGGCTACACAGTGGATTATGTCAGGACAGCATTGGCAACAGACCTGAAGGTATGGATTGTGACATCCGACCACATTAATCATGTCAGTGAAGTCAGCCCACACATCATTCCTTCATGCTGTTTTCCCTGCCTGTCCATGGAGTATCTGTCCATGTTGTCACAGAACATCTATTATAATCTCATTTTCCTGTGGGTAGAAATTGTCATCCCTAGGCCTGTTTGCCATCTGAAGGATGGAGAGTATTCATGTGGGAGCTCACTTATGGATATGATTATTTGGACAGTTTATGACATCATAAACACTGTACAGTCCTCTGCAATTCAAAAGTCCATGAAACATTCAATTCGACATATAGGAATATGACGTATAAAAACCGTCCAGCAATGCCTGCATAGAAAACATTTGTAAAAGCAACATAACTTGTAATATCTGTAGAGGCTGTTTGTGGGATTTGAACCCCTCATAGTATATATCCATTGAATGGAGGACCAAACACAACAGCATCATGCCCCTGCATGATTTCACATTAAAATACCACACAGATATATGTGTACAACAGAAATGTGTGTTGCTGTAGCTGCAATGCAATTGCAGCCTAAAAAGACAAGCATTCAAAAACACAAAGTGCAGGTAAGAACCACTCCAAAAAGAATCTGTCATATGACATGTTATACAGAATGACCCCGGATCAACTCAGTCAATACTGAGCACTGAACGCCTTTCACTTCAGCACAGAGTATCTGCAAATTATCAATTAAACAACTTACAGAAAGTTTCAGAAAACTGCAGGATCAATAAGTAGGTGACCGATAGGAAGGATCCTTTTCATATTGACCCAATAATTATAAGACTTGTTTTAAGAACCATCAGTGAATAAATATCCGTTGTTCTTGCCTCACAGCAAGAGGTTCCCTGATTCGATTCTCAGCAGGAATGCCTTCTGTGTGGAGTCTGCATATCCACTCTGTGTTTGAGTGGGTTTTTACCAGGTGCTCCAGTTTCCTCCACATTCCAAAGACATGCAGTAGGTGGATTGGACACTTTCAATTGGCCATATGTGTGAGTGTGTGGTGTGGAAGAACTACAGTGGCAGGACTTGACCCCAGGCAGAGTAAATGTTGGCTCTATATGATGTTGAAGTTATATCCTAATCCCATATGCAAAAATGGGAAAATAAGGGGTTGAGGATGGATGGATGGATGGATGGATGGATGGATGGATGGATGGATGGATGGATAAATGGATGGAATAAATAAATATCCATAACAGCAAAATAAATATATAGTACATATGGATACTGTCAGAATCTGTACATTTCTCTATGTTCTATATGTACATCACAGAGTCTATGGAGTCACCAGCAAGCTATACAGAATATTTGCAAATCTGTTTTATGTACTATTCACTTTTGCTATGTAAATCTGTCTATACAAATGCATATGGGAAATTACTACGTGTCCTTGATGCGGATGTCAACAACTTTATGCATACAGGTAAATCACACACTACTACAGTAAGTTACAAACATTTGTCATAATGCACACATTTTCCACAAAAGCATAAATCTAAACAGATAAATTTGAGAATGAGTAATGTTAACATAGGTGTACAATGAACTAATACTCAACAAAACAGAAATGCTAGCAGGGGCCAATTTCCCTTATCAGCTACCTATGACTCATGTACGATTGAAAGTAAGAGCAGCTAATGTCTACCCATATTTTAAGAATCATTTGTGCCATGTATAATTGATGAGGTTCATTAAAAATCCAGGTTTTGAATCCCATTTGCACATGTCTGCATACGTTCTTGAAATTCGCGCATTAACGGATAGCTTGGCTTAATGGCACATTGTGAAGGTGCTCTGTGCATGTACCTAGTAGGTATCTATAAGCGGTCCATGTATAGCATCTGCCTGTTATCTGCCAATGGTCAGATAACATGACATAAACACCACTTTTAAATATTAATTTTGCTACATTTACAGATCAGACCACTTCTACCTGCAAACTGAGTGGAACCTCAGTAAGCAATTTTCAGATCAGACTACCTTTTCAATTAGAGTATCAGCATTATTGAGATTGTTACTTCAGGTAGGCTTCAGTGTGTTCGGGTACCCACATGGACTGAGGGAGAGACTACCCAGTGTGTCTGGGTAACCACATGGACTGAGGGAGTGACTATTCAGTGTGTCCAGGTACCCACATGGATTGAAGGAGAGACTACCCAGTGTGTCCTGATATCCACATGAACTGAGGGAGAGACTACCCAGTGTGTTCAGGTACCCACATGGACTGAGGGAGAGACTACCCAGTGTGTCCGGGTACCAGCATGTACTGAGGGAGAGACTACACAGTGTGTCCAGATAACCACATGGGCTGAGAGAGAGACTACCAAGTCTCTCTGTGCACCCACATGGACTGAGGGAGAGACTACCCATTATGTCCGGGTACCCACATGGACTGAGGGAGAGACTATCCAGTGTGTCCGGGTACCCACAAGGACTGAGGGAGAGACTACCCAGTGTGTCCAGGTACCCACATGGCCTAAGGGAGAGACTACCCAGTGTGTCCAGGTACCCACATGGACTAAGGGACAGACTACCCAGTGTGTCCAGGTACCCACATGGACTGAGGGAGAGACTACCCAGTGTGTCTGGGTACCCACATGGACTGAATGAGAGACTACCCAGTGTGTCTGGGTACCCACATGGACTGAGGGAGAGACTACCCAGTGTGTCTGGGTGCGCACATGGACTGAGAGAGAGACTACCCAGTGGGTCTGGTTACCCACATGAACTGAAAGAGAGACTACCCAGTGTGTCTGGGTACCAACATGGACAGAGGGAGAGACTACTCAGTGTGTCCAGGTACCCACATGGACTGAGGGAGATATTACCCAGTGTGTCTGGGCACTCACATGGACTGAGGGAGAAACAACCCAGTGTGTCCTGGTACCCACATGGACTGAGGGAGAGACTATCTAGTGTGTCTGGGCACCCACATGGACTGAGGGAGAGACTATCCAATGTGTCCGGGTACCCACATGGACTGAGGGAGAGACTATCCAGTGTGTCCGGATACCCTCATGGACTGAGAGAGAGAGACTACCCAGTGTGTCCTGGTACCCACATTGACTGAGGGAGAGACTACCCAGTGTGTCCGGAATACCCACATGGGCTGAGGGAGAGACTACTCAGTGTGTCTGCATACCCACATGGACTGAGGGAGAAACTACCCAGTGTGTCCGGGTACCCACATAGACTGAGGGAGAGACTACCCAGTGTGTTCGGGTACTGACATGGATTGAGGGAGAGGCTACCCAGTGTGTTCAGGTACCCACATGGACTGAGGGAGAGGCTACCCATTGTGTCTGGGTACCCACATGGACTGAGGGAGGGACTACCCAGATGCTGATCATCTTCATCTATGCTGGAGTGCAGTATTGGATTAGAACTAGGCCACAGGACTTCACAATGATTAACATTTGTAACCACATTGTGAGGGTGCATCGATGACATACGATGATGATTAACATTTGTAACCACATTGTGAGAGTGCATTGATGACGTACGATGATGATTAACATTTGTAACCACATTGTGAGGGTGCATTGATGATGTACGGAGTATATACCAGACTGGAGTGCAGGTTAGCTCCCACTATAATAACCTGCATTGGAAGGATGCAGAGAAGCTTCATCTGATGGTTGCCAAGGTGTGTCGATAACCAGTGAATGCCTACAGTAAGTGTCATAATACTAGGTTTAGCTAAGCATTTCTACAAAATTTAGAGCTATAGCTGTACCCCAAATGCATCAGATACATGGCTTTTATAACCATTCATTAGTTGCTCTGACAATTAGCTATCTGTATAATTAAGAAGAGGTGGTGACTGCTCTCCATGTAAGTATGAGTTCTTTTCCCAATTTATTTACTAATGTTTATAATGTACTGTTAGAAAAATATGTATAAATATGTGTGCATTATTGCCTTTTTAGAAGCCCAAAAGGGTTAATACATTTATTCTGCTTTATGCTGAACAAATCCATATTAATGGCAAATGCTTTCTAACCTTGTATTTTGTCAGTGCAGCTAAAATATTGTTTATGTCTTAGGAAATGTACTGAGAAGCAGCTGGTTTTCTGCTTGGTTAGAAAAATAATTAATAGAACAATACTGCTTTCTATAATGTTATTAAACTTAGACAATCAGCCCTGTCTGTGTTATGAGAACATACACAGCTGCAGGAAGGATAGATAAAGTGGAACAAAGACCACTTGAAGAATATGAACTATATTCTGTGATTGCTTTGTGCTCGAATGAGTAGAGTACCTTGAAATATAACACAGCACTGTAGAAATATTTGCAACTAGCTGATGGTCTCCAAGGCCATGTTATTTTTCCAAAGTTTTCTCATGAATCTAGAAATGTTATGTCATGTTAGCAGAAAATCATGAGCAACATCTGCTGTGAAAAACAATATTGTAAACTTGCGATTTACTACGTCAGCTTCAGTAGGTAATGTCTTGTAGGAATAGTATAAGAATGGCTTCACTTCCTGATTTTAGTTAGCCAAAAACTCTGTATTTTGCATGCATGTTTTTGTCTCCTTGCTGCAAGAATTAAAGTGCCTTAACCTGAACCTTACGTGTATTGGTCTTTGAAGTTTTTTCCTTTGACAGATTGGTCCTTTCGGACCGGAAACCTCCACTCTGACCAGATCAGACAGGCCAGGTGTCTTAAAACCGTACGGGGAAGAAACCACATCAATTCTTCTTATTTGAAAAGACCTTCGACTGAATTGTCGTCCAAAAGAGGCCAGCCACTGTTCTGATCTGCGACTGAAGGGCGGGTTTACCTAGAACCAGACAATCAATCACAGAGGCTCAGGTAAGGTGAGATTTACCTTTTTCTGTTTTAGATCAGGGACTTGATTTGCATTGTCTGTCAGGGGATTTGTCTTGTACAAGTCAGGGACAGGAAGATTGCAGTCTTGTCGTAGATCAGGGAAACAGAATAGGTAAGGCAGTTATTCTAGATAGACTGTGAAAAAGAGAAATCGTGGTACCAAGTAAAAATAAGAAGGGTTACATAACATTTCGAATATTAGAATAAAATGTGAAATAAGTGCACGAAAAGATCCCAAACTCCGCCGTTAACTGAAGATGCGAAATTTATGCAATTACAACTTGCCAATAATGTTAAATACTACTAAAAATGGGTTAATAAGTATGAATTTGATGGTAAATTAGAAAAATCCTCACTTGTTAAACTTGTCAAACAGCTTAAAACTGATTCCAGAGGACAGGTAAAAAAGTAACGTAAAGTAGGGATTCCTCAGGCACACAGGTGGATTGAGGAAGCAAACCGTAGGGAACAAAAAAGTAATAATTCAAAAGCAATGTTTTTAGATAAAGAGGACAATAACTTAGCAATAGCATCAGTCCCTCCACCTCCCTTACCAGAATATGAGGCAAGTGAACAAGTTAGTCCACCCCTGCGATATCCTGCTATCACTGTAAGTAGAGACACTACAAAAGCAACACTGTTTTTTAGAGATCCCATCAAGGCCAGGTCTCGAACATGGGCAGGGAACTCAAAAGGGGACATTGAATTATATCAAATGGGTAGAAGTTTATGATATATGAGTGAAGAACAAATATGCCCACTTATAGAAGTACCTAATCCTCAGGCAGGACAAGAAGGACAGGACCCAACTCTCTTAGTTTACAGACCGTGGACACTGGAAGATATCCGGATAGCCACTGAGGGAATTCCCCATCCAAAAGTTAATTTTAGAAAATTTTTAGAAAACCTACAAGGCATGAGGTTAAGTTATAACTTAAATGGAGAGGAAGTAGAAAAACGAGTCAGACAAATCGTGGGACCAGATTGGCACATGATCAGTGGCAACTGGAATCCCTGTGACACAGAACACAAATCCCTCCCACACAGTAGCGCAGAACTAGACAACAGAGTGAAAGGTCCAGCAGACCAAATCTCTGAGAAATGGAAACCTAGGGCAGACTGGACTTGCATTAATCAATGCATCCAACAAGAAGGTGAAACTCTTGACAGATATGCTAGATTATTAGAGTGTTTTAATAATCATTGTGGAATACAGGTACCTGAAGATCAAACACATGATTCCCCATATGAGCAGCAGTTAAAGAATGCATTTTTAAAAGGCAGTATTTTGCCTATAAGCAGCTTTATTACAAAAAACATGGTAGATCATTGTACAAGTAGACTACAGTCACTACTTGAATATCCTAGACATGCCGAAAAGCATTTTAACAGTAAAAAGAAAAATAAAGCCCAAGTATTCTCTGTAGAAGATGGAGCAGAAGTTTATGTAGTACAGTCCGGGAAAAAGGGCAAGAAAAATGCCCAGGGAAACAAACAATCTGATCAACGATCAGAGGACTTTGAAGAGCGAAAGAAAAGGTAGGAGTGCTTTAAATACGGTAAAAAGGGACACTTGGCAAGAGATTGCAAGAAAAACAAGAAGGCAACTACGGAAGATAAGGAGGGTTAGGACTGACTATATGGTAGTCAGGAATCACTAGAAGGGGATAGCGGAGAATGGACAAATGAGAATGTGATAGAGGGAGTAGAGGATGTGACTGAAGAAATAGAGGAAGTACATGAAGTCACGGATAGTGAAGAAAATGAAATTTTAGACTTAGCTTTATTGAGCTTGGAGCTCTATTTAGCAGACACAAAACCAGAAGTTACACTCCTGGTAGAAGGGAGGGAAGTCACATTTTTGTGTGACTCAGGGGCATCACGGACCCTGGTACATCCCGCCAAACTGCCAGAGAACTCAGAGTCACCTGATTAAATATTAGTGAAAGCAGCTAATGGACAGCTGTATCGGGAGCCCCTCTCCCATAACATTGCAATAATTGATTCTGTTTCAGGATTAACCCAGAAAAGCAAAATTGTAGTTTCTGCAAAATGCCCAGTAAACCTCTTGGGCCGAGACCTTATGCAGCTATTTGGCATAGCAGTAGTTCCAACTATGCAGGGTATGGAAGCACAGTGACAAATTGATACTTTTGCAGTGCGATCGGAGGGTGAAACATTTTATTGGTACAGCCAGGACTTGGTTACGACTGGTCAAGGGGCAGTAACTGAAGAGCTGATGAACAAGCCATCAGCAAGTTCCCCTCCCTTGACATTGATAAACAACATTTGTTGCATTGTACTCTGTATTATTGTAGCACATCAGGACCTGATAAAGAATATGAGCAAGAGTTGTTTAGAAACCGTGCAAACAGGTTAGTATTACATAATCTGTACTGGGACATAAAAGGGAACAGTGTAGTTAGCTGTTCATTACCCCAGGAATTCTTTGCACTTTATAAATCTAATCGATTACCACATGTAAGCTTAACCAAGGACAAAAATGTGAAATGGGAAGACCTAGGAGAAAAAGTCATGAGGTGGGAAAAACAAACAGAGTTAGAACTGTCAGAACAGGGAGAACAAAAGCAGAAGTTAAATTGGATAACACAGACACACCCAGCTGTACACGTGCAGTCTAGCGAGGACAGCTGATTAGCACTCTTATCAGAAAAGGAAGAAGATGCCTTACAAAGCATACCAGAAACTCTCTGGTCAACAGGAAAATCAGATGTAGGACTTATTCGTACAGCAGGACCAGTTACTATCATGCCAAAGTCAGCATTTAGACCACAAAAGAGACAGTATCCCTTGAGAAAAGATGCAGAGGTAGGAATCAAACCTATTATAGCAGCTTTACTTAATGAAGGAGTACTGGTGAAATCACCTGATTCACCATGTAACACACCCTTATTTCCTGTTAGGAAAGCAAATGGAGAATGGTGTATGGTCGAAGATTTACAAGCTGTAAATGACACAGTAATACCAAGGGCATCTATGGTGCCGGATCCACACACCCTGTTGAATGATTTGAAACCTCAGCAGAAATATTTTTCTGTGGTAGATATCAGCAATGCGTTCTTTTCGATACCGATACACCCTGACAGCCAACATTGGTTTGCATTCACATTTCAGGGGAAAAGGTATACATACACGTGACTACCACAGGGATATTGTGAAAGCCCAACAATATTCTCAAAAGAAATAGCAAGCAACTTGGCGGGATTTACCCCACCGAGAGGCAGTCAGATTTTACTTTATGTTGATGACATCCTGCTGGCAGCCCCCACCTAGCAAGATTGTAAGGAAGATACTGTAGCATTGTTACAATTTTTAGCTATCCAGGGACATATAGTAAATAAAAACAAATTACAGCTTTGGAAAAAGCAAGTTAGATACCTAGGATATGTAATATCCAAAGAGGGCAGAACATTAGATGAGGACAGAAAAATAGCGATTTTACAAGCTCCAAAACCTACTACCAAGAAGGAAATGATGTCCTTCCTGGGTATGACCAATTTTTGTCGGAGCTGGATTCCAAACTATGCCTTGGAATCTGCACCTCTGACTAACTTGATATACAAGAAGCCTATGGCAGCACAAGATTTATTGCAATGGACACCAGAAGCAGAATCTGCTTTCTGCAAATTGAAACAGCTGATAGCATCCTCATTAGTTTTAGGATTACCAAACTATCATAAAAGTTTTTTCCAAACTGTAGATTGTAAGCAAGGTTATATGACATCAGTACTAACACAACAGCATGGGGGCAAGCAACGCCCCATTGCTTACTATTTATCACAACTGGACCCAGTGGCACGGTCTTTACCCCACTGTGTACAAGCAGTAGTCGCAGCTGCAAGGGAATTGCAGGCTTTGGCCTCAGTAGTGTTGTTCCACCCTCTCACATTGAGAGTGCCTCATGCAGTCGCGATTATTTTACTGCAAGAAAAAGTAGCATATCTTTCTCCTGCTAGACATCTTTCCTGTATGACTATATTGCTGAGCCAACCTCATATGACAATTGAACGATGTACAACTTTGAATCCGTCTACCTTGCTTCCAACTCCTGCAGATGGTACACCACACAGCTGCCTGCAGGAGATTGAGTAAAAGACACTGCCTAGAAAAGAGCTTACGGATGTTCCCTTGGATGATGCCGAGGTGACATACTACATGGTGGATGGCTCATGCAAAAGGGGTCCCACAGGACAGAACCTAGTAGGATATGCAGTAGTCTCTGATACTGAGATTGTAGAAGCAACATTTTTACCACACAACTTATCTGCACAAGCGGCAGAGCTGATTGCCTTAACACGGGCATGTACCTTAGCAAAGGGTAAATGTGTGAACATTTTTACTGATAGCCAGTACGCTTTCTCTACTGTACATGTTTTTGCGCAACAGTGGAAAAATCGAGGAATGATAACATCTACTGGCAAACCAATCAATCACGCACAGTTTATTTTAGATCTTTTAGAATCTATTCAGTTACCTCAGAAAGTAGCTATTTGTAAATGCATAACTCATACCAAGCAACAGGATAGAATTTCAAAAGGTAATGCAAGGGCTGATACAGCTGCAAAGCAAGCAGCTTCAGAAGTATTTCTTTTGAATAAGGAATTACAACCTTCTGAGATCTTAGACTTAGAAATTTAAAAAAAAATGCAGACACTTACTATGCAAGTTGAGAAACAAAGATGGATAAAATGAGGAGCAATTCTCAAGGAAGGGCTGTACATCTCCAAAGAGGGAAAACCGATATTGCCATCTAACTTGTTTAGATATGCAGCTTTGCTGAGCCATGGGCAATGCCATGTCTCAACATGGGGGATGGTACAGTTAGTGAACTGAGTGTTCACAACATATAGATTTATAAACTACACTAAAAATTTTTGTTTATCATGTAATGTTTGTAATAAACATCATGCACAAGGGGCATTAAAGCCCAAGTAGGGGAGTTTTCCTGCACCACCGTATCCGTTCCATACTATCTGTATGGATTTCATAGAACTGAACAAATGTGAAAATAAGAAGTATTGTCTTGTCATTAAAGATATGTTTTCCAAATGGGTGGAAGCTTTTCTGACCAAAAATCCAGACGCAGTTACTGTTGGGAAAACCATTGTTAAAGAAATTATTCCTAGATTTGGCATACCGGACAAGATCTACAGTGACAATGGCACACATTTTGTGAACCAAACAATACAACAACTGAGCAAGTTTTTCGGAATTTCCTTGAAAAATTATTGTGTGTATCATCCACAATCTGAAGGATTGGTAGAGAGGTACAATGGGACGTTAAAAAATAAATTAAGGAAGCTCATTGAGCAAACACATAGAAATTGGGTGTATCGTCTGCCCCTGGCACTGTTGAGCATGAGAACTGTTCCGAATGCAAAGGGATTGACTCCTTTTGAGAAGTTATTTGGGAGGGCATATTATATACCTCAGTGGAAACCTCTCATGCCTGCAGATCAGGAAGCCGACTGTACACTTGCTGAGTAAATGAGGAGAATGTTGAATTCTAAACACCTTTTGCAGTTTAATTCTATTTCAGATAAGGAACAAACCAGACCATCGGAAGCAGCAGTAGTCCCAGGCACATGGGTCTGGATGAAAGTCATCAAGAGAAAAAACTGGACGACACTGAAGTGGGAAGGGCCATACCAAGTGCTACTGTCAACACCCACTGCAGTCAAGATCGCAGTGCGAGCGTTCTGGATTCACCTGACACACTGTAAACTGGTTAAAAACATTGAGCTATATAGAAATCTTGTTACTGTCACACCACAAGAGTAAAAATGACAAAATCCAGAGCATACAGGAATGCAGAACAGCCACAAAAAAATTGCATGATCATCCTGTTAACTATACTGGTGACATTGATCTTTTTGTTGTGGCCTTTCCTTTTTCCAGCCACACAAGCTAAACTGAATAAACGCAATGCGTTACTCATAGACTGGCATCCAAACTTTAACACTTACCAAGTGATCAAACATGTGTATGCTGAGACTTTTAATGTTTCAAATTGTTGGGTTTGTACAGCTATACCAACAGCATACGGGGGATTATTAATGACTGCAGTCCCCCTAGGGGTCAATGAGACCTGGGAAAACTTGGTTTATGATACTACGACTGTTAAATCACAAGATAAAATAGCATTGCACCTGCCTGTTACACAAAAGGGAATTGTGTGTTTTTATAAAAATGATACTGTCCAGGTGGGTTGGAGTAATTGCAATATGACTGTCCCTTACAAATGTTACACCAAGGCTAATAATGCAGGTTCTATTTGTGATACAGACTATGACACATTTCTTAAATCAATGCACAGAACAATTAATGAAGTACAACATAATCCTGTTATTTTTAAGCAACTGTCTATAATAACAGGATTATGTTGTACTTCATTAATTGTTTCATGCAGGGCAAGCATATGTTAATAGCAAAGTTACTACTAAGGTGGAAGATTGTTATTTTGTATGTTCATAGGTTCATACTAGGCTATCTGCCCTAGGGCATTTATAAGCCTAGCCAGAGTGTGTTTGGCTTTCGCCACCCATTTTAAATTAATTTTGCTATGCCCTTTTTCGAGGTTAGTATACTGTGCCTCTGTCTAACAGTGACACAGAAGTGATACCCGGGGTAAACCTATGATCTCCCATCGACTCATCAAGATTCCTCTTGAAGAGAGTCAATGAGGGACTCTGCCTAACCTGGACTGGGATTTTATTCCAGAGTGAAGGGAGCCGCTGGGTTATGAATCTGTCCCTCCAGCATGTCCTATTTATTTCAGTGCTGAGGTTCAAGTCTCTCGAGCGCATAGCTCGATGGGATTTGGATTTTCTGAGGTGCAGCATGTCCATTAATTCCGGGTTGGACATGGCTTTATACGTCAGGCACAGATTGCCTCTGAGCAGGCGGTATGCCACTGAGTAGAGCTGGAGTTTCTTTAACCGGGCAGCATATGGCATCTGTTTGAGCCCTTTGATCCTCTTGGTGAGGTACTTTTGGGGTCTTTCCAGTTGCTGCAGGTATCTGGGAAGGTACATCCCAAAAGGGGCATTGTACTCAATTATGGGCCTGATGAGGGATGAGTAAAGAGGCACGATGACCTCCCCTGATCTAGATGTGAATCCCTTCATGATTAGGTGGGCTAGATAAAATGTTTTTCAAACCACTTTGGCCACGCGGTTGTCAAATGAGAGGTTGCTATCAACTTGGGTCACCAGGTCCCTAATTACTTCTTTTGTACTTAATGGATTACCACCTATGTGGTAATTTGTGGGCACTTTGTTTTTGCCAAAGGGGATGACAATACACTTTTTGGCATTTAGCTTGAGGCCATGGCTCTGGCACCAGTTGTCTGTTTCTATGAGGCCCTTTTGGAGGATGCTTGTGTCGGCTGGAGAGTCGATTATGGCGCCCAGTTTGCAGTCATCTGCAAACATGGTCAACCACAGTCCTTCCGTGTTGGCCTGTGCCTCTGAGAAATATATACCGAACAAGAGAGGTCCCAGGACTGAGCCTTGTGGGACGCCACTTGTAACTGGTTTGGAGTCTGACATGGCTTCAGCAATTCTAACCATGTGGGTTCTGTCCTTGAGCCAGTTTGCAACCCATCTGGTGACATAGGGGTTTATATTTAAGCTGGTGAGCTTATCTATAATGCCTGAGTGGGGTATTGTATCGAAGGCTTTTGCGAGGTCCAGGTAGGCTGTGTGGATGACCTTCCCCTGGTTAATGGCCTTGGTGACTGTTTCTAAGAAATTGACCTGGTTTAAGAGGCAGGATCAGCCCTTAACAAAGCCGAACTGGGTAAGATCCCGTGTCTGTAGGTCCCCAATATCTTTATTTATGAGGTCCATGATGATCCTTTCCATAGCTTTGCAGACCAAGCTAGTCAGGCTTATGGAGTGATAGTTTCCAGGATCCGTTGAGGCACCATCTTTGTGGAGATGGACCACTGTTGCTGTATGCCACTCTTTGGTACATATCCAGTAGTAAGGCTGAGAATGAACAGTAGTTTTATGTTTGGGTTTAGCTCTTCTTGGAGTTCATGTAGGATGCAGCCTGGGACACCGTCTGGTCCCATTGATGCTGTGTTTTTTGCTTTGGAGAGGGTGCTCTTACCTGAGCATCTGAGATGTCAGGGGCCAGCACTCTGCTGGGATAGATATTTGCCCTTTTGGTGGGGAGGGGGGGGGTTTGCGCTGAACCAGTCAGCTAGGATGTTGGCAATGTCTGTGGGTTCAGTGTATTTTTTGTCATTTTGGACTAATTCTGAGCATATCTGGGAATTCCCACCCAGGTTCCTAATATAACTAAAGAAAGCCTTGGGATTATCCTTAGTGTCCTGTGCAATTTTTCTCTAAAAGCTGGCCTTAGACGATTTTATGAGTGCCCGTAGTTTTTTGCTAATACTGATCAGAGATCCTTCCCTTTTTGGGATTTTGCTCTATCATGTAGTAGCTTCCTCCTTCTATTGTATAGTTTGTTTATTGCTGGGGTCCGCCAGATAGGACATCTGTCTTTGGAGGATTGGGTCTTGGTTTTATTTGGGATTGCATGATCCATGCATTCCTGAAGGTGTTCATAGAATGCGTTTATAAAGGATTCTGCGGTCTGGGCCGTATTTTCCACTGGCCTGGGGGCTTTGAAGGATTCCACCTCGGTTTTAGAAGTGTGAAATTTGCTTTAGCGAAGTTTTTCACAGTGGTTTTCTGGGCAGGGGGTGGGGTCGGGATATGAATATCCAGTGAGATTAGTTTATGGTCTGATATTACCAGTGAGGGATACACTCATGGTCTGAAGCATAGAGTCCCCATGTTGGTGATGATCAGGTCCAGTATGTTTTCCCCTATTGTGGGAGTGGTAACAAGTTGTTCCATAGCATTTGAGTTTATAAATTCTAGGAACCTTTGGGCTAGGGTATTGGAGCTAGAGTGATGCTCCCAGTCTATGTTTGGGTAGTTGAAGTCGCCCAATATAATGGTGTTTGGAGAGACCTTCATATTTTCCATTGTTCTCAGGAAGGCCGAGTGGGGTTCCTGGGTTTAGGAGGGTGGTCTGTAGCAGGCTATAAACTGGAAGGCAGTTTTACCCACTTTTAGTTGCACATGGATAGTCTCTGATGCTTCGTGCTGTGCCACCAACCTGGAGGTGTGGGTATCTTTGACGAATATTGATACTCCCCCTCCTTTTGTGGTTTGGTCCAAGTTTTTGGGCCGAAAAGCATGGTATGAGGTATAACCTGGTAGTGCTGCAGTGCTCTCGGGAGCTTTGAACCAGGTTTCTGTTACTGCACAGATATCGATGTTCTCCATGCTAAGGAGAGTTTCAATTGAGTGCATCTTGAGGTTTAGACTTCTGGCGTTGAGTAGCATTACTCTTAGTTTCTTAATGTGGCAAAAAGGCCTATAAATGGTTACCTGAGAATTGGTCCGGCAGTTGTTTTTTGGGTTACCTGGTTCCGGCCATACAACACACTGCAGTTTTGCCACAAAGTAAAATTCAAAATGCACGAGAGGTCACCAAGAAACCTGTCAGGAAATCTGAGAATCCAGTGGTACAGATCGAGGCGGGCTGGAGAAAATATCATTCCATGGGCGATCAACTAACACATATGGACTTGAGTGACACTGTCATATTGTGGGCAGGCATATTACCAGCATATGGAGCAGTGAAATCAATTTGGGAGCTGAGAAAACTGTTTAAACTCCTCAAAGTAATGAGCAACGCAACTTTTTCCGCTCTCGAATTAGTAACTGATGAACTGAATGCTATGAGAACTGTGGTGCTTCAAAACTGCATGGATCTTGACTTCACCCTGGCGGCGAGAGGTGGTACATGCGCTCTAATCCAAGAAGAGTTCTGTTCATACATTTCTGACAACCAGCATGAGTTAGACAACCATCTTGAGGTGATTCAGCAAGTGTCGACCATGACCAAACCAGGCCCAAACCCACTGACGGACTTTTTCAAGAAATAGTTTGGGGGTGGGGTTCCATCCTAATGAACATCTTGATTGCTATTTGTGTAGGAATACTCCTGTTGGGAGTATGTGTTTGTTGTGGCATCCCCTGCATGAAAAGACTGATAAAAGATTTTATAGATTTGTCGGTTTCTGAAACCTTATATCAAGGTACTGAGCTTGATGAACTATTGAAGACTGAAATTATTTCATAAGTTCAACTGAATGATTTTCTTAACTGCAAATCCAGAATGGAAGAGGTTAGGAAAAGAAACAAATCGTTTATGCTTTTGAAAGTAGAATAAAAGTATTAATAGGGGGGAAATGTTAGAAAAATATGTATTAATATGTGTGCATTAGTGCCTTTTTAGAAGCCCAAAAGGGTTAATACATTTATTCTGCTTTATGCTGAACAAATCCATATTAATGGAAAATGCTTTCTGACCTTGTATTTTGTCAGTGCAGCTAAAATCTTGTTTTTGTCTTAGGAAATGTACTGAGAAGCAGATGGTTTTCTGTTTGGTTAGAAAAATAATGAATAGAACAATACTGCTTTCTATAATGTTATTAAACTTAGACAATCAGCCCTGTCTGTTTTATGAGAACATACACAGCTGCAGGAAGGATAGATAAAGTGGAACAAAGACCGCTTGAAGAATATGAACTATATTCTGTGATTGCTTTGTGCTCGAATTAGTAGAGTACCTTGAAATGTAACACAGCACTGTAGAAATAATTGCAACTAGCTGCTAGTCTCCAAGGCCATGTTATTTTTCCAAAGTTTTCTCATGAATCTAGAAATGTTATGTCATGTCAGCAGAAAATCATGAGCAACATCTGCTGTGAAAAACAATATTGTAAACTTGTGATTTACTATGTCAGCTTTAGTAGGCAATGTCTTGTAGGAATAGTATAAGAATGGCTTCACTTCCTGATTTTAGTTAGACAAACTCTATATTTTTGCATGCATGTTTTTGTCTCCTTGCTGCAAGAATTAAAGTGCCTTAACCTGAACCTTACGTGTATTGGTCTTTGAAGTTTTTTTCCTTTGACATGTACATAATGCTGAATATTGTAGATGTACATCTGATTTCTGATTCCATCATATAGCAACATCATTTTACACATCCACTATAGTCATGTATCAATGATGCCTATAGCATCTATGCCACTGATGACTATGCATTTCATTGTTATCCATTATATTATGAAAATATTGGCTACTCTACCTGTGTATGTGTGAATAGTAACTCAGAAATAACTTTTTTACTTCATTCCTCTTAATAAAGTGAACTTCCCTACTTCAGTCCTGTTTGTTTAAGCCAAAAGGAATATCTGTTGGACTGCTTAGGGTTCCTATTACCAGATCGCAGATGCAGTTTGTCAAATGCATCTTGATCAAACTGAAAAGAGCAAAAAGGCAAAACAGCAGAGCGGCTTTTCAGTGAATTCTTTCCCTGAGAAAGAATTCAGTTGTCCGCTTTCATTACTTTGCTATTTTTGGCAGGGTAGTGCGATCTCGGAATTGGTATATTTAAGTAGGAGAGTGTGGGGGGTGAAACCCCCCCCCCCCCACATTATATAAAGCTAAATGCCAAAAAGTGCATAGTCTTCCCCTTTGGGAAAAACAAAGTACCCACAAACTACCACATGGGTGGTAGCCCCCTAAATATGGAAGACGTAATAAGGGATCTGGGGACATAAGTAGATAGTAACCTCTCCTTTGATAATCACATTGCCAAAGTGGTTAGAAAATCCTTCTATGTGGCCTACCTTATCACAAAAGGGTTTTCATCCAGATTGAAAGAGGTCATTGGGCCCTTCTATGCATCACTTATCAGACCCATCATAGAGTACACTGCCCCATTTGGGATGTACCTTACAAGACACCTGCAACAACTGGAAAGAACACAGAAGTACCTCACCAAGAGGATCACTTGCCTCAAGCAGATCCCCTATGCAGCTCGACTGAAGAAACTCCAGCTGTACTCAGTTGCATACCACCTACTCAGAGGTGATCTCTGCCTGACATACAAGGTCATGTCCAACCCAGAATTGATGGACATGCTCCACCTAAAGAAAACCATATCCCCTCAAGCCACACGCTTCAGGGATCTAAACCTCACCACAACAATAAATAGGATGTGCTGAAGGGATAGATTCCTGTCCCAGAGACTTCCAATGCTCTGGAATAAGATTCCAATCTACATTAGGCAGAGCTCCTCGCTAACCATCTTCAAGAGAAACCTGGATGAGTGGATGGGAAACAGAAAGTTTACCCCAGGGATCACTTCAATGGCTCTGCTGGACAGAGGCACTGGGAACTAATCTAAGGGGGTGGCGAAAGCCAACACATTCCGGCTAGGCTTATAAATGCCTTCGGGCAGATAACCTAGTACCTACTTATGAACCTATGAACCTATGTTTTAAAGTTTTTTTTTTTTTTTTTATTTTGGAACAGCGATTTCTTTCCAGAGGTTTTGACGTTGTAAGCTTTTGCGTACATGGGGTCGATTGTTTATCGTTCACTTTTGTAAACATGGGATAATATAATATAGACCTGACTGCTGACACATATCCTTTCATTTATGTGTTTATAGCTGTTATTTCTTTAGGTTGAAATGGCTAATAGTGTTTATATGTTGGATGTCTCTGTATTCACCTGCTATCTACAGGAATAAGGATACATGCAAGTAATAACTGTTTGTTAAGAAGAAAGATATCCTGGTAGGAAGCTCAGCCTACAAATAAGCAGGAGTGCATGCCTATATCCTGGCATGCTGTGGGTTCAACCCCACATAGGGAAAACATATCATTATATTGTTACCTTTGTGTATTCCACACATTGCCAAACATTCTTCTCCACATAACCGCTTATTGATATTAATCTTTTATGTGTACACTTAGAAATAACTTGGTTATTCATCATATTTCTACGAACATCTTTGTAATCCATAATGTTCTTTTAACAGTAGCTCCTTACATACAGGGTTATGTATAAAGCTTAGAATAGACTGTCATATTTCTGACAAAAACGTTTGTGGAATATGGTATGGTAAGAATGCCAAGTGTGTTTGGGCATTCATTAACAAAGTCACTTCAACAACCACCTCATCCTTATCTTTTGAGGGAGTCAGATGGTCAGAATTACAGGGGAAATGTAAATAGGGTGATACAGTGATGTATGCATTTGATTTGTGATGTGCACTTTGCCAAGGAATTTGTTTAAATGTAGTCCTCCCACATACCTTACTGTGTCAGTGATGTACAGCACCTTTTATGTCTCTGTTAACTGAAGCTAGGTGACACATGACACAGTCCCATTGTCTGAGGGATAAAGGTTTTCATTTGCTGTTACTGGTTGCGAGCACTGTGCTGGCATACATTCATTCCTGCCAATCATTTACCTAAATGTCAGCACATTGTCCTGTTTGGAAATCCTAAGCTGTGATTTTGAATCTCAGTCTATCCAATTTGTTCAAAGATGTTAAAGCCTGGGTATGAACTGCTGCAAAATGTTTATGGCGATTCTCTGATGTTGTTCAAAAGAAAAGTTTTTAGAACCTGATGCGAGGTATGTATATCCCTGCTATTTGATGACTACACCATTCGTAGTTTCTCAATTCTTTTTGCAGGTGATGAGGACATGACCCAAAATCATGTCCTCAGATGCACAGGCTTGAGGAGCAGTGAAGGGATTGGGTTTATTGCTTAATTTTTCTGTTTTGTTAAATAAAATGTTTCTTCTCCTTGCTACAGGCCTGACTTTTTTACTTTACCATTTATATTGCTTTAAATGCTGGAATACCCATCATGCATCACTAAGGTAAATGCAATAATTACACTATACTTGTGCTTCAAAGTCTGATTGAAATACATATATGTTTAAATATCATTTAGCAACAAGCTATGTTTTCTCAAGATAGTTTTTGAAATGTAGGCTACAAGTTAAATGACTTTTGGCTTTGTGTAACTGTCACACATTGAGATATTTGTTTTCTATACAAGTCTTTAGGGCTGTGAATGTTATTTATAATGTATGGGATAGTACACTTGTATGTGTGGACATGGTTCCCAGTAACTGTACATTGTGTGATCATGTATTGATGGGTGTGTGTTGTAACAGTGTTCACTTTGTCGGTGGTAAATTGTGTCATGCCCTTCAGTTCAACATTGGCATGGCATCTGCCTACAACACCTTGGGTGTTTTTGATACAGCTTACTGTGTTTGTGGATACTTGTGTACCCAGGCATTTGTTTTGCACCTTTTCATAATCAGTAAGCATTATCTGGATGTTTGCATTTTCAAGGCTACAGATTGCCAATAAATGTAGATAGGACATACACACAGTACTGATTGTGCAACATATACTAGATTCTCATGTGTCACAAGTTGTGACTGTGTTTATTACTGAGTATTATTATTCCTTGTCACTGTCGTATTCCTTTGTTACTCTTGTAATTCTTATATTGATGTGGGGTCAGCCAATCACCATGCGGCCTGGCTCAGATGTTTACCATATGATTCTTATATTGATGTGGGGTCAGCCAATCACCATGTGGCCTGGCTCAGATGTTTACCATATGGCTTGCATATTTTCCACAGTATTGTTATCTCACTTTTTCCTTCATTTTAACAATGTTTATTGGTGGATGTTCGTACCAGTCATTATATGCAGAAGCTACAATTTACATTTAAACACACACATAACTGCTCAAGGAACACATGCAAGGAAAAATAGAAATAATGAAATTCTGTCAGACACTCAACCGGACCGTTTATTGAGGCGACACCATTATTAAATAGTGCAACTCCCAATACTAATGTCATCTTGTCATTTACAAGCTTTTATCTTGTCACATTTCAGTTACGGTAATGCTGCATGAGGCTGAGGCCGTGTTGGCATGCTTCTAGTCAAATGTCAAGATATGGCATACCTCTCAACCACCTAGTACAAGAAATCTAGGCAAAGCCTAAAATAATGGGGGTACAAAGGCCCAAAAATATTGACAGATTTTAAATATTGCTCTTATTAACTTCAACAATTGCTAGAATAACAAGATGTTTGTTTGCATACATTTTCTGAAGGATATGAAGTCTTAAACTCAAACATGTTATTATTTAGTCGCCTCCATCCTCAGTGATTTTCCAGAAAACCTCAAATTTTATGAGGAGCAGACCAAAAATATTAGGCAAAAATCTTAACATACTGTGAAAAGATGGACAGTTGGGATGTATGGAATATGTTATATGTGCTTGCTTTGTGTATACTTGCCATGCTTAATGCTGTCCAATAAATAAATGCTCAGGTCATGTCATGATTCCCGCTGGTAAGCCGTGTTACTCATATCATTGCATGGCCTTGACTGAACTGCTCACATTGTGTGATAGATACAGTCTCCCAAACATGCATCCAGGAAGAAAGAGGTAATTGTCTCCCTCTACTCTTCCCTCATTAGGCCAATCATCGAGTGCAATGCCCCATTTGGCATGTACCTCACTAGACATCTACAACTGGAGAAGCCGCAAAAATACCTCACAAAGAGGATCTTAGGCTTTAAACACTTGTCCTATATGGACAAACTCAAAAAACTCCAACTATTCTCTGTCTCATATCGCCTACTTAGAGGCGATCTCTGCTTGACTTACAAAGCCATGTTTGACCCAGCTCTGTTAGAAATGCTACATCTAAAGAAATCCCAATCCCTCCACTTCACATGCTCCAGAGACCTCAACCTCATTACCACAATCAACAGAACATGCTGGAGGGACAGGTTCATAACCCAGAGACTGCCCATCCTATGGAATAGACTTCCCATACATGTCAAGCAGAGTGCCTCACTGGCCCTCTTCAAGAGAAACCTTGATGAGTGGATGTGAAATAGAAAATTCACCCCGGGGATCACTCCAGTAGCTCTACTTGACAGAGGCACTGGGAACTAAGGTCGGGTGGCATGATGCCAGAGTAATCTTATGGGCTTCACTTGTAAAGGCTCCAGGGCCATTAGCCATTGGAGAATAAAAGGTAGTTACAACAGAAAGAACTTCTTCACAGCATTGTAGCCATCCTATACTCAAAATGTACAGTTATGACATCACTGTTCAAATCTGACCACAGTTTGGTAATACTATGAGAGTAAAAATTACTTACGGTAAGATTTTTATATTTTCCTATGCTGAGCGTAGCTGTTAACAAATTAGGCTCACTGTTGTCACTATTTTTAAATTGTAGAATTGAGTCCTTTTTGAAAAGGAGCATGTCTTCACCACCTAGTCTAGCACCAGGACTATTGTTGAAGAGGACATTACAGTTAATATGTATGAGGGTGGAAAGGCATACATTGTCTTTGAGCCAGGTTTCCGTGACTGCAAGAATATGGGAGGTGCTGGTGGATATAGAGGTTTGTGACAATGCTCTTTTGTTATTTATGCCACAAGTGGTAATGAATGTAATTTTTAGGCTTTTTGTTTGTAGTCCTGGTACTGTTTGTGGGGAGATTTATGCAGCTTGTGGAAGTTATGATAATGTTAGCATTTAAGGGGAACTTGAGGTAAATGTTGTAGAAGATGTGGTGATGTTAGTATTGGCTGAAATGGTTGTAGCAGAGTTGTGGCTTGTATTATATGGAGATTAGTTATTGATTCTGTGCTGTCTGTGATGTGGAGATTGGATAATGAATGTAGGCCAAGGTTTAAATATATTTTTCCTGATCTAAGAAGTTTGTGTCTTTCTGATTTGTATGATGGGATTAGATAGTTGAAACATATAAATTAAGATCAAGTATTGTATCCTAGATGCGTAGGTAAGAAACTTATTATAGTATTTATAGGTGTCCAGAACTTGAATGGGAATTCTGTATTCTTTAAGGTGGAGTGAACCATTTTTGGAAATGTTTAAGAAGCAGCTGTGGTGTAAATACATATAGATAAATTGAAAAGGATTAATATGTTTAGTATGAATACCTTTGGAGGTACATAGTTGGGAGCTGGAGGGCTGAGCTGTAACTTTAACTGTAAAGGGTTTTGATGTACGGAAACAGTGTAAAATGGAGATGGGAATGTTTTGAATCAAGAGAATGCTCAAAAGCTGAAGAATATATCAATAAGTAGTGCTGATGTCAGTTAGGGCACTCAGTGTGAAGACTGAGTGAGAAGGGAAGAGTGTATTTCACATAGTCAAAGTGAAAATCGGAAAGCTGTGGAGGGGATTTGGTAGTAAGGATGAGAAAAAAATAAGATGGTTTAGCCTGTCACTTAGGCAGAATGCTGAAAAGTTATCTGCTTCTTAGGCCATATGCAGGAAAAGTGAGTTTAAGAGAAAACTTAGGCTGAATTATTTATTTATTTTACATTTGTTGACCGAGCTAGTCTAACTGGATACATGTTCATTTTCAGTAGAGGCCCGGGGAGATAAGCTCCAGTTAAGCTAATGCATCAGGAATGAAAAAAGTATTTTGTTGTCTTTGTTTACCAGGAAAGTCCAGCTGGACAGAACCCATTTTCAGTTGATGCCTTGAGAGAAAAGCTCAATTAAATTAGTTACATCCATAGTTAGTGTTTTAAGACATTAGAAATGTAATGCATAGCTACACAGATACTGGCAGACAAACAATACATAGTTGCACCTGTGATGGCAGATGTAATACATAAGTACAGCTTGCAATTTGACACAGAAATACCTCACTAAAAGAATCACAGGCCTAAAGCAGATGCCCTATGCTGTCCATATAAAAAAACTCCACATATACTCTGTCTCATATAGTCTACTCAGAGGCGATCTCTGCTTAAAATACAAGGCCATGTCAAACCCAGAGTTGTTGGACATGCTACACTTAAAGAAATCCCAATCCCTCAGAGACACACGCTCCAGGGATCTAAACCTTGTCATCACAATGAAAAAAACATTATGGAGGGATAGGTTCCTGACCCAGAGACTCCCCAGACTCAGGAATAGATTGCCTATACATGTCAAGCAGAGCACCTCTTTGGTCCTCTTCAAAAGGAATCTTGATGATTGGATGGGAGATAGGAAATTCATCCTGGGGATCACGTCAGTTGCCCTGCTAGACAGGGGTCCAGGGAAATAAATACTGTGGGAAGAAATAGCCAAGGAATTGTTATGGCTAGGCTTGTATAGGCCCTAGGGCCGATAGCCTAGTACCAACCTGTGAACCTGTGACCCGAGTACACATCTATAAACCTATGTTCGGATATTGAACATCCATAAATATAGAAAAAGTGAAATAGGGAAGGTGCTGTGTGCATGAGGAGGCATTCACTGTCAGCAATTCTGTTGATTATAATTGTACAACTTTCTAATGTTTGCACCATTTTAATCTGAACTGTGTTTTAAATATATGCTAATATACCTTCAGTGTTATATTTTTAGATGCAGAACTCTCATGTGGTTGGGAGGTTAACTAATGTAACTTACTTTGCTTATGTGCACATCAGTTTCATTTTAAGGTCAGCTGTGATCTTCATGGGAACATGAGGTATAATAGAGATGTGTTTCTCACTGTTATAGTTTTGACTACTGACATACATCAGATATGGTGGTACATTGGACTATGGTCATAAAGTATTTTAATGTTTCATGAGGACTGCCTTCTGTGTCACAGTGGGTATGTTATGCAGACAGATAGTATCAGGTGTACATGTTTCTGCCTTGTATTGCAATTTATCTTGACAGAGCATGGGAGCTGTGAACAACTGCTAATCAGATGTGGAGAGTGAGTGCATATCAGGCCAGCGCCGAAGTTGTCAGATGATGACCATGGCAATGACAAGGAAGCTGGACGTGCATCTGTGTGAAGTATCATCCCTGCTGCACCCCAGGACAGGCAACGCCAGGCACAACAGAGCGATGATTACCTGGAGCAGATCTGGGAGGTCGTGACTGATGCATTTCAAATACCGATGAGGGACATAATGGGAATTTTTTTCCAGGACATACACGGACTATATGCAACTTGTTCAGGGAGATATCCGGAGAGATTATTCCCGATGGTTGTCCCCATTAGGACACTTCCTCAGGTTTGTAAGTATTGTCTGAGTACACTAAATGTGAAATGCTATCAACATGCTGCTTGCCATATAATTTATTGGACTCTATATGCAATGTCATGCATGCATCACATGTAGCTGCCATGCATATGTGTTACATATGAAAACATACAAAGCCGATATCATTGTGTGACATTTAATTGTTTCAACGTGTGCATAATGCACATTAGCACATTACACTTTCCTTCTGCCTTCAGCTGTACATACACTGTGGCAGTTAACCTGCAGCTACTGCTGCAACAGTTACCCTGTAAACGTGTGTTTTGCTGAGAAAAACTGACAGACAATGCATATTGTGTATAGTCCAGCACTACCACAGTGGTATGGTTAAGATTTGTGCATTGCCATATTATGTATGTGCAACAGAAGGACATGTAATTTCCAATGTGTTTTGGATGTCAGTTTTCATACTGTCCCAGTGGCATGATGTCATGTTGTGTGCCATGTGTTGGCAATGCTGATACCATGTTGGATCATGCATAAGGCTATCCTCCTTTTATGGCTGCATCAAACCAAATTCAACATTCATGCATACACCCTGGTAAGGATAAGTTATTCAGTAACTCTACAGTATTCCATGCTTGCTGTATGTTATATTTCCTTAGCCATTCCATATTTACATATACCTTCTGGCAATATTTATACCTACTAACTGATGATTGTGTTTGTGTCAGCACATAGTCCGATCCATACTGAAATGGAATTATACCTGTGACATATCAGCATCCTCTGACCTAGCACTGGTGTGCTGTAATGATGCTCACAGGAGTGTCCTTTACTCAGTAAAGAGAATGGTGAATGATATACACCAGCAGTTGTCAATTCCTTATTGGTGTAACAGTATATGTGTATATGATTAAAATTCTAAGCTTGTTCAGCTATGCCTGTTGATGTTGTGTGATTATATATCAGTGTGTATGTGTGATTTCTACATGCCAGTTTTGGTGGGCATCATTAATACAATCAGCCCATGTAACATGCATTTACCATTTGCTTAGCTATATTTTAGGTTGGATTCAAAAGCACCCTGTGTCATGTACCCGTGCATTTGCAATGTATAATCTTACCTTGTCCTGCTTTATCATGGTCTTCCTTGATGTGAACCCAGGTTGTCCACTTCCCTTCCACCCTTGTAGTTACATAATGTATTTTGCAGATATGTTTGCCTCTGTTGCAATTATTGTCCATTGCTATGTATAATGCTGTTGACATGGTCAACATGTGCCAAATGTATGGCTATTTTATGATGCAGGACATCTGCACAAAAGTCATTGGCTACTGCTTGCAATGCATCCTTGTACTCATTATACTGGTGAGAACAAGTGTGCATTGTTGAAATTCATGTGCACAACCTCATTTTTTAAACCATAGTGTTAGATTTGTGCAAATATTTTTATATGTCATTGGTTTGTGTATGTGTATTGACATTGCCTTCATGTACTTTCTATTAAGGCCACTGACAGTCATATATATATGTCCCTACAACTGTGTGTCACCTTTGAGATGACATATGTGTGCCACATATATGCATCCCATTAACTCTTTTGGGTTGTATACATCTACTTTTGTGTTTAGCATCCATTTTGCTGTTTTGCTGCATTATTGCTGCTTGGTGTTGTGCTTGGTCATTTGGTTTTCATGTGCATAGTCAGATGTTTGGTTCTTTCCCCTGCTGGAATTATCTAGCATTCTTAGATCTGCATTTGCTCATCCGAGATGCTGCTTGGCTTACACTTGCACTGCTGTAAGACGGGTCTATATTAAATAAGTGAATGCTTATTCATCGACCCTAGTTCAGCAAATGTTGAAAATCCAAAAGAACAAAGTACGAAAACAAATCCACTTATTAAAAATGACCACTGGAATCTGGAACAACACACTGAAGTTTAATATAAGTTAAGCGCTTTTCGTCTGGTACAATACCCAGACTTCCTCAGATGTACACAAATTCAAACTTCATTTATTTAAACAATTTACTCATCCACGTCAGTTAATTCTCCACCAATTAAAAAACACTCCTGTTAATCTAAGTTTAAATATACAAATACACTGGTACAGTTAAAGCACAATCCCACTGTTGCACTAAATCTAATATAAGTTGTGCCAACATTCTTATATACAACTTAAAAACATTGGGCACTACCAAAGTTTAGAAACAGTTATACATTTGTGACAGTTAAAAAAACGTAACCTCCTATTGTTAAAACTGTTTTAAAAATTAAAAATTTTAAAATTTGCACTTAAATAAGTGGGTTGGGATCTATTTCAATTAAAATCCTGCTTGATTAGGTTTACAGTGTTACCTACTAAGACTCTTCAGCTTTAAAACACAACAAAGGGATATACTTTCATTGAGACTCGGGTCTCTACTAGCATCTAACCTCAATTGCCAAATGAGTTCCTGTCTTTCTAATAATAATGTAAATGGACCCCCCCTTCCAATCTGCTTCTACATGGTTCAACACTCTAAACAAAAAATAATGGTCAGCAAACTGGTTACAGTGTCTAGCCAAAGCATTCTCTGTTTTGTTTTTCCTAATATTGTACAGGTGCTCGTATATCCTTTACTTTAGCTTCCTGTCGGTCTTCCCTACATAAAATGCAGGGCACCTTTGACACTGAGCCAGGTATACCACTGACTTTGAATTACAGTTAAACCTTCCAGCAATTTTAGAGCTCCATTTGCTATTACTAACATTTGTCCCTGTTGCTATCCACCTACAATAGTTACAAGCCTCACATTTGTAGGTGCCAGGGGACCTGTATAGCAATTTTGGATGGGTCTCCAATAACATCTTCATGTTTTTTTCCTGTCCTGTAAATAACTGAAGGAGAAACACTAAGTTTTTCTTTTATATCTCTTTCAGTAAATAAAAGATTCTAATTTCTACTCAAAATGTGTTTTAGTTCTTCTGCATCTATGCAGTACATAGTAATAAAACTCCTAACATAATTACTGGACATATCCTCTTGCTTAATCATGCACTCACTACCCCCCTCTCACTCTCCCTTTCCATTTGTTGCCCACTACTTGCTAAGGAATTCCTGTGCTCTAACCTAGACAGTAGTGGTTTGTATATCCCTGATCTTCATTTAAATCGTACTTCTTCTATAATTTCCATTAACAGGTTTTCAGGGAAACCCCTGCATATGAACATACTTCTCAGTAGCTTACATTCTTCTATAAATGCTTCATCCTCAGTAACCATTCTCACAGCTCTAACAAGTTGGCCCTTGATCACTGACCTTTTTTGATGCATGGGGTGTAAACTTGAAAAATGCAACAACGTTAGAGTAAGTACTGTTATGGTGAATTTTAGCTACAAAACATTTTTTTTTTCTGTGTTCTTTCTAAGGTCTAAATCTAAATAACTAATCCTGTCTTTTTGAGCTGAATAGGTAAATTTTAAAAAGTCAGTACTACTGTTTAAGTAGTTCATAAACCCTAAAATTGTTTCTTCATTACCTTGATACACAATAAATAGATCATCCAAGAACCTCGTGTAAAATTTAATTTTGTCTCTAAATTCACCACTATTGAATATAAACTCACGTTCCCAGTGGGCCATTACCAGGTTCTCAAAACTTCCACCGCATGGTGAACCCATGACTACTCCAACATTTTGCAAATAAACCTCATCGTCAAATGTTACAAAATACTGAAGATGCCGAACACTCAGAACAACGATTTTTTTCCCCAGGAAAAAAAAATCGCTGTTCCACAAAAAAAACAAAAAAAAACAAAAACAAACTTAAAACAATATTTAATGTGGGGAGCTTTGCCCCCCACACCCCCCCCTACTTAAATATACTAACTCCAATATTGCACCACTGTGGAGGAAATGGCAAACTCCTGAAACTAGCCCAGCGATTTCTTTCCCTGAGAAGAAATTCGTTGTTCCGGGTGTTCTGTATTTTCAGCGTTTGCTGGACCAGGGTCGATGAATCAGCATTTGCTTTTTTAACGTTCGCTGATTCAATATAGACCCCTGTCAGACTACTTGGATATGGGTTTATTTATCCAGTGTGTACTGTGATTCTTATTTTTTATCCTACAACACACATCTACTCCTGGTCATACACATCCAGGTATGACTGCCTCATAGTTTGCAACATGTCATGATGTGATATTGCACAGGTAGATATGTTTTTCTGCATTTCTCCGCAACTGGTATACACCCCACCCTGTTTGGCAACTTTCCATTGCCAGTGTTGTACATTATGCTGTCTTTGTAACGTACCTGTCCTTATTGGGGTTTTCCCAACCTTTGTCTGTCTTGTGTTGTGCTATTTGTTCTGTGGGTACACCTGCTGTGATGGCATTCTCTTCCTCTTTCTCTAGCTTTGCCTTTTCTTCTATTCTTAAAAAAATGGAGCCTATTCCCACCAAAAAAAAAAATGCTCTCTGATTTCCCTCTCATACCTCTTGTATGCCTCTTGCCTTCATCCTTACCCCATGTCTGCTTTTCTATCGCCCATTTTTCTTGGGTGTGTGCATTACCTGTGTTCCTCATACATGTCCCACAACCACTGTTAGCTAATTTTATCTCTGGGAATGTGGCTTTGATTGTCCTTTGCCTTTATTATTTTTTTTTTTAGAAAATGTATAAATTATTCCCAAATCTGTAAGTGGTAGATATTATATTTTAATAATAGTGGTCTTTCAGAGGTATTCCATGGTTGTCTGTAAACTTACTGGAGAGATTCTGTTATAGATATGTATTTATGAATGTCAGGCAACTTAGATTGTGACATTCTTTCTGTAACTTTAATTAAATCATGCTTTGGCAACATTTTTTCTTCCTTACAGATTACCTGTGAGTGATATACAAGGCACCAGTACTCCATTGTATGTTGAGATATTCTGAATTTACTGTGGCATATTTACATAGTACATTGTTATCTGCAACTTTGCCACTGATACTGACATAATGTGTTGAATTCTAACAACTTTACAGAATCTGGCCCAAAGAGTTGTACATGAAATAACAAATCAGTAGGTAGGTTACATCTCTTTCAGAATTTCTGAGCTTATTGCTATCTACATGATTGATTCCTGATTAAAACTAATTAAATTTGATAATGGATTGAGAGTGTATGGCTTCTACAGTAATAGATTATTCTTGCCTACTTAGATGGTAATTATATAAATAAAATAATGTATTTAATTGGATACCTGTAACGTTTATTTATTTATTTTTTAAACAGAGGTGTTTCAGCCCAAGAAAGGGAGTACTGTGAAATTGTAAATATGGTGGCTCTAGTTTAGTTTCCTGGATATTTTCTATTTCCAAGATATTTACTTATTCATTTTACAATTTTGACTAAGTAAATTGGTCAGAGGATTCTTTTCTGCCACTAGTTAGGCTATATGGCATTGACAACCATAATACAGTAGCATAATGTAGCAGTAATAAAACGAATATAAAACAGAACACAGTGGTACTTGCTGTATGCTGCATGTGTATTACAACCTGGGTTTGTTCTTTTGGATGCAGTTCAGCACGTTGCTGCACTGAATACAACTGGCCAGATTTAAAAAAATCTTATTTTCACAATGACTTTAACATAATGACGTCTCATTGGTTTTTGTCTTGAGATACCTCTTGTTTGATATCACCTTTCACGAGCTAAGTTTCAAAGACATATTTATTGTTATTTTCATGTGAAATTTATTTTACTTTTCACCTTCTAAATCTTGTGCCATCTATGAAAACTGCACTAAACTATAAATGATTTATTTTCAAATTCCTAAAGTTAACAGTCATAAGGTTTCAAGTTATGCAGTCAGTTTTATGTTATTTTATTAAAACATATCCATTTAGGTAACCTAGTAAAATGCGTTTAAAGATTATACAAAGGACATTATTATTATTGTTGTTGTTAGAATTAGTATTAGTATTAGTATTAGTGTTAGTATTAGTGTTAGTATTAGTATTAGTGTTAGTATTAGTATTAGTATTAGTATTAGTATTAGTATTAGTATTAGTGTTAGTATTAGTGTTAGTATTAGTATTAGTATTAGTGCTAGTATTAGTGTTAGTATTAGTATTAGTGTTAGTATTAGTGTTAGTATTGGTATTAGTATTAGTGTTAGTATTAGTATTAGTGTTAGTATTTGTGTTAGCATTAGTGTTAGTATTAGTATTAGTGTTAGTATTAGTGCTAGCATTAGTATTAGTGTTAGTATTAGTATTAGTATAAGTATTATTGGGCAGTATTGCTAATATGTTGCCACAGAAGGAAAGTAAGTGGCAGTATTTGTAAAACAATAATAAATAAATAAATAACCAATATCATAATCATTTGTCTGTTCTAGTGCCAAACTGGTCAAATTTATTTAATAGCCGAGGTACATCTCGCACACATCATGTTTAGAATTATTATTATTATTATTATTATTATTTATTAGTAGCATAGATATGGAAATATAACTGTGTGTCTAAAAAATTGCCAGTGCTCTGCAGAAATGCTTTGCATCCCTTACAAAAACTGTAATCTGTGCTAATGTAGATGCTTATTTAAAATTAAAATCAACAAAGCAAAATAACTGGTCCGGTTTAGAAGATGAAAAACTTAAATATAGAAAAAAACTTCTAAAACCATATAAGAAGGAAAATTAACAAAAGGATTGCTGGTGTTTAATGCTTTTGTTCTTTATTAGTGAAAAAAAATTAATCAGAAAATAGTTGTATGAGTCAAAAACAGGTGTGCCGTTTAATAAATAGTGTTTTCAGTTCCACCCACTCGGCCAATGAAAACCAAAGACGTCCTGAATTAAAATGTAAAAGTAGCAAAAGGATGAATGAGTCATGTAAGTGTTAAAGTAATAAAAATTCTTGAAGCGATAAAGTGTATGTACTGACAACTTCAAAGGTAAACTAAAGTGAAGAAATAGGTAATGGTTAAAAGGTTATCTTAGCCATCTTAAAGCACATTTAATGTTAAGAGACTCATTCAGCCCTGGCTGGGAATCTGCATTAAGTATCAGCTGCCACTTTAATTCTCGCACTTGTAGCAAAGTGTCCGTGTCACCAAAAAACAAGTCTATCTGTTCCAATACTAAGAATTTAAAATGAGCAAAAGCTGGGCATGACAAGCTATGTTTACATAAAGCATTTTGATGGCTAACATTACATGTAGCTGCACAGTGCTCCTTAATATGGCTTGAAAGTTTTTGTGTAGCTTTACAAATATAGAAACTGCCACAACTTACACAGATCCCCACATAAACTACATTTGAACTGTGATAGTCATAGAATCTTCAGAACTCAACCTTAAAATCACAGTGTTGGAATACGTGATGTGTTTCTATATATATAAAATTAAAATAGCACTACAGCTTCCAGATCAATAAAACTGAAAAAAAAATCATTTTATCTCACTTTACATAGTCATATGATTATATCTGTCATGTAAAGTACTCTGGGATAATACACTGTAAGAAAATCTGAATTAGTATGATGACTTATTATAGCTCCTGTCAACTATATTCCATAATTTCTAATTACACTGTATTAGTTACATTTTGGTCTTGACTCTGTGTTTTGTATGTATTTATGTTTATGCAAAGGTTCATAAAAGCTCTAATCAGTCCAAGGCCAAGAATACAGCTTCCATGGGACCCGACAATATCCCTGGCTGTGTTCTACATGAACTACAAAGCGAACTGGCACCACATCTGTGTGCCCTGTTCAGTCACAGTCTCATCTCAGGCTTTGTCCCTTCTGAATGGTGCACTGCTACAGTCATCCCTCTCCATAAAGGGGGAGTGACTGCAGACCCTGGGAACTATTGCCCCATTAGCCTGGCAAGTCTAATATGTAAAGCTATGGAGCGCATCATCATGGACCTGATTAACAAATATATAGGAAATCTCCAAACTCTAGACCCCATGCAATTTGGCTTTGAAAGGGAGATCATGCCTGCTCAACCTGGTTGACTTATTTGAGTCAGTCACCAGGGCTGTGGATGATGGTAAGGCAGTACATACAGCCTACCTCGATCTGTCCAAGGCCTTTGATACCATTCCTCACTCAGGAATTATTGATAAACTCACCAAACTAGGCATCGACCCCTATATCACTAGGTGGGTTGCAAAGTATCACACAGATAGGACAAACAGTGTGAATGTAGTGGACTCCAAGTCAGACTGCCAACCAGTTATGAGTGGAGTCCCACAGGGATCAGTCCTGGGTCCTCTCCTTTTCAGCTTCTACTTCTCAGAAGTCCAGGCCAATACAAAAGGACTCTGGCTGACCATGTTCACAGATGACTGCAAGATGGGAGCCATTATTAATTCCCCAAGTGATGCAGACATCCTACAGAAAGGTCTCACTGAGACCAATGACTGGTGTCAAAACCATGGCCTTAAGCTTAATGGCATAAAATGCATTGTCATCCCCTTTGGTAAAAACTCAGTTCTCACTAATTACCACATCAATGGGAGCCCATTGAACACTGAAGGTATTATAAGAGATCTGGGATGCAGGCTGATAGCAAATTCTCCTTCAACCACCACATTGCCACTGTGCTCAGAAAGTCCTATGTGGCACATCTCATTACCAAAGGTTTTGCATCCACTACGAAAGAGGTCATCATCTCTCTCCACTCTTCCCTCATTAGACTAATCATTGAGTATAATGCCCCATTTGGCATGTACCTCACTAGACACCTGCAACAGCTGCAAAGGCCACAGAAGTACCTCATGAAGAGGATCCTAGGCATTAAACACATGTCCTACATGGACAGGCTCAAAAGACTCCAGCTATTCTCTGTCTCATACCGCCTGCTTGATTTACAAAGCCATGTCTGACCCAGGTCTGTTAGAAATGCTACATCTAAAGAAATCCCAATTCCTCTGCACCACACACTCTAGAGACCTCACCCTCATTACCACAATCAAGAGAACATGCTGGAGGGACAGGTTCATAACCCAGAGACTACCCATGCTATGGAATAGACTTCCCGTACATGTCAAGCAGAGCACCTCGCTGTCCCTCTTCATGAGAAATCTTGAGTGGATGGGAAATAGAAAGATCACCCTGGGGATCACTTCAGTGGCTCTACTTGATAGAGGCACTGGGAACTAATGTCGGGCGGCACAGTGCCAGGGCACTTCTATGGGTTAGGCTTGTAAAAGCTCCACGGCCATTAGCCTAGAAGATACCTATGAATCTATGAACCTATGAACCTATGAACAAGTAGTTTATGAAAAGTTTAATAAAAGCTTTAACAAAAATAAAAATAAAAAAACAAGTAGTTTATGCAAAGTTTAATAAAAGCTTTAACAAAAATAACAATAAAAACAAGTACTGTAGTAAAATGCAGTTAATGAACCTTAAGTTGCACTGTGCTAAACATTCATAAATGATAGCAGGTAAATACTTATTATTTATTCACTTTATTTTATTGACATGAATAGCCTAAATGGACAAAGTCCATTTATACGGAAGAAAAGATGTACACTGTAATGTAATATATAATTCAATTATGATACATATATAAAATAAGATAACGAGTATGCCTGTGATGGTTTTGATTGATTAATTTTTTTTATATTTTTTTAAAAAGTTTAGTGCTGATGCAATTGGAAAGGGGTATGTTTCTATGTACATAGAAAACAAAAAAACATAAAAAAAGTTTTTAAAGAAAATATTGAGGTAAAACTAGTTGCACTTTTAATGCAATGTAATATTTGAGTTTATATATATTTGTGGGCAGTCAGAAACAAATTCAGTCTAATGGTATAGTTATAATGAAAGTGGAAGCTCATATAGCTGTGATTAGAATCAAACAGATGTAATAAAACACTGAAAAGTATCAATTATTGTTTTAGTATACATTGACGAAATATTTTTAAAGGATCAGAAAGTAAAAAGCAGCAATCACCAAACAGGAAGAGGTACAGATTGATTGAGTGAGAGACAGAGAGACCAAGAGACAGGAAGCTTTGCATACCATAAAATGCATGGTGGCCTATTTCATTAGCTTTTCTCAGCCTGTTCTAAAGATTTCCCTATAATTAAGACAGTATAACTTTCAAAGAGAGTGAAGCACAACATGTGAATAGTTAAACATGTATCAATTTTTCCAGCAATTTTTTGTGACATTAATTCATTATGACTTGGACTGTTAATACAGTGAACTAAGTTATGTTTCTTATCAGGTGATTTAGTGTGTGTTATAGTTTAACACATTTCTTACACATTCTATTGAAAAAAAGCATCTCCCATGATATTTTAGTCTGTGATTTATGAATGTTTTTGAACAGAAATACAATGCCAAAAACAATATGTTTAGCCTTTGTCAAGGTAAACAATAATTATCCACTCTGAGCCTCATT
This sequence comes from Protopterus annectens, assembly GCF_019279795.1. Classification (NCBI taxonomy): domain Eukaryota; kingdom Metazoa; phylum Chordata; order Ceratodontiformes; family Protopteridae; genus Protopterus; species Protopterus annectens. The sequence continues at coordinate 822,975,343 of NC_056749.1, read as the reverse complement.
AAACTAGGTTACCTGCCTGCCCAATCCATCTGTTTCTGTCCAATATTATGAAAAAAAGTAAGAATGTGGCATCAACATCCATTACGTGATGTAGCTGCTTGCACACTATGACAACATAGACTTCCACAAGGAGTGAAGCATGCCTTTTAAATGGTACTCTGTTCCTTCCATGAGTAATAAGGTATGGGATTTGTATAAATCTGTTTGACAGCTGTTGCTGAAAAATCATTTGCACTTATACAACCATGGAACTAGTGGCCACGAACTGTAGGTCAAATTGTTTTCAGTGTTTTCCTATTTTTTATATTTGCTGAACAATTCAGAAGAAAATCTATGCTTTTTACTTTACAGGCCATTAGTAAAATCATCCAAAGGGAATTCAAGAAGAAAACCTAAATGAATGCAATAAATAACAGAATCCTCAAAGACAAAATGCACTGAAGTATGTCTATGATTAACAAAGCAGCTGGTTATTTTTTCTAAATCTCTGTTCTGCTTTTCTGTCTCATACTTGGGTACATATGGAAAGTTTGAGCAGTACTAGCATATATTATGCGACACAGGAATTTAAAAATAGAATTTGATATATCAAGGTACAAAACATACATTTTAACTTTTGTTTGTGTTTCTAACAGCATATATTTTCCTCCACTATTCATCATAGAAAACTAATTTGTCTTTCTTAATGTCAGCTTACCAAGTATATGGTACATCATTCAGCTACTACATTTTGGAATGGCAAGTCACTGCAAATGATCTTATGTGAATTTACTGAAATTCATGGTTTGGGTATAACTATTGTTTCCAAGAAATAAAACCCTTAGAATGAGCCATTTTTTTAGTTTCAGCACTCAGATCTGTTTCTCTGATCTCAGCACTTATTCAGAACTTGTTGCAAGCACTAAATAAGTTACAAATTACTAGAGCACTCAAATTTCCTCACTTATCTAGAGGAAAACAATTTTTAGTACTTAATAAATAAGCACCTATCCAGGCATGTCTAAGGGTCAGCTCCTGTCTACCTGATGAATCTGGGCATCTTGGGGCAATGCAGCAATTACCTCATGTACACAAACAACACTCTCCTCCTACCACCCAACACTACAAGATGTGAGAGATGCACTTATATAGCCAAACTGGAAGAAAAACTCTCTTCACTCAAGACTGAACTAGACAGTCAAGAGGAGAAGGTAAACACTTGCACTACACCACACTCATCACATAGTCCCTCAAAACCTACACCACCAAAACACACACATAGCCCACAAACTCAGTGTGCCACTCAACCACAGCCCATAAGGCATAACAACGTACCCAACACTATGTCATAGGTGACTCTATAGTCAGGCAAACTGATGTTCCATTCACTAGGCTAAACAGTTACTGTCAGCTGCCTGTCGGGTGCCAGGATCCGCCAAAGAACGCATGCACTCAGGTCACTCCACAACAAATATAAATATGACTCTGTCATTGTCCATGTTGGTGTGAATGACCTGAGACATACCTCCCTGGACTACATGAAAAGAGACATGGGGGGGGCTCTCTGATCTTGTAGCCCAGACAGGTATGACCCTAGCCCTGAGTAGCATCCTACCATCACCCAAAATGATACCACAGTACAAGGACAAAATGATTGATATCGACAATTGGCTAAGCTTCTGGTGTCTTTCTAAGAGGATCCAGTATCTGTCTGCCAGGGGTGACATGATCGACAAACCATGATGCCTTGTCAGAGATGGCTTGCACCTGTCGCCCTTGGGATTCCGGATACTGGCTAAGGCTCTTGCCACCCCTATAGTGCCTTTTTTAGGCAAGGTTCAAATGACAAATTCACCACCTTAACAGGTACAAGCAGGCAAAATCTGAGGGTAATGCTATTCAATGCTAGAAGTCTAAACCTCAAAATGCATTCACTCGAGGCACTCCTTAAAATGGAGAACATCAACATCTGTGCAGTGACAGAGACCTGGTTCAAGGGTCCAGAGTACACCCCTGCATTACCAGGCTATAATTCATACCACATCTTTTGGCCACCTAAATGGGACCATAACACTAAAGGCAGAGGCATATCCATATTCATTAAGGATATCCACACCTCGAGGTTAGTTGCTCAGCATAATGCATCCGAGATTATCCAAGTGCAACTAACTCTAGGCAAGACTACAATCCAAATTGTACCTTGCTACAGATCCCCCCACCATGCCCCAGGATTCCCACTCCTCATTTCTTCATACACTGGAAAATATTAGGGTACAACCCAACACCCTAATAATGGGTGATTTCAACTACCCCACCATTAACTGGGAAAACTACTCATGTACCAACTCTTTTGCTCAATGCTTTCTGGAATTCATAAATTCCAATGCCTTGGATCAACTTATCCACACCCCCACCAGGGGAAGCAATGTCCTAGACCTGGTCATTACCAACATGGGCAACCAGTTTCGACGATTGTTGGATGGTGTGGCGGGGGGATCAGCAATATGTGCATGAATTTATACAATACCTTAATGACAGTAAGTGGGGTATTCAGTTTACATTGCACATTGAATATCAACAAATAACATTTTTGGATGTTATTATAACTAGACAGGAGGATCATACACTGGAATCACAAGTATATAGAAAATTTCCAGAATATAATACCTTGCTACATGCCTCGCCACATCATCAACAATATCCCTAACTCTCAATATCTACATATTAAACATATATGTTCCTCCAAACAAACTCTTAAAGCCTGCCAGGATGATTTAACTCATAGGATATGCACTAGGGGATATCATTAGGATCCTATCATTCGAACATTACATCAGGTTGATCAAATAGACAGGTGCCAATTGTTACAATATAAGGATAGAAATATTCTGACTAAAAATTATATCTCACCAGTCAGGCTAGTCACTACTTTTGGGACCAATAACAACAGATTTAAAAATATTAGAAATAATCATTGGGACATTTTGTTAGCCCAAGACAAACTGAGTGAATTGTTGAACCCCAAATGTCTGTTTTCATACCGTAGAGGTAGAGCTATAAATTCTTATTTGGCTCATTATAAACATTATTGTCCACCTATCAGCCAACAAAGAACCCTATTTAGGGACATACTATCAGGATGTTTTTCTTGTGGTCATTGTAGTGCTTGCACACATGTATCTCATACCAAGGAATTTACCAGCTGTAATACATCCAAAATTTATGATATAAGATGTTTTGGAAATTGCAGCAAGTTTATTTGGCCACTTGTTTTTGTTCTTCATTTTATGTTGGACAAACATCTAGACCTTTCAGACATAGAATTAGTGAACATTTAAGTGAAATTAGAAATAAAAAGGTTTCTAATGCCCTTTATAAACATACTTTAACACACAAAACTGCCAAATTCACCTTTACTATAACAGATAAAATTCCTATGAACATGTTATGTAAAGCCTCATGGCATAATTTATTAAATCAAAGAGAATCTGCTTGGATTATCAGGTTAGGTGCTTTATTTAAAGCAGGCTTGAATAAGTTAAGTTAGTTCTGGTCTAGACTGATTGATGGATTACTTTGATTAAGTGAGATATATATATAAATATATAAGCAGCTGTAAGGGTTTGCCCCATTTAATATATTTTTTGTTGTACTGAAGAAAGCTATAACCTTTTAGCCGAAACCGGTTTGCTTTATTGTATTTACGGGATTTGCCACATTAAATTTCTAATATATTTTTACCTTTCCCATGTGCTGGATATTTTTTGGATTTAACAACCAGTGTTCCACACCAGAGGTCAATTCCTTGTTGGTCAGATCTGACCACAAGCTAATCACCCTAGACATCCACATCCCTCCCCCACCCCCCATTAGGGAAACCACCGTAAAAAATGTCTCCAAAGCCAGCTTCACACTTCTTAAGACAGAAGTGGCAAACACAGATGGACAATAGAGGTATGACTGCTGAATTCTACACAAATACACTTTATACACACTTACACAAGTGCATGGATAGTGCTATCCCTAACAAAAACAAGACGCTATCCTCCAAAAAAAGGAAGCCAATCTGGTGGTCCCCTGCCATAAACAAACTCTACAACAGAAGAAAGAAACTGTTGCAAAAAAGAGTAAAATCCCATGATTCGAGGAACTCCCTGGTCAGCCTCAGTAAGAAGCTGAGATCCCTCATAAAATCCTCCAAAGCTAATTATGAAAACAAAATCGCAACTGATTATAAAGATAATCACAAAGCATTCTATAGCTATGTCAAGAATCTCAGTGACAACACTCAGATTTGCTCTGAGTTACAGCACAATGGCACTAAATATACAGAACCAACTGATATTGCTAATATCCTGTCAGATAGGTTCAGTGCTAACTTTACCCCCCTCTCACCCCCTAAAGGGCCCATCTCTATACTGGAGGAATGCAAAGTTCCTGTAATCATGGCTGCACAGATAAAAAACACAATCTCCAAAGACAGGAACACAGCATCCATGGGACATGACAACATCTCAGGCTGCGTTCTACATGAACTGCAGAATGAACTGGCACCCCACCTAGGCGCCAAGTTCAATCATAGCCTCACCTCAGGCTTTATGCCCAATGAATGGTGCACAGCAACGGTTATCCCACTCCAGAAAGGAGGAGCCACCACAGACCCCAGAAACTACCGCTCCATTAGCCTAACGAGCCTGGTCTGCAAGGTCATGGAATGTATCATCATGGATCTTATACACAAAGACATTGGTAATCTCCAAACTCTGGACACCACCCAGTTAGTGTTTGTAAAAGGCAGATCATGTCTCCTAAACCTGATTGACTTCTTTGAAGCTGTCAGCAAAGCTGTAGACGAGGGTAAGGGGGTTCACACAGCCTATCTAGATTTCACCAAGGCTTTTGACACCATGCCCCACTCTGGAATTATAGATAAACTCACCAAACTAGGTATAACTCAATATGTCACAAGATGGGTTGCCAACTGGCTTACTCACAGAACCCACACTGTCAAAGTAGCAGACTCCAAATCCGACTTCAGACCAGTGACAAGTGGAGTACCACAGGGTTCAGTCCTGGGTCCTCTCCTGTTTGGTATCTACTTTTCTGAAGTACAAGCTAACACAGAAGGAGGTCTTTGGCTAACAAAGTTCGCAGATGACTGCAAACTAGGAGCCATAATCGAAACTCCTAATGATGTGGACATCCTACAAAAGGGCCTCATGGAGACAGATGCCTGGTGTCAAAACCATGGCCTCAAGTTCAATGCCAAAAAGTGCATTGTCATCCCCTTTGGTAAAAACTCTGTACCCATGAGCTACCATATAGGTGGTAGTCTACTTAACACTGAACGTGTGATAAGAGACCTTGGGAAACAGGTGGACAGTTGTCTCTCCTTTGATAATCACATCGCCACAGTAGTCACAAAATCCTTCTACGTGGCACACCTCAGTACAAAAGGTTTCTCCACCAGGAAAAAAGAGGTCATTGTTCCCCTCTACTCGTCACTCATTAGACCCATTATAGAGTACAACGTCCCTTTTGGTATGTACCTCACAAGACATCTACAACAACTGGAAAGGCCATAGAAATACTTCACAAAGAGGATTACCGGCCTCAAATAGATGCCGTATGCAGACCGTCTCAAAAAACTCCAGCTTTACTCCATCGCATATCACCTACTCAGAGGTGATCTCTGTCTAACATATAAAACTATGTCAAACCAAAGCTGCTGGACATGCTCCACTTAAAGAAATCCCAATCCCTCTGAGCTACACACTCTAGGGACCTAAACCTTGTCACTACAATAAACAGAACATGCTGGAGGGATAGATTCCTGTCCCAGAGACTTCCCATACTCTGGAACAAACTACCTAACTATATCAATCAAAGCTCCTCATTAGCACTGTTCAAGAAAAATCTTGATGATTGGATGGGAAATAGGAAATTCACCCCGGGATCACTTCTATGGCTCTGCTCAGCAGTGGCACAGGAAAATAATTTTCTTGGGTGGCAAAAGCCAGGGTACCATTTGGCAAGGCTTATATAGGCCCTATGGCCAATAGCCTAGTACCTACCTATGAAACTATGAACCTATTTATTTTATTTTTTATTTTTATTTATCCTTTGTTGACTGTGTTAGTCTCTGTAGTCTAGTAGCCTGTTTTCACGGGAGACCCAAGGAGGTATTTATACTACTAAGGAAAATTTGGCCAGGGTGTTTTAGAACTTTCCCAAATCTTTTCAATAGGTGTCTTTTACATCCAGTTGAGCTACAATCAATTGATGCAGATAGGGACTCAATTGTATGTCTCTTCTAAAGGATGGCACACTCAGGAGTGCAACACCCTTATGCTGAGCTGCAAACAGATTGTTATTAATTAATAATCAGTATTCGGAATGATAATATTCAGTACAATATATAATAGCACTGGAAATTTCTTTGCCCGCAAGTGCATTATTAAAATTAGATAGACATGTTCTACTGAGACTTTAACTTAGATCACCAGAGTGCTATTAATTACACCACTGAACCATTAGCTAATATTCAGTCTTCATCCACAGATGACTCATCAGACCCTAGTAATAATGCAATAAAGAGGAAAATACAAACAATACAAGGCAAGCAGTTACATGGGCCATAAGAAGCCCAGCTACATACACTTTAGATATTCCTCTCTACCTTTACAAGCATACAGTAGTGCCCACCTCCTGAATCAAATGGGGCCATACATTATAACCATGCAATACATTTATTAATGTATGCCTACCCACCAAATTATCAAGCCTACCCTTAATGGCAGGCAAAATATCAATTTTCTTTACCTGTCGTTGCACCTTACTCTGTACTCTAGGAACATGTAGAGTCAGGAAATCCCTTCCTAGCAAGTTATGTTTATTTATTTGTATAAATTTAAGTGCATTTTTTTATTTTTTGTAGAACCATGGGTTAACTACATGGATCTTTCATGGCTTGAAAAGTGAAACACAAGTTACCCCAGCAAGCCTACCTCAGAGTAGCCAGAAGGGTACTAAGTAAAAGGAGAACTTGTGCTCAGGAAAGGATAACTATAGGTTAAGACTTAAGACCGCTATCTTTCTGGGTTAAAAATATTGTACCTTTCCATTTGAGTGATCGGCTTCAATTAATATATATATGAAAGGGGGTACTGCATTCAGTGATGGGTCTGATAAGAAAAGAGAAAAGTGGTAAAATAACTTGTTTGTGTCTTGAAGATATTAATTGGAAATTAACTTGGCTACTTAGAAGGGCATTCTGTTCATGATAGAAACATTATGATTAAATGAGGGAGAAAGAGAGAGAGAGAGAGAGAGAGAGAGACATGGCCATAGAAGCAGCCAGGGCTCTTATGACCATATTTGTTTGAAGAAGAACACTTTTAACAAATGAGGTGGGTACAGTCATACCTCTCAACTGTCCAGATTTTCACAGAATGTCCAGATTTTTGCCTCATACTCTTGATACGTTCCTCATAAAATTTGTGATTTTCTGGCAAATCACTGGGATGATCTGAGGATTGACGTCACCAAATAATGACATACATTTGAGTTTCAGATTTCAAATCCTTCATAAAATATATGTTAACACAAACCCTGTTACTTTAGCGATGCTCAAAGTTTATAAGAGCAGCATTTAAAATCTGTCCCAATTTTACAACCTTTGACCCCCCCCATTGTCTAGATGTCTTGCACTAAGAAGTTGAGACGTATGTATACCTGTAATTTTTGTATATTGATGTCTTGACTCCAGTGAATTAATATATATTTGTATGGCTTCCACTATCTGCTGGTTATTTTTTGGTTCAGGTTGGTAAATTTCGGACCTTGCGGATGCCTTACTTGCAGGAATCCATTTTGGACTGGATAATTGACATACCATAGCAAGAAGGTATTTTAGTTTGATATTAAAAACCTCAGGGGTATTAAGATAAATCCCATGATCTCTGGGGACAATGAAGGGGATCTGTAGTGAACAAGGAAGTAATACATGGAGTTATTAAGAGTGATTTGCATCTCCAGGAGTTTTATTTAATTATGGATTGTGAGTAGTTTGATATCAGTTGATGGTGTTTCTGAAACATACACATATTTCCCCACAATTCTCAGGGCGTGAAGGCATGATGGGTATTAAATACTAGTTTAGAGGAAGTGCTGTCATTGGACTGAAAGCACATCTCAGTAACTACAGAGATAGGACTTGGAGAAATTAAAAAAACATAGGAATGTGTTTGAGTTTCAGGAGGGTATCTGCCATCTTAGTGTTCAAATTCCTAGCATTGGGTATTGCCGTCATGATATTTGAATTTGGGATTCATTTTGCTATATATGAATGTCCAGTAGGAAGAATCTGCCTGTGTTTGTGCTTGTTTCCCATCTTTCCTGTAACTAGTCTAGTCTAGATACAGATTTGCTGTATCCAGGACTGTTTGTAAGCTTGTGAGCCGCCCAAGAATTTCTGTGTTGGAGGGAAGCCTTCTAGCTTATCAGTGGGAGTAGTAAGCACTAGGCAGCCTATCTACCACAAGAGGAGTGGTTTCTGGCCCAGAAATTGTAGTTTATTGGCCGTTTGGGCAGTTGTTCCATCCCTTTCAACTTTGTGATTTAAAAGCTTGTGTTTGTGTGGGTTTGCACTTGTTTAAGCTCCACTCAGCAGCGCCGAGCTGAGGTAAACTATTACTTGTGCCAGAAAGTCTGCTCTTCAGTTTTTCCCTTGAATCTTGCTAGTTCTTTCTCTCTTGCACTTCAACAGGTTTTGTAGCAGTTATTGTAGCGCACCTGAGTGCCATCATCACTAGTTGTTCTTCACACTTGCTAGTTCTTTCTCTCTTGCACTTCAACAGGTTTTGTAGCAGTTATTGTAGCGCACCTGAGTGCCATCATCACTAGTTGTTCTTCACAGAAATAGCTCCAGTACTTAGTAGTTATGACCACCCCTCCTGGCATGATTAAAGGGCAGTTCCTTGTGCTTTCTCCTATTAACCTGGTGCACTTGGGCATTCTGAGGCAGTGTTGCAACTGCCTCATGTACACAGACATCCCTCTCCTCTTACCTCCCAACACTCAGACTTGTGAGAGATGCACTTATATCACCAAACTGGAAGCTATGCACTCTCCAGCCAAGACTGGACTAGCTTGTCAAGAGGAGAAGGTGAACACCTGCACCACACCACATGGAACACATAGCCCTCCAGAACACTCACTATTACAGCTCTCACATAAAAACACAAACCACACACCCACCTTCGCGGAGGCTCTCAATAGAAATTTACCCAAACAGCAAAGACCTCCAAGACAGAAACTCACTCTACCACCACAACACAAACCACAGAACACATAGCTCACCTCTACAGTGTTCCCGTCAAACTAAGCCCCTAAAACACCTTCCCCATTACACTAATCACAGGTGACTCAATAGCGAGGCACACAGATGTCCCACTCACTAGGTTGAATAAGGAGAAGGTAACAGCCAGCTGTCTATCAGGTGCCAGAATCCGACACATAACACACGCACTCAGGTCACTCCACAAGTACATGTATGACTTTGTCATTGTCCATGTGGGTGTGAATGACCTGAGATGCACCTCCCTGGACTACATGAAAAGAGACATGGTGGAGCTCTCAGATTATGTGGCCCAGGCAGGTATGACATTAGCCCTGAGCAGTATCCTACCATCACCCAGAAAAATACTGCAGTACAAACAAAAAAATGAGTGACTTCAACAATTAGCTAAGTTTTTGGTATCATTCTAAGGGGATCCAGTATCTGTCTGCTTGGGATGACATGATTGACAGACCTCAATGTTTTGCCTGCATCTGTCACCCCTGGGTTTCTGGGCACTGACCAAGGCTCTTGCCACCCCTATAGTGCACTACTCAAAATGCACTACTCAAAATGGAGAACATTGACATTTGTGCTGCAATGGAGACATGGTTTAAAGCAGCAGAAAGCACCCCATGCACTACCATTGTATAACTCATTCCACACCTTTTGGCCCCAAAACATGGACCGAAGCTCCAAAAGCAATGGTGTCTCCATATTCATAAAGGATATGCACAACTCCAGACTAGTAGCCCAGAATAATGCATCTGAGATACTTCAGGTACAACTAACATTGGATAAGACAGCGATCCAGGTCATAGCCTGCTATAGGTCCCCAACCATGTCCAGTGAATCTCACTCCATGTTCCTAAGCACCCTGGAATCTATCAAGGTCCAATCCAACACCCTCATACTAGGAGACTTCAACTATCCCTCCATCAACTAGGAAAACTACTCAAGCACCAATACACTGGGCCAACGCTTCCTGGAATTCATCAGTTCCAATGCCCTGGACCAGCGCATTCTGACCCCCACTAGAGGAAGCAACATCCTTGACCTGGTTATGACTAACATGGGTGACCGTTGCTCTACACCAATAGCCAAGGCCTCCCTGGTCAGATCTGACCATAAACTAATCACCTTAGAAATCCACATCTCACCTACAACCCCTGCAAAGGTAACCACCTTGAAAAACTTCACCAAAGCTGACTATGGACTCCTTAAAACAGAGGTGGCTAACTTCACATCACCCATGCCAATGGAAAATAGCTGCATGACTGCTGAATCATACACCAGTGCACTGTACGAACATGTACATAAATGCATGGAACTAGCCATATCCAACAGAACCAAAACACTCTTCTCCAAAAAAAAGGAAGCCAATATGGTGGTCTCCAGCCATTAATAAACTCTACAATTGAAGGAAGAAACTATTGCAGACATAGGTAAAGTCCCAAGACTGGAAAACCCCCCTTATTAGCCTCAACAAAAAGTTGAGATCCCTCATTAAATCCTCATAATCCAGCTATGAAGGCAGAATCGCAGCAGACACTAAAAGCAATCACAAAGCCTTCTATAGTTATATCAAGAACCTCCACAGCAATACTCAGATTTGCTCTGAGTTACTGCACAATGGTACCTCCTATACTGAACCAACAGATATTGCCAACACACTGCCTGACAGATTCAGTGCCATCTTTGCCCCCCCCCCCCCGAAGGACCAATCACAATACCGGAAGAATGCCAGGCACCCAGCATTACTGTAGCACAGGTTAAAGCTGCATTGTCCAAGGCCAAGAATACAGCTTCCATGGGACCCAGTAATATCCCTGGCTGTGTTCTACATGAACTACAAAGTGAACTGGCACCCCATCTGTGTGCCCTGTTCAGTCAAAGCCTCACCTCAGGCTTTGTGACTACCAAATGACGCCCTGCTACATTCATCCATCTCCATAAAGGGGGAGTGACTACAGACTCTGGGAATTATCACCCATTAGCCTGATGAGTCTGATATGTAAAGCTATGGAGAGCATCACTATGGACCTGATTAACAAAGGTATAGGAAATCTCCAAACTCTGGACCCCACCCAGTTTGGCTTGTGAAAGAGAGATCATGGCTGCTCAACCTGGTTGACTTGTTTGATTCAATCACCAGGGATGTGGATGAAGGTAGGGCAGTGCATACAACAAACCTCGATCTGGTCAAGGCCTTTGATACCATTCCTCACTGAGGAATTATTGATAAACTCACTAAACTAGGCATCAACCCCTATATCAGCAGGTGGGTTGCAAATTGGCTCACAGATGGAACACACAGTGTGAAAGCAGTGAACTCCAAATCAGACTGCTGACCAGTCACTAGTGGAGTCCCACAGGGATCGGTTCTGGGTCCCCTCCTGTTCAGCATCTATATTTCAGAAGTCCAGACCAACACAAAGGGACTCTGGCTGACCAAGTTCACAGACAACTGCAAGCTGGGAGCCATTATTAACTCCCCGAGTGATGGAGACATCTTACAGATAGGCCTCACTGAGACAAATTACTGGTGTTGAAACTGTGGCCTTAAACTTAATGCCAAAAAATGTGTCGTCATTCCCTTTGGTAAAAACTCACTTCCCACTAATTACCACATTGATGGGATCCCACTGAACACTGAAGGCGTTATAAGAGATCTGGGGACGCAGGATGACAACAACCAGGCCTTCAACTACCACATTGCCACTGTGGTCAGAATGCCCTTCTATGTAGCACATCTCATTACCAAGGGTTTTGAATCCAGGAAGAAAGAGGTCATCATCTCTCTCTACTCTTCCCTCATTAGACCAATCATCAAGTATAATGCTCCATTTGGCATGTACCTCACTAGACACCTGCAACAGCTGGAAAGGCCACAGAATACATCACAAAGAGAATCCTAGGCATTAAACACATGTCTTACATGGACAGACTCAAATCACTCCAACTATTCTCTGCCTCATATCGCCTAGTTAGAGGTGATCTCTGCTTGACTTACAAAGCCAAGTCTGACCCAGCTCTGTTAGAAATGCTACATTTAAAGAAATCCCAACCCCTCCACACCACATGCTCCAGAGACCTCAACCTCATTACCGCAATCAAGAGAACATGCTGGAGGGACAGGTTCCTCACCCAGAGACTGCCCATGCTCTGGAATAGACTTCCCATACATGTCAAGCAGAGTACCTTGATTTGCAGATGGGTAATAGACAGTTCACCCGGGGATCACTCCAGTGGCTCTACTTGTTAGAGGCACTGGAAACTAACGTTGGGTGGCACGATGCCAGGGCACTTCTATGGGCTAGGCTTGTAAAGGCTCGAGGGCCATTAGTATAGTACACACCTATGAACTTATAAAAAAAAAAAAAAAGCACTATAGGAGAAGCAAAGAGTTTTACAACTATGTGGAACCCTAAATATGAGATGTAAGTAATTCATTTTAAATTGCTTATTATTGTTTGCTTATTATGAGAGCTGAGCATGTGTCCTATAATTCTGGAAATGCAACGCCTCCATAGCATATAACAATATAAGTGTAAGCACAACTATAAAAATGAACATAAAGCAGATTAGGGACAAGGAAAATCAAACACAGTAAGCTGATCAGAACACGCTGGATGGGACAAACAGCTAGATAACTTGTATGCACACCTTTTCAGAGTTCAACCAATGTGTGGCCATTGAATTAGAAATGACTCTATTTCAGATGCTACCACACTTTGAGGAAATGGTGATGAGGCTGGGGTCCTTGAGGAAATGGTGATGAGGCTGGGGTCCTTGAGGAAATGGTGATGAGGCTGGGGTCCTTGAGGAAATGGTGATGAGGCTGGGGTCCTGCCTTAGCTGGAGCGTGGTGGAGATGCACCCCTGCTTGTTATTTTACTAAATCGTTTTCTGAATCAAGCTTGCCACATCTCTAGGTGGAGGTCACAGAAGTCATTGCCGTGGATTGTTTCCAGTTTAAGATTTATTGCACAAGATATACAATCTAAAACATTACAACTGTTGTGCATTCTTCCGCAATGCAAATTTCTGCATAGAATGTGAGATATGATGTTTCCTTCTGAGCTAACATGCCTAATGAAGATGAATAATAAGTGGATGTAGTTACGTCATCTTAGGAGGACAGAATTTAATACTAAAGGATACAGTATTCACTCCTGAATTCTATGCTTCTATGCTTAGATTTGCAGTAGCAAATATGTTTTAGTCTTCCTAGGAGAAAACTTTTTAGCTGTACTGCAAAAGTATACAGAAGAAATCTCCTGTTTGTACACCCACTTTGCAATATGCTTTGTCTGTGGCTGTAGCAAAAGTACGTCATACAGCTGATGTCTATGTAAACAACACATTCGAGTCCTGTCATGTTCCACTATTTGTCTTGCTCAACTGCAAATTTACTTCTGCCAGAGTTCCTCTCATTCCTCATCTGTTCATGCACTCATGAAAAATAGAATTTCACCATTATAACGACTCTGGCAACTGACGACATCAGAAATAAAGAAAACCAGAGATAGGACTCTGTATGTTATTTGAGGGGATACCATTCACCTCCTTTCGTGATTTTGGTTTAGGATTAGAATAAATGCAATATTATATGTTCATTTTGCACAGTTTCAGTTTTTTCAGTTTACTTCATTGAATGCATGAGTGTCTGTCCTGGGCATTTCAAAGACAAGTTATTAGTTTCTCATCAGATGAAATAGTTCACAAGTGACTGCCTTTGCACTAGTGTAATTTAATAGCTGCTGCACATTATACTTTACATCTCTTCATTCGAATCCCTCTCTGCAAGTAATAAGCGACAACACCAGAAAATGAGAAATTAGATGGGGACAAGTCCTACTCGTGAATAATCATCGACAATCAGAGCATGTTAAAAATAAAATCAACCACAGGAAAATTAAATTTTAAGAAGCAAGCTTAAAGTTGTGATAAATAATTTCAGAGTGCTACATTTTGATAAAGCTTTATAACTTCATGCAACCTTAACCCAGAAGTGATTTGGAAGTTTTCTGAAAATATTATCGGGGGGAAAGCACAGGAGGCTAATGTTCTTATTACTTTGTAACAGCAGTAAATGGTGCAAAGTACTTACATACAAATATAATGATGCATTATCCAACTAGTAAATACAAATTAAGATAAAATAGCAATCATAATTAAATATTCATGGAGCATTTACTTAAAGTTAAGCCAAGCTTGAGTCACAGACCATGGTTAACTGAATTGGGGCACTTATATTTTTATATGACATTAATCTACATGAAACCAATACTCATATTGGGGAGGGGGTTAAAGTTCCATTTTGCTGTATTTGTCTTGTATTCAGGCACCAGTAACAGTCAGAGTAATTTTTTTTTTTTAGGGAATATTTTGATTGAACGGGCCCATTAGCAAAAAGTAAATGTTTTGATTCTTAATCATATATGACAAAACATTTTTCAATTTTCATCCGGAAAAGAAATTGCTATAAAAGAGCAGTAAAATAATTATTTGCAGGTAACCACAATATAATTCAGGAGTGCTACCCATTACAAACCGTAGGGATGGATTCTGTAACTTTCACAAAAGTTGTGAGTAAGCCTGTTATATGAAAATATATCTCAGTGAATTTAGAAAGCATTAGTGTAAAACAGAATTGTCCAGCACCATTGGTGCAATGCCTAGCAGTTACAGTCACTCCATAATTCATGAAAAGTATCTCATAAACATTGATGTGCATTAACAAAGCTACAAAAATTCTACAAACCCAATGCAAGCTACATGATATTTGAAAGTAATACATATCTTCAGCAATTTGTATAGTAAGTCCACAGATAACTATAGTCATATACTAATAAAATACAGTCACTGGAAAATACAGATTCTGATGGAACACGTAAAATTTCTAATAAAAAAATGAATGAAGGCAAAGGGCAATCCTGGCCACTTTACCAGGGCTAACAGTAGCTAACAATGGGTGCAGTGGGATATGAATGGGGGACATAAAGTAACACACATTCCCAAGGAAAGTGAGATAACAAATCAAAAGAGCAATATCACAAGACATGACAAAGGTCAGAAATAAACAGAAAGGAAAGCAAGATATATAGATGGCATGCTCTGCAACATGGGCAACAGAAAGTTGACAAGCAGGGTGGGGATACATACCAGCCATGGTGAAATGCAGAAATATATATGTACCTATGCACTATTATGTTATGACATATTACAAACTGTGGCAGTCATACCTGGGTGCGTATGACTGATGGCAGTTGAGTGGTATGGAGATTATAGTACACATTGGATATTGACTCCAATACCCAAGTTGTCTGTCAGTAGTCCAGGTGTAAGCCAAGCAAAGACACAGATGAGCAAATATAGTCCATGAAATGCTGGAGAATACTAGCAAAGGGCAGAATGAAACCTCTGACAATGCATGTGAAAGGCAAACAACCAAGCCGAGTGCCAGACAGCACTACTGTGATGAAGCAATAAACTGGCTACTCCTTACACAAGTTAAGTGTACACAACCCAAACAGATGTGAAATGGAATAAATATGTCAGAGACATATGCCATGGAAGAGGCAACACCCAGGTATAAAGGTGCATGTATGTCCTTTATTGGCCTAACAGGAAACTATCAGAAGGCAATGTCAACACACACACATGCACACACACACACACACACACACACACACACACACACACACACACACACACACACACACACACACACACACACACACACACACACACACACACACACACACACACACACACACACACACACACACACACACACACACACACACACACACACACACACACACAAACACCAATGACAAGGAATAAAGTACGTTCTAAAATCTATGATTAATGCCATACTAATGATACTACTATCAGGTTGTGCACAGGAATTATGTCAAATTACTCTGGGCAACATTGTAACAAGAAGTAAAATATAAACAATGATGTAATGCAACCAGTAGCCAGCAACTTGTGTGCATATGTCTTACATCTGTATAATGGCCATAGGGTCGGTAAAAGTTACATTCTATTAGTACAACTATATGAAAATGGATGACAATTCACCAGAAGGTTAACACATACCATGCGTATATGAAATATATATGCCATACTTAAAAAGGGGGAAGGGAAGTAGACAACTTGTGCCCACATCATGGAGGACACGTCAGCAAAGTGATGTAAGTAAAAAATAAAGCAAGACAATAATATGTAAGGGGACACTGCAAATGCATGTGCACACCACACAGGGTAGTACTGAAGTTAATCCATGCCACTGTGAAATGAATGGCCAATGTATGTCACATGGGCAGACTGCAATGCTAACAACAATAAACAAGGCCATGTAAAAATTATACCATACCTCTCAATGTCTTAGTGTAAGAAATCAGTACAAAGCTTCACATAATGGGGGGAGGGGGGTGGCAAAGATCCAAAAATAGGGACAGATTTTAAATATTGTTCTTATGAATGTAAAAAGTTGCTACAATAACAGGATTTGTGTTAGCATGCTTTTTGTGAAGGATATGAAGTTTGAAACTCAAATATATGTCATTATTTAGTGACTTCAATCCTCAGATCATTCCAGTGATTTGCTAGAAAACAACAAAATTTATGAGGAACAGACCAAAAATACGTGGCAAAATCTGGACACGAATCAAACACACACACACACACACACACACACACACACACACACACACACACACACACACACACGCAGTATTGTGCAATCATTTAACAGCAAGAGGCATGGGTAATCACGCTAAGAATCAGTATCAGTTACACATATATGCTGTCTTGTTAATGCACATGTATATATATATATATACATATATATATATATATATATATATATATATATATATATATATATATAGATAGATAGATATATAGATAGATATATAGATATATATATATAGGTCCCCTTCAGTTTGCCGACATTCCAGAATGCCGACAACCATATGGCCGACACCATAAGATCGACATTCGGAATGCTGACTATGCGGAACCGGCATCTCACTACAGTACGGAATGGAAAGATTTCCATTCCTGCACTGTAGTGTGATCTCGGAGTTGGTATATTAAAGTTACGGGGGTGTGGGGGGCAGAACCCCCCATGGGGGTGCAGGGGGGCATAACCCCCCTGCTAGCAGTTTAAAGGAAATATTATTTTCCTTTTTTGTGGGCTTCTTCCAATGTCAGCATTACGAGTGTCGATCATATGGTGTCGACCATATGGTTGTCGACATTCTGGAATGTCGGCATTGTGTAGGAGATCCATATATAGATAGCTATATATATATATATATATATATATATATATATATATATATATATATATATATGTATATCTACATATCTCTGACCCTGACCATGGGTATGACTGAGCAAAAGACAGTCTTGTGAACAACAGTACAGTATATAAACATGGATTAAATGACTGCTCACAGTCCCAAGAAAATGGGGTTTCTCTACTGATCAGAATATGTGCAGAGACATGTACATAAATAAGTGCATATGTACACCATTCACCAATGGACATGTATGTGAATAAGCAATGCGTGTGGAAATATCACATAGCCCAATGAAGGCACACTTTAATGTAGCTATATAAAGCTATATAAATCAGCAATAGCATGGAGTATACTCGAATGGTACAGGTTCATAGGTTCATAGGTAGGTACTAGGCTATCGGACCTAGGGCCTATACAAGCCTAGTCAAAAATGTACCCTGGCTTTCGGCACCCAAGAAAATTATTTTCCTGTGCCCCTGTCGAGCAGATTCACAGAGGTGATCCCCGGTGTGAATTTCCTATTTCCCATCTAATTATCAAGATTTTTCTTGAAAATTGCTAATGAAGAGCTTTGTTTGATACACATAGGTAGTTTGTTCCAGAGTATGGGAACTGTCTGGAACAGGAATCTATCCTTCCAGCATGTTATTTTGGTGATAAGGTTTAGGTCCCTAGAGCATGTAGCTCAGAGGTATTGGGATTTCTTTAAGTGGAGTATGTCCAACAGCTCTGGCTTTGACATAGCTTTGTATATTAGGCAGAGATCGCCTCCGAGAAGGCGATATGTGACAGAGTAAAGCTTGAGTATTTTGAGACAGTCTGCATAGGGCATCTGTTTCAGGCCAGTAAGCCTCTTTGTGACTTATTTCTGTGGCCTTTCCAGTTGTTGTAGATGTCTTGTATGGTACATACCAAAAGGGGCGCTGTACTCTATAATGGGTCTAATGAGTGATGAGTAGGAGGGAGCAATGACCTCTTTTTTCCTGGATGAGAAATCTTTCATTATGAGGTGTGCAACGTAGAAGGATTTCCTGACTACTGTGACAATGTGATTATCAAAGGAGAGACCATGGTCCACCTGTGTCCTAAGGTCTCTTATCACACTTTCAGTGTTAAGTCGACTATCACCTAAGTGGTAATTCATGGGTACAGAGTTTTTACCAAAGGGGATGACAATGCACATTTTTGCATTGAGTTTGAGGCCAAGGCTTTGACACCAAGCATCTGTCTCAGTGAGGACCTTTTGTAGGATGTCCACATTGTTAGGAGTTTTGATTATGGCTCCTAGTTTGCAGTCATCTGCGAACTTCATCAGCCAAAGACCTTTTGTATTAGCCTGTACTTCAGAAAAGTAGATACCAAACAGGAGAGGACCCAGGGCTGAACCCTGTGGTACTCCACTTGTCACTGGTCTGAAGTCGGATTTGGAGTCTGCTACTTTCACAGTGTTGGTTCTGTCAGTAAGCCAGTTGGCAACCCATCTTGTGACATAGGGATTTATACCTAGTTTAGTGGGTTTATCTATAATTCCAGAGTGAGGGATGGTGTCAAAAGCCTTGATGAGATCTAGATATGCTGTGTGAACCACCTTACCCTCATCTACAGCTTTGGTGACTGCTTCAAAGAAGTCTATCAGGTTTAGGAGACATGATCTGCCTTTTACAAACCTGAACTTGGTGGGGTCCAGAGTTTGAAAATTATCAGTGTCGTTGTTTATAAGTTCCATGATGATATGTTCCATGGCCTTGCAGACCAGGGTCATTAGGCTAATAGGGCGGTAGTTCCCGGGGTGCATGGTAGCTCCCCCTTTGTGGAGTGGGATAACTGTTGCTGTGTGTCCTTCAGTTGGCACAATGACTGAGTTGAGGCTATGATTGAACATGGTGCTTAGGTGAGGTGCCAGTTATTTCTGTATTTCATGTAGAACGCAGCCTGGGATGTTGTCAGGTCCCCTGGATGCCGTGTTCTTAGCTTTGGAGAGTGTGTTTTTACCCGCGGATCCATGATTACATGAACTTTGCCTTTTTCCTGTATAGAGATGGCCCCTTTAGGGGGTGAGGGGGGTTAAAGTTAGCAATGAACCTATCTGCCAGGATGTTGGCAATATCAGTTGGTTCTGTATATTTAATGCCATTGTGCTGTAACTCAGAGCAGGTCTGAGTATTGCCACTGAGATTCTTGACATAGCTATAGAATGCTTTGTGGTTGTCTTTAGAATCAGTGGCAATTTTGTTTTCGTAACTAGCTTTGGAGGATTTTATGAGGGATCTCAGCTTCTTACTGAGGCTGACCAGAGAGTTCCTCCAATCATGGGATTTTACTCCTTTTTGCAACAGTTTCTTTCTTCTGTTGTAGAGTTTGCTTATGGCAGGGGACCACCAGATTGGCTTCTTTTTTGGAGGATAGCATCTTGGTTTTGTTAGGTATAGCATGATCCATGCGCTCGTGTAAGTGCTTATAAAGTGCTTTTGTGTAGGATTCAGCAGTTGTAGCTC
This sequence comes from Protopterus annectens, assembly GCF_019279795.1. Lineage (NCBI taxonomy): Eukaryota > Metazoa > Chordata > Ceratodontiformes > Protopteridae > Protopterus > Protopterus annectens. Next base: position 822,955,211 of record NC_056749.1, on the reverse strand, counting down.
TATTGTCCATCTGCATGGTTGCTGTGAAGTTTGCCACTTCTGTCTTAAGAAGCATGAAGTTGGCTTTGGAAAAATTTTTTACGGTGGTTTCCCTAATGGGGGGGGGGGGGATGTGGATGTCCAGGCTGATTAGCTTGTGGTTGAATCTGACCAACGAGGAATTGACCTTTGGTGTAGAACACCGGTCACCCATGTTGGTAATGACCAGGTCTAGGATATTGCTGCCCCTGGTGGGGGTGTGGATAAGTTGATCCAATGCATTGGAATTTATGAATTCCAGAAAATGTTGAGCAAAAGAGTTAGTACTTGAGTAGTTTTCCCAGTTAATGGTGGGGTAGTTGAAATCACCATTATTAGGGTGTTGGGGTGTACCTTAATATTTCCCAGTTTATCAAGAAATAAGGAGTGGGAATCCTGGGCATGGTGGGGGATCTGTAGCAAGTTACAATTTGAATTGCTGTCTTGCCCAGGGTTATTTGCAGTTGGATAATCTCAGATACATTATGCTGAGCAACTAGCCTGGAGGTGTGGATATCCTTAATGAATATGGACATGCCTCCACCTTTAGTGTTTCGGTTCAGGTTAGGCGGCCGAAAGGTGTGGTTTGAATTATAGCTTAGTAACGTAGGGGTGCTCTCTGGAGCCTTGAACCAGGTCTCTGTCACTGCACAGATGACAGTGTTCTCCATTTTAAGGAGTGCCTCAAGTGAATGAATTTTGAGGTTTAGACATCTAGCATTGAGTACCATTACCCTCAGATTTTGGTTGCTTTTATTTGTTAAGGTGGTGGTATACACATTCTGTAAAGCACGACTGTACATATACTGTATAGCAGACAGTTGTATGAACCAACATGGCACCATCATTTCCAGTGCATGCCACACACAATGCCAGTATGCCAGTGTGAAAGTAGGACAAGTGTCAGGCAAAGCACAGGGGCAAAGATATGTCCTACTGTTGAACAGACATGACATTGCAACCCACAAATCATACCCATCTCATTGTTCTATTTGTTAAATGTGGGCAATCTGTTGTTTATGTGTTGATCTCAATCACACACATGTATACAGTGGATTACTTGCAGCAGTAGCAGCATGTTAACTGCAAAATGCATAACTGTGGCTTACAGGGCCACAGTGCATTGGACATAACAACAATATGCTGCACTGCATGAACATGAGTTCACACATACACATACATTTAATGAGTGCCACACCCGTCCACGTGGATCAATGTGAGAATCAAGTACAGAAACTCATGGACATCAGCACGATGACTCCATGTCTAACATAGAAATGTGTGCCATGCAGTAAGTGTAAAATAATATAAAATGTCACACATCTGCAGTGTATGGTTGGCCGTGTATAACACAAGCATAGCAGCAATATGCTATGCATGCACAATTGTGCTTATATAGTGCAATTGCTTATATGGTAAACACCATGGTGGCAGCAGTACACCAGTGGATCACACAGACAAGACAAGACTTATGATCGAGTGGGTCCACCATGACAGGGATGGACATTGCAAATATTCTCATGAGCTTTTTCTCTGAATAAGTCCTGCATAGCCTATGTCATATCCTCCAAGAAATCCCCCATCAGGTCATTCATCTGTCTTCCCCATCAGGTCGCTCATCAGTCTTTACCTCCCAGATCTGGTCCCAAAAACTGTCAGGTGGTGGTATTGGTGGGCAGCATCTCCTCTGAGGTGTGGCAGGGATGAAAGCATGTGAAAGTCTAGATTCTTCCTCATCATTATCATCTCCATCATGATCATCATCATCATCCGAGGACACTGGCAGTGGCCTGGCATGCACTCCTCTTTGGGGTCTGATGGGTGAACATCCATAGGTTCCATGTTCTGTCAAGTTGAATCACATAACATGAAAGAAAGTACATAATATGCACACCTGCAACTATATGAGTACATAACATACCCACTGTGACATAATGCACAATTCAGTATCAAACAGTACAACAATGTATGCCCATAGTCAAGTTTACTACCATATCCAAGGTAAGTCATGAATCTAAAAGATAACAACAAAAAACACGTCTATCAGGCCACACATTCCTGTGCAAAACATGGCTGCCATGAAACACAAATTGATGTGCACATAAAACATGCACAGACATTAACTATTAACTATGCCAACAACATGATCTATGCATATGAGCATAAAGGCATATCACCATATGTTCAAGTGCCATTAAAACCACATTCTCAGATGATATAGCCTAAAAGGATTATGTATAAGGAGTATAATAAACACAAGTGAGGCTAGCAGGTGGATATTCATGCACACAACACATTGCCGATGTCCTATTATCTATAGTTATGAATGATTTCAATAGAGGCCCATGTCAGGGCCACTCTATCCATCACAGGATGTCAGCAGGTTACTCCATTCCATGACATGACATGCTTGTATAACGCAGCTCATCTGTGGATCCTGCCATTACCTAAACAATTGATTACCAGCCATCATTATGCATGACAAATATGTACACAGCCGACACATAGATATGATGACATAAAGATAAGCATGCCATGACACTGTGACATGCAACAGTAACATGTGTCTATATTTCAAAACAATTGCCACACTGTTATACCACTGTCAAACTGACAACATAACACAACTACTATGACCTGTGCTAGGTAATAATTGAGTTATGCCTCACTACATTGGCAAGCAGACTGTCAGAAAGAATATCACTATTTCTATGTATCCTGACTTTTATGCGTGCCTTGCACATTTATGTCGGTGTGTGAATATGTGAATCACACACAACTGTAACCCAGGTGTTTATGCAAGTAATCAGTCATGAAAAGCCACCAATTATTATCCTTGTATAATGAAGATAAACTGAGATGATGCATATGCAAATGAGATGATTAATGCAACATGGTCATTGGCTGACACAATAACATATCTTTGGAATGCAACACAACACTCTAGAAATAACTGATAATTAATAACACAGTGACAGCATGTGACATACAAAATCATAGGGTCTGTCTTAGAAACAGTACTGTCTGTCTACTTATGTACCAATGACCAACATGCATTGTTAAGTAATCACTAGGTATGTCACTACAAAATACAGATAGCGCAATGCTGATCATTGAATATATAATAGGCAGGTATAAATGAAGAACAGGAATAGCTACATGCACAACTATTCCTAAATGCAGAATACAACTGTGTTGTAACCAAAGTATCAGCAGCATTGTAGGCAGAAGTACTACCCATTTTGAACTGAAATGCATGCCAGACATAATTCACATGCTGAGACAGCAAGCACCCATTAAGTATGTGAATCGGCAGCCTATGTACTACAGATCAGTCATTTAGCACACAATCAGGCATACAAGTGTGCTTCCATCTGCTCAACAAACAGTAGGCAAAGCATTATTAGCTTCCCTATTTATTTATTTTACATTTGTTTACTGGGAAAGTCCGACTGGACACAGGTCCATTTTCAATGAAGGCCCGGGGAGAAAAGCTCCACAATACAATACAGTACATGAAAGAAGAGAAAAAAAATAGAGCACACTTATAGCAAACACACACAATATGTTAGAGATTAACAATTCTTATAGTAGACAATCATTGTGGTACATAATAACTTAAAACAGCATTTGTACTATTTTTACAGATATAAGTTTTGTTAAGTAAATATCAACGGGTTCACAAGCTTTCAGGGGAACTGTTTATACTTAGCTATACACAGAAACATTCTCTTAGTTTGGGTTAGCCTGGTGAGTGATATGAACATGGCCAGTCACTTAAATAGTGGGTTTTCAGGAGTTTTTTTGAAATGAATAAAGGATGTGGTAGACGTTATTTGGCTTGGTTGTGTGTACCAGGATTTAGCAATGATGCTGGCAAAGAGGGATTTACTGACATAATTTCTATGTTAGATGACAGTTATGAAGTTCTGGTTACTAGATCTTAAGGCTTGGGGCTGACGTAGATGCTGAAGTGCTGGGGGTTTCTCAGGAAGGTAGTAGAGTTTGTGCGCTATAGAGAGTTGATTGAGTAGAAGTATATGAGGCAACTCAAGCCAGTTAAGCTGCTTAAGGGGTAGACAGTGGTGAGACCGATATGAGGCTTCAGCAGCAAACTTGGCAATCTAGTTGTAGTAAGATTCCATTTTATTTATATTGGTTTGGCAGAGATTAGTCAAGATGGGAGAGGCATAGAGAAGGGTGGATAGAAGATGAGTCCTTGTGATGGTTGCTTTGGTGTGTTTAGTCATAAACTGTTTGTTCCTATAGAGGAGTCCAAGTTTTTTATTAACTCTCTTGATGGTTTGTGCTATGTGGATGTCGAACCTCAGGTTATTGTCTATTTCTACACTTAGCAGTTTAGTGTGTGTGGTTGGACTAATTTGAATGTTTTCTTTAGAGTAGATGGTGAAATAACTATTTAGGGGAGATCTGCCTGGGCTGAAAATAATTATTGTTTTTTTGGGGATTAAGAAGAAGGTTGATGTTAGTGAACCAAGTTTCGGCTAGGGTAAAGTTATTTTGGGTTAAGGTTTGCAGTTCACTTAGGGTGGGGGCAGCACATATAAGGGTGGTGTCATCGGTGTATTGTACTACTGACGCAGTGGGTGAGGATGAAGAGATCTTGTTAGTAAATAAAGAGAACAGCAAAGGGCCAAGGATGGATCCTTGAGGGACTCCTATGGTAACTGGTATTGTCCCTGCCTTAGGACTGCCTGCTGACAGCCAGATAATGAGCTGTTGAACCATGATATAGAGGGGGGACATATTTAGGGTAGATAGAGTTTCAAGAAGCATACTGTGATTTACCAAGTCAAAGGCTTTTGATAAGTCTAAGAATATGGAAGAAACAAATAGACCCTTGTTTCTATTGTGGTTAACTATATTGGTAAATGATAGTAATGCTGTGGTGGTGCTATGGGAAGGTCTAAAGCCATGCTGTGATATGGAGAGTAGGTTGTTATTTTGGAGGTACTGCATTAGTTGATTATGAACAACTCTTTCTAATATTTTGGATAAAGGTGATAGGATTGCTATTGGGCGATAGTTGATGAGATTTAAGGAGTTACCTCCTTTGTGCAGTGGAATAATATGTGATGTTTTCCATGAGGTGGGAACTTTGCATTCTAATAGAGATCTATTTATGAGAATAGAGACATGATAGGCTATAGCTTCAACTGATATCTGAAGGAAGTTGCTAGAGTGGTTGGTTTATGTTTCCTAAGGAGTTTAGAAATTGCCTTGGTGGACATGGAGTGAAGGTGAAAACTGGCTTTATTGTTTTGCATATTGAGATGGGTTTGGGGCATTGGCAAGGGTTTGGACTATTTCGATAACAAATTTGTTAAATTGAGTGGGAATGTTTTCATGGTTATTTAGTAGCACAGGGGTTGGAGCAGTGGACTTTCCTGGGTGTAGTGTACCATTTATTGTGGCCCAGAATTTTTGGGGATTGTGAGCATATTTTTCTTGCATATTTTTATAGTAGCTAGATTTGTCTAGTTTGATTTGTTTTTTGGCTTTGTTACGGACCTCTAGATAGATTTGTCTCAAAGTAGTGGTTTTGTTTTTTTTATATTGAATCCAGGCCTTGTCCCTTTCTTTCATTATAGTTTGAGTATCCTTTCTTAGCCATCAGGCATAATTAATTTTTATTCTAATGGTTCTGAGGGATGCATGATGATTTAAGATTTTTATGAAGGTTGTGTTAAAGTATTTGATGGCTTTGTCTAGATATAGATGTTTTAGGGGAGTCCAGATGCAGCTTTTTAGTGCATTGATGAAATCAGCAGCTATAAAGGTCTTTTTGTTTCAATCTACTCTGGGTATAGGTTGGCTGATGGTTTGGGATCTGTTCCTAATTAGGTAGGTTGGATGATGGTCACTTAGGGTATCTGGAAGACAGCCAGATTGCTGTGCAAGAGTGGGGTCAGATACCAGGATCCAGTCTAAGATATTCTATGAAACCTCACAATGAAAAGCACTGTGAGAGCTACACATAACTGACTGCCAACTAGGTTGTGACATACAGTTCATACTACTTTCAGCAAACATGGCCTGCTCTGAAATCATATGCATTTCTTTAATGAAATACATGCTGGTAATGACAGGAATTGTACGGTTATTGCAGTTACCTTACATATGCATACTGGGTAGCCCTGCGTTATTAGAAGTATGCATGAAAATTCAAAACAAGCCAGTCCTCTAACAATGATCAGATCTATTCTAGGTAAAAAAAAACGTGAAAATGCATTCAACATATCACAAAGCTCTGTTCCTTGCTCATTCTCTGTCACCTCCAAAAATGAAAAAGCATGTATGAATGGTAAAGACTAGGTAGGTATAAAATAAAAGTGAAATACAGTACATTTTGTGATGTACTTTACAGATGGGAAGACTAATGAACTCTAATGAACACCAATCAGAGGACTCGGAATTCAAGACTGTAACTCTCAACTGTATTCATATTATGACGTTGACACCTACCTGCCTAGCTAATCTGTCTTGGTTATAATTGCATGGAAGAACTGCAATTAAACAAATCAAAGGTATGACTATGCAGGGATGGAGTAAGAGCATGGATTATGACTTCCACATTACAAGATGTTTAAATTACATTTCCTCTTTTACCATGTGCTATGCATTTGTAAAACAAAACATGCAACCCTGTCAGCACAGTGGTCACAACAGAGAACATACAACTGTAACATTTCAGTGCCTAGACAGTGGAACAATGTCATATAACACATCATCTTCTCTTAACTGACAACCATAATTTCTTGTTCATCACACATATCAGGTAGGAAGGCAGAAAAAAAAAAAAAAATATATATATATATATATATATATATATATATATATATATATATATATATATATTTATAATTTTGTTGTTACATAAATTAAAAATCACAAGTATCCCTGATACTCAAGGATGTCCCTGATTTAGAGTGAAAATGTGCATCTGTCCAGCTCACTCTCTCCAAATAATAGCAGAAGGGTTGTGAATTGGTGTTAGTAATGGATGGGAGAGGCATACAGTACATTCACTTTGCCAATGTTATCATATTCTACATTTCTATATACTGTAACTGTTACACAGTAATAACAGTAACATAAAAAAATGTGTCCTTGATTGTCACTGATTATGTCTCAATTATTTCCTGATTGGTTGAGAGGTATGTTCCAACGTATCGACCTATCCCACTATGTTCAAAGCTTTACACACAAAACTGTAGTAAAATAGCTCATACGCATGTACAAAATACATATAGACATCAACAAGCAGGTATCTATACAAGCATTTTCAAAATATTTACACACATCTGAGTTTAATGAAAGATGCCACATCATGGATGTGGATCCAAAGTTAGCCATGATACATGCACACTAGGTTCTTGCTTAACAGGTTGAGCTAATACACAGCACAGCATCTTCCTTCTTAACAACTACTATTGTATATGTGCATCCAGATTCCTGTAAATAACAGACTAATATGCAAACATCCAACAGCTAAATGCATATGGTAGACATGCACAAACAGGTATTTAACAATGATGGGCATTTTGTGAAGCAAAGAGGACTACAGGATGTCTGCATGACTCAGTATTCACACAAACAGAAGTATACTGTGTGATAGTCTCATGCTATTATGGATAATGGAGAAATACATAGTCATCAGTGGCCCAGGCACTATAGGCGTCGGTTTCACATGGCCATATGGAATGCGTAAAATGATGCACAGTATAAGATGGACACAAGTCTAATGCTCCATAGTATGTACGTGATAAACAATATTAAACAAATAAACACTATGGGAATTGAACACATAATTACAGGTAGAACATTGTCTTTTGGATTATCCAGATGATACAATTGTCAGAACACCTAGTTAACGAGGTTTAAAAGGTGTATGTCCCATATATGTGTCACAGCTATATCTCTGATTTCCTTAGGAATGTAGAGATCCACTTAGGATTATGACACTTACTGTAAGCATCCATTGGCTGTCTCTGCACCTTAGCGTCCCCCCTGCAAAGATCCTCAGCATCCCTCTGAAGCAGGTCACTACAGTGGTGGCGAACCTACACGCCAGTCCAGTACATCCCAATGCAATCTAGGTGCTCCCTTACAATCCATTTCCAAATGTCAATCATTGCAAAGTTCTGTGGTCTGGTTGTCCTACAATGCTCTACTACAGAGTAGACAGACATCACCTGGGTGGTCTCCTCCTCAGTCTGACTGGGTGCCCAGACACAATAGCTATGTCATATTTGGAGATGTCAAACTTCCAAAAATTACTTGCTGTGGTCCCACTCAGTTCACAGGTAGTAATGATGTGATCTGTAAATGTATCCAAATCATAATTTAAAGGTATCACTTATGGGATGATGTCAGATCATTGGAAGGTGTTACATGTGGTCCCATTTATGATACTTATTAGGTATTTGTGTATAGCACCTTCCCATTATGCTCAGCTATTGGTTAATGCATGGAATTTCAAGAACTTATGTGAATGTGCACAAATGGGTTTACAAATCTTTAAATGTTAACGGACCTCATTATTCATGTATGGCACAAATGGTACTTAAAAGCTATGTGCACATAGCTGATGTTACCTTCAGTTATACCTGACACAGAGGTAGCTGCAAAGGAAATGCTTCATTTGCTAGCATTGCTGTGGTGGGTTATGTTTCCCTCCTTATAGACATAGGCTATCATTACTCCTTAGAAATGTATACGTACATGCTTAAATTGATGCTTTTAGAGAAATCTGTCTGCAGTACAAAAAATGTATGTGACTTAGTAGAGGGGTGTTAGACTGATTTGTATGCATACAGACGGGGGTACATCTACATCACTAACAAGTGATTCCACAAATGCACTTGTACAGAAAATGTAAAGTGCATTAGTGAAAAGTACATGAGGATGCACTAACAAAATATCTGTATATATTACTGGTGATTCGGTACAGTCTGTGCTATACTAACGGAAATCAACATGTTTGGAGAGTAGCCATACTTTACTATGCAGTATATATTTATAGTTATGGATATGTATTCACTGATGCTTAGTAAGACATGTACTATAAATCTTGACTCAATAAAACTATATTTTATTTTATTTATTTTACATTTGTTTACTGGGAAAGTCTGACTGGGTAAAGCCCATTTTCAGAGGAGGCCTACCAAAAAAAGCTCCACATAAAGAAAATGCAGAATAGAGAAATGTAACACAGACAGATGAAATTAAAAAAGTGTAAAACAAACTTACAATATTCAAATAATTGCACATGTGAGATTTGCACAATAGCAAATTAGAACATTTGGTTATATTACAAAATAATACAGAAATCAGAGCAACAACAAATAATTTATACAGAGATAATCTAAGTTAGCCTTAGAAATAAAAAATAATTCAGTGTGTATATCAACAGACATTGAGTTGATTGGAAGGAAAAGAAAGACTGAAAGACAGGAGAAGTCAGATATGGATGGAGGTGCTCAGCCAGGGGCATTGCATGAGCATAGCCATTTACTGAGAAATACATTTTGAGTAGTTTCTTAAATTGGGTTATGTTGTTAGCAGATCTGACATTGTGGGGTAAAGAGTTTCAGACTTTGGAAATGAAGCAAGAATAAAGGGATTGTCCTGCAGAATTATTGGCTTTAGAGACTGTAGTAAAGATTTATTAGTTGAACGAAGTGAGTGAGTGTTAGAGTAGAGACGTAATAGGTATCAAAAAGCTGGTATCATTTCAGGGTTATAGAATCACTTGTGGGCCATGATTAGCTGGTTATAAGCTAAAAGATGTGGAAATTCCAGACAGGACAGTTGTTTTAGAGACAGACAGTTATGACATCTATAAGCTGAACTAGTGTTAAACTTAACAGTTTTTTTCTAGCAAGAATTTAATTTTTCTTAGTCATCTTTTTCAGGTTGGTAAGGATGGGAAAGACATAGAGTAATGTTACCAGGAGGTGTGTTCTTGCAATGGCAACTCTAGAGATCTGTTAAGAATTTATTTCTATAGAGGGGACCCCCTTTTTATGTACTTTCTTAATTGTTTGTGATATATGAGTCTCAAATCTTAGAATATCATCTATTAAGGCTCAGAGTAGTTTGGTAGTAGAATCAAGAGTGAGTATTGTGTTGTTTTTGGATGTAATATGGAATGTTAAAGAGGAGTCAAATGATTTGGTAGGTTGAAAGGTCATATGTTTAGTTTTGTTGGGATTGAGTATGAGCTGAGAGTTTGACAACCAGTCCTCAGTTTCACTGAAGGCCTGTTGTTTTCTATCCTGAAGTTGTTGCACAGTACAGGCTGCATAAATGAATGTAGAATCATCTGCATATTGGATAATAGTAGATTGTGAAGTAGCTGAGTTGAGATTATTAGTAAAAAGACTAAAAAGAAGTGGGCCAAGAATAGAGCCCTGTGGGACCCCAAGAGCAATAGCGAGGAGTGGTGAGAGGTCATTATGCCATTTGACAGCCTGCTGATGACCAGTTAAGTAACGCTGGAACTAGGAGAGACTAGAGTGACTAATTTCTAGGTTAGAGAGGACAGTCAAATGTATGCTGTGGGAAACAGTTTCAAAAGCCTTAGACATGTCAAGGAAAACTGATGAGACTAAGTTACCAGTGTTCCTATATTGGTTACTCATATTGGTGAAGCTGAGGAGAGCCGTAGTTGTACTTTGAGAAGGTCTGAAGCCATGTTGGGAAACAGCAAGTAAGTTATTAGATGTAACGTATTTCATACGTTGTAAATGTAAGCATTTTTCCAAGAGTTTGGGAAGTGGGGAAAGAATAGCAATGGGTCTATAATTAGAAAGTTTAGTTGATGGTCCTCCTTTGTGCAAGGGAATTATGTGGGCAATCTTCCAAAGAGAGGGGAACATAGTTTTAGCAATGGAGCAGCTAAGCAGGATAGAAACAGGGTAGGAAATAGCTTCGGCTGTTATTTTTAGAAATTCTGAAGGAAGACAATCTGCTGCAATTACAGTGGGTTTTAGATTTTTTATGAGTTTCTCTATAGTTTTGGTGGGGATGGGGTGGAATGAGAAGGAACAATATATGTTGTTGTTTAGATTGAGTGTTGTGTGAGAATTAACAAGGTTTGTTTAGTAATAGCTAGAATGCTTACTGTAAAGGATTTATCGAATTGCTCAGCAATAGTTTCTAAGCTGTTTGGTAATGTAGGGGAGGGAGTAATAGTGTCAACGGGATGAAGAATATTATTGATTGTAGTCCAAAATGATGGCATTTTTTTATACTTAAGTTGCATGTTAGTATAGCAGTTTTTTTTTTTTTTGTCTTCTCTGATTTGATGTTTAACCTTATTTCTAAGTTTTAGGAAGGTTACATGATCTACCTGAGTTTTGCTAGTGTGCCATAAGATCCAGGCCTGGTCCTTTAGCTTAAGGAGGGTATTAGTTTCAGAAGTAAGCCATTGGTCATGATTGGATTTAACCCAAACTGTTCTGGGAGGAGACATACTGTTGAGGATGTTGAGAAAAGTGTTATTGAAGTGATTGACTTCTGCATCTAGGGATAGAGTTTTCAGTAGGGACCAGTTACACTGCTTTCGAGTGTAAATTAGCACCTGTGGGCTGACATTTTTTTATTGTGTATTTGACGATAAACAATGTGCTTAGAGTGGAAAATGTGTTGCCTTAACAGATAGGTAGGTATGTGGTCACTAATGTTATCTGGTAGGCAACCGGTGTTTAGATAGTGGGAGGGCTTCTTTGTCAGGGCCCAGTCAAGAATGGAGTTCCTTTTAGACTTTTTGTCAATTTTGTTAGGAGATTGTGTAATTTGTGAGACTCCAAACAGATTAATTTAGTTGCTTGGATTTTTGGAGTTACAAGTTGACCAGTCAGTGCTCAAATCACCTAAAATAATTGTTTCTTGTGATTTAAGATTGATGATACCTTGGAGGATATGCTCTAAAGTGGATATATTATTACCATGTGGGATATAAAGGGCAGCCACAGTTATATGCTTATTAGAATTAATTTGTAATTTGCTAAGGAGTAGGTCGGTGTTACTAGGAATGGATAACTTTAGATCCAAAAGTTATACATTTAACTTATTTTTAAATGGAATAGCTACTCCCCCACCTTTTTATTAGTTCTGTCAGTACGAAGTATGTTATACCCAGAAGGTGTAGTTTCAATATCAGGGATATGAGGTTTATGCCAAGTTTCAATTTGGAGGCATAAGTCTGGGGAGTTGTGTGATAGGATAGCCTCAAGTTCATGGACTTTATTAACTAGACTTCGGACATTCAATTTGAGAAATAATAGATCTAAGCTTTTATGAGGTATGTTAAGAGGTTTTGATGTGTGAGTGTTGGTAGAGACGAGTTGGATTGGCCCTGGATTTGAATGTATGTTACCACTGGTTCGAAGTTTTGTGGCTATATAAGTTGTTATTTGCATCCAAAAGGTGATGTACTGGTGGTATTTGAAAGTAATGTTTTTTTGAAGGCGTACTGACAAAAGAAACTCTATGAAAATGTTATAATAAGACAGTGGTGCTGAGGATGCTAGGTGATATATTAAAGTGAGTTGTTTGCTTAGAAGTTTGGTAGTACAAAGTATGTCTATAGTTACATTGTGATAGTAGTGGAAAATGGTTAAGAGGTGAAATAAGAAGTTAAAGTGAGAAGTTCAAGTATTAAAATAAAATGGATAAACATACTAGCAAGTAACAGTGGGAAAGATAAAGCTCTTGCAAATAGTGTGCATTGCTATAATAGAAAATATATATGAAATAAGAACTAAATATTATTGAAGGTGAACAGAATATGTTTATATGAATGAAAAAAGTGAAATAAAATAAAAAAAAATCCATGTTAATGCCTGTTACCATGTACTGTCTGTGGTATGTTAATGGATAACAAGGCTTTCCAATGGTTTCCATAAGTTGTTCAACTGCTATTGCACAGATACTTCCTGCTAAGAGTAGTATAGTAGCAGTCATCACCGATTTGCATCTCATACTCTGTGTGGAGTCTGTATGTCCAGCCCGTGGTCGAGTGGCATTTGAAAGACATGCATAGAATGGGCGTGCCTTTGTTGAAGGTTGGGCGTTGAGCTGGCACTTCGGCACATGTAAAAAATCTACTGCCAATCATTAGCGGACCGGAGTTCTGCTGTAGCGACCCCTAACCGGGAAAAGCCGAAAGAAGAAGAACAACAACACAGTTTGAACAAGGAGAGGGTCACAGTAAGCTGCCTATCGGGCGCTAGAATCTGCCACATAACACAAGCACTCGGGTCACTCCACGGCAAGTACAAATATGACACAGTCATTGTCCATGCTGGTGTGAACGACCTGAGACATACCTCCCTGGACTACATGAAAAGAGACATAGAGGAGCTCTCTGATTATGTAGCCCAGGCAGGTATGACCCTGACCCTGAGCAGTATCCTTCCTTCATCAAGAATGATGCCACAATATAGAGACAAGATGATCAGCTTTAACAATTGGCTTAATGTCTGGTGTCATTCAAAGGGGATCCAGTGTCTGTCTGCCTGGGATGACATGCTTGACAAGCCACGCTGCTTCGCAAGGGACGGCTTGCACCTATCACCCCTGGGATTCCGGATATTGGCTAAGGCTCTTGCCACCCCCATAGTGCCTTTTTAGGCAAGGCTCAAATTCTAAACCTACCACCCTAGAAAACAAAAATGGGAAGAAACTGAGGGTAATGCTGCTCAATGCCAGAAGTCTAAATCTCAAAATGCACGCACTCGAGGCCCTTCTCAGTATGGAGAACATCGATGTCTGTGCTGTAACTGAAACCTGGTTCAAGGCTCCTGAGAGCACCCCGGCACTATTAGGTTTTACCTCATATCATGTGTTCCGGCCCCAGAACCCGGACCACACCACAAAAGGAGGGGGTGTATCCATATTCATAAAGGATACCCACACCTCCAGGTTGGTGGCAACGCACGAAGCTTTGGAAACCATCCAGGTGCAACTAACCATAGGCAAAACTGCTCTACAAATTGTAGCATGCTGCAGGCCACCCACTCAAACTCAGGAACCCCACACAGCCTTCCTGAAGACACTGGAGGGTATAAATGTATCTCCAAACACCATCATATTGGGTGACTTCAACTACCCGAATATAGACTGGGAACATTACTCAAGCCCTAACTTTCTAGCCCAACGGTTCCTGGAGTTCATAAATTCAAATGCCATGGAACAGCTAGTCACTGTTCCCACGAGAGGAGAAAATATACTAGATCTCATTATCACAAACATGGGGACAAAATGCTCCACACCAGAAGTATATCCCTCATTGGTGAGATCTGATAATAAACTAATCTCACTGGAAATCCACATCCCGCCACCACCCCAAACAAAAAAGACCACAGTGAAGAACTTCTCTAAAGCAAACTTCACACTACTCAAGACTGGTGTGGTATCCTTCAAGGCCCCTGAGCCAGTGAAAACCACAACCCAAGCTGCGGAAGCCCTTACAAATGCCTTCTATGAACACCTCCAGGACTGCATGGATCAGGCAATCCCAAATAAAACCAAGACTCTTTCCACAAAGGACAAACGTCCAGTCTGGTGGACCTCAGCCATTAACAAACTTTACAATAAGAGGAGAAAGCTATTACATGATAGAACAAAATCCAAGAAAGGGAAGTCACCCCTGATCATTATTAGTAAAAAAATACAAGCACTCATAAAATCAACTAAGGCCAATTTTGAGAGAAAAATTGCCATGGATTCAAAGGACAAGCATAAGGCCTTTTTCAGCTATGTTAGGAACCTGGGTGGAAACTCCCAGATATGCTCAGAATTAGTCCAAAATGATACAAAAATCACTGAACCCACAGACATTGCCAACATACTGGCAGACAGGTTCAGTGCAAACTTCACCCCCCTCTCCCCCCCTAAAGGAGAGATAACTATCCCAGCGGAGTGCAGCCTCCCAGACATCTCAAATGCACAGGTGAAAGCTGCTCTCTCTAAAGCTAAAAACACAGCATCAATGGGACCAGATGGTGTCCCCGGCTGTGTGCTACACGAGCTAAATGAGGAATTAAACCCGCACATAAGGCAGCTGTTTAATCTCAGCCTTACCACAGGATACATGCCCAAGGAGTGGCGTACGGCAACTGTGGTCCCACTCCACAAAGGCGGTGCTTCTACGGACCCTGGAAATTACCGCCCCATAAGCTTAACAAGTCTAGTCTGCAAAGCTATGGAGAGGATTATAATGGAGCTCATAAACAAAGATATAGGGGACTTGCAGACATTGGACCCGACCCAGTTTGGCTTCGTCAAGGGCAGATCATGCCTTTTGAACTTGGTCGACTTCTTCGAAACAGTCACCAAGGCCATTGATGAGGGAAAGGCAGTCCATACAGCCTACCTTGACCTTGCAAAGGCTTTCAACACAATACCCCACTCGGGTATTGTAGAAAAACTTACCAGCTTAAATGTAAACCCATATGTCACAAGATGGGTTGCAAACTGGCTTAAGGTCAGAACCCACAGGGTTAGAGTTGCTGGCGCTATGTCAGACTCCAAGCCGGTCACAAGTGGTATCCCACAGGGCTCGGTCCTTGGCCCCCTATTGTTCGGCATCTACTTCTCAGAAGTACAGGCCAACATGGGAGGACTTTGGCTGACAAAGTTTGCAGACGACTGCAAACTGGGCGCCATAGTGGAAAGTGCATTGGACATGGATATCCTTCAGAAGGGACTCACGGAAACAGATAGCTGGTACCAGAGCCATGGCCTGAAGTTAAATGCCAAAAACTGTATAGTCATACCCTTCGGGAAAAACAAGGTAACCCCAAGCTACCATATAGGCGGCAATCCACTAAGCACAGAAGAGGTTATCAGGGACCTGGGGACCCAGGTTGACAGTGGCCTTTCTTTTGACACTCACATTGCTAAAGTGGTTAGAAAGACCTTCTACATTGCCCACCTGATCATGAAGGGATTCACATCCAGATCTAGTGAGGTCATTGTTCCCCTGTACTCTTCACTTATCAGACCAATGATCGAGTACAATGCCCCATTCGGGATGTATCTCACCCAACATCTGCAGCAATTGGAGAGACCCCAAAAGTTCCTCACCAAAAGGATAAAGGGACTCCAAAATCTGTCATATGCTGCCAGATTGAAGAAACTCCAGCTCTATTCAGTCGCATACCATCTGCTCAGAAGTGACATGTGCCTGACATACAAGGCCATGTCCAACCCGGAATTAATGGACATGCTCCACCTCAAAAAATCCAAATCCATCAAAACCACTAGAGCAAGTGACTTAAACCTTAGCATGGATATAAATAGGACGTGCTGGAGGGATAGATTTATCACTCAGCGACTCCCTATGCTGTGGAATAAAATCCCGGTCCATGTGAGGCAGAGCACCTCGCTGGCTCTGTTCAAGAGAAATCTTGACCTGTGGATGGGAGATCGTAGGTTTACCCCGGGAATCATCTCTGTGTCACTGCTGGACAGAGGCACAACAAACTAATGGGCACAGTATTTTTTCATATAAGGGGTGGCGTAAGCCACAAAACTTTGGGCTAGGCTTATAAATGCCTTAGGGCAGATAGCCTAGTATAAACCTATGAACCTATGAAATGGATATAGCACTGACTGTTCACTTTTGTTTGTAATGGGATAAGCTATGCATGTATAACAGTTCAAGTTACTATGACTGCTTTTTTTTCCACAGGTTGATACAAGTTAGTATATTAATGTGAAGGGCATAGATAATGTAAGGATTGTGCGCAACAATGGTGTTATGGTTGGCCTTCAATTGCATTGATAGTCACTGTAAAAGGTTCATATCTCACATCCAACCTCTACAGATATCACAAGTTATAATGTTGTCTTATGTATTCAGATATTGTTTTCATATTATCTATGCTGTTTTATATGTCACACTACTATATGGTTTATGGGCAATTTCATATAATTTTTGCAGTGTACAGGAATGAAAAGAGGGTAAAGTGATATAAGCTGTAAGAATAATCAGCTTCATGTATAAGACTCCACATTAATCTGCCCATGTTCATGTAACTGTCTTCCAGATGGCAGGGATGACTATTTTTTTGTCAAAGGAAAATGAAATTACAATCGATTTTCTTCACCAGCATGGGCATGGACTACTTGGATGAGCAGGATATACATATTGGAGGAATGAATGGGCAGATCTTACCAACTTGATTAATTTTTGTGGGAGGCCAGAATAGATCCCAGGAGGCCTGTTGCTGATGGTGCTCTGACATGATCCTTCCTGCAGACAACAGGGTGCACTGGTATGAAATTTCAAGGGGTGCCACCAGTGGCAGCTCTCCATTGACTCTCCTAGATATGCTCAGACAGTTTCTTGCATCCCTGCATATGGCAAGCAGGAAATGTTGCAAACCTGGGTGGGATAGAAATAGGTGTGCCAGACCACACATCCAAGTATTACTTAGCATAACATTGTTGCATATAGACTAACTCAGTACAGATTGTTGTTGCATGCATATTAGTTTATTGTTATTTGTGTTTTGCAGCAGGGGCACACATTCTGGTGATGACCAACATATGTGTAATGAGATGTTGCTGTGCTACTTCAGTACATGCATAACGCTACAACCAACATGTGTAAGGTTGGCTTTATTCATTTGTGTAGGTCCAGCCACTTCTGCACAGCAGCAAAACATGGCAGTGAGTCTCACTATACACTGGTACTGTAACCATTACCTGTTATTACCTTCACCTACTGTCATGCCAGCGATATAAACTTTCATATTGATATTTCCCTGATATTGTAACCTACAGATACTTCTTCTGGAGACATGAGCCATGCAGGAGCACCTATGGACAGACCAGGTATTATTTCCAACCATGTTCATAAGCTGCAGCACTGTGTATCACAACCATGTTGTATCAATTTAATGTTGCTGTTTTTTCATACACAGGGACATCTGGCAAACAGGTGCATTGTAAGTCACATGAGTATCATCATATCCTGTTGCTGTGTTGTATATGTCATCATGCGCCTATACCAGATTTCATGACTGTTTCCTTTGTCTGTATTTTCCCAGTGCCATATCTACTTGATGACAGACAAACTCACCATGCAGGGAGGTATTGGTATGCTGTTACATCTGTTGATGTCATCCATTAATGCTGTGTCCTTCTACCCTTGCACAGGACAACAGCCAACAGCATCTCAGCATGACAAACTGGTATGTGTATTTATTACCAACTGTGTGTTATACCTCTGTTGGAATGGTACACGATGGTGAGTATGTGCTTATTAATACCTCAGTTGGAATGGTACATGATGATGAATATGTGCTCGCTAAAACTGTGTGTTATACCTCTGTTGGAATGGTACATGATGGAGGATATGTGCTCACTAATACTGTGTTGATGCCTTTGTTTCCCCTACAACAGTTGCATTTCAGCCCTCACCTCCAGTGCTGGATTCCCTTGAGGACATGTCAGGTGTGTGTCATGTTGTTATTCCTCACGTGACATGTATGTTACATATGTAACATTACTGTCAATTCCCTGTTATATAGATTCCATGGGCCACATTTGGACATGACCTTCTGGAATGACCTTAGCATCTGTAACACTGTAGTGATATAGTTGCGGCATATGTCAGTAATGATATCCAACATGCGATACAAGCATGTTTACCTGACTTGTGTCATCTGTCTGTTCTATTAACACATCCACTGCCTTCATCCTCCATTATCCTGTTCACTGATTTCAAGGTGAAATCTGATCTGTCTCACTATGCTAGCATGGCCCCTGGCACACAGAATACAGATTTGGTGATACAGTCTAGCCCAGATAGTGACAATCATGTGGATGAGGCTGTAGTCTCAGATGAGGAGGAAAATGTGTCCATCCATTCTGACAAAGTGGGGACATCAGATGCTGAGCATGATGAAGCCTGTGGACCACAATCCCATATTGAGTCTTTTGGTGATGTTGACACTTCCTCACAACACAGTGATACTGCCTGGTGTAGTAAATTAAGGCATGTAGTTAGTATGTATGGGCATGTGTCAGATGGTGTCCACCTACTCCTACAGGCAAATGAATGTTATCAACGATGTCACGCATTTGACATTCATGCCCTTGCCTGTGCCAATGATCATGCTGCACACTTGCTGTGTGTGCTGCCTAAAGGACAGGAGTGCAAACATGGTGAGGTCATTGACTGCCGAGAATGAAAACATGTTATCTGTAGCACACTAAACTGAATCCTTGGCTATGGCAGTACTACATCAATGCTGTAATATGAGCAGGATTCTGTGTAGCCTAACTGTACTTAGCTGATTACTACATGGGAGAGGCAGGCCCTCTCTCAGTAGATCAACCCTTGCCCATCAGAGATCAATGTCTCTGCTGTAACATGCACACACATCTGCAGCACGCCAATCCAGTGTGGGCCCAACATTTATGACCAGTCAATTCACATACACATGGCCCTCCCACAGTGTGTCTGCACATGCTGGCATGGCCCCTCCCACAGTGTGTCTCCACATGCTGGCATCACCTCATTATTCTCCTCTCTAGAACAAACTGGGCCATATGTCTCCATACATGTAAGGGGCAGGCAGGCAGGATCTAGACTGGATTAGAGTAACACTAACAGTTGATCCACCATGTCCTTTAGTATCAGTCTCACCCTGAGGCAATGATGATTGCTGTGCAGACCACTGACAATGTTCATAGCTTCACAGGCAAGTACTAGGCTAGCTGATCTTATGGTCTAGTTTAAACCTAGCCAATTTCCCTTTGAAAAGCAAGAATCAAACCCTGTCTGTCAGGTAAACACCTTAACCATAATAACAATGTTATCTGTCCGTGGTTGTTGTGTAGTTTGATGCCACTGCAGTCTGTCCCTTTTACTGACCATAGGTGACTCCATGATACCTTAGCCATACGTTACACTGCTATATGTTACTTGTGATACTGACAATGGGTCTGCAGTATGTCCTGACTTGCTTTCCTATTTGCATCATTTGGTAGTAGAACAATAAGGATTGATTTCACAGTATATCCCTTGTTGTCTGCCATACATACACACATACATACGTACACAAGTATGAGTCTGTATGCACACCTGTGTCACTTTTGGTTTGAGATGATGGTCCCTTTCATGATTGTTTTGTATATGTCCATACAGCTATATGTTATGATTATGTTGTTATGCCTGATGCTTAGTGTGTACTTCTACTGGTAATTTCCATTAGATATGATCTATGCTTCTGTTATGGGGTAAGACCTGATTATTAATGCTTAATCTATGTACTTCTATATGTGTGGCTTGTTATGATTCAAAACTATGTGTCAGACACTGCCATGTTGCCTGGGCCTGGATTTGAGGTTGCATCCTCCTTCACCCATGCCTGTTTCTTCTGCCCTCTGTGTTCTCCTTCTCCTCCTCTGATATCTGTGGGATGTCATTTCAGGCATCTGGAGTTTTTGGCATAGTTCACCCACACCTGCAGCAGAAAGACTGCCATGTGTTGTTGTTATCCTATTGTGTAGCATGGAACACACAATTATTATCTGTGCTGTCTTCTCAAGTGTGTATTGCGCTGTACCCTTGGATGTGTCTAGGCATCTGAACCTGATGTTCAGTACACTAAATACATGTTCTGTGCTGTTTCTTGTCATGGCATGCACTCTGTTGTAGACCAAGTGGAAAACCACAGTCACAATTTGTGGGGAGGGGAAACACATATGTTGTCATCATGGATAATGTTGATAACCTAGCTGCATTCCTGTACTTATCCAATAGTAGTCTCTCAAGTATTCTGCCTTGTTGGAAATCAGCCCCCAGTCAGTAGCATCATGAACACTCCAGGGGTGTATTGCCATAATATTTGTTATGCCGCCATGTGCTGCATACAATGCCTGACAGTTCAGGGAAGGGCACTCCTTTATATTGATGCATCTTTCTGTGGCTGGTTTCACAGGGTTCTTAATAGGGATGTAGGTGCAATCTATTGCACCAAGAACATGGGGGAAGTTGGAGATGTTATAGAACTGACGTATGATGTTTCACCACTCCATAGGTATAAATGGAAAGTGTACGTGTTCATCTACCTTGGTGCACATTGCTACTAGGAATTGTGCAAGGATGCAATTGACAGTTGCCTATGCCAGTCCTACAGCATCTACCTGA
This sequence comes from Protopterus annectens, assembly GCF_019279795.1. Classification (NCBI taxonomy): domain Eukaryota; kingdom Metazoa; phylum Chordata; order Ceratodontiformes; family Protopteridae; genus Protopterus; species Protopterus annectens. Next base: position 822,933,994 of record NC_056749.1, on the reverse strand, counting down.
GACAGACTTTTGTTTCAGGAGGTATGGTGCTGCCTTACAATGCATGCACAGATGTGTGGGGTGCACATACTGCACACAGCCTGCACCACCTCTCTTTCTAAGTAGTACATGTCAATGATTTCTTGATGTGGCAGCTGGCTTAGTTCTAGCCTGGCTCTCTGTCTAGCTGTTTGCCTTCTAGGATGCACAGCCAGATCGTATTCCATGCCTTGCAGTTCTACAGCCAGTTACAGTTCACTCACTGCAGGTATCAATTTTTTTTTAGCATTATTATGGATTCCTTAGTATTCCATGGAAATAGCTCCTTTTCCTTGTGTTATACTATGGCATTCACCGAGGATTTCAGAAACAGTCAGTGCTGCACTTTGTCGCATTTAACCTGCTTTGGGAGAGCACAATGTGTTTTGGAATCTAACGGTATGCTGACCTCTCAACCTCTTACTGCAAGAAGTCTGGACAAATCCTGACAAAATGGGGGACAAAGACCCAAAAATAGGGACACATTTTAAATATTACTCTTATAAACTTAGAAAGTGTCTAGAAAACAGGATTTGTGTTGCCATAAATTTTCTGAAGGATATGAAGTCTGAAACTCACATTATTGTCATTATTTATTGACTTCAATCCTTAAATCATCCAAGTGATTTGTCAAAAAAACACAATTTTTATGAGGAACAGAACAAAAATATGAAGCAAAAATATGGGCATTCTGTACAGTTGGAAGATATGGTATGTTCAGAGTCCATAATTATCCTATACTGAATAAATAAGTACTCAGACTGATTCAAGCATGGCTTCAGAAATCACATCTGCAGCCGTTGAGCTGAAATCTTCCTTTAGTGTGCTGCAATTTCCACAACTAGCTTTTGGAATCTGGGCCTTGATCTGGAAAAACAATGTAGACATTATGGCGAGGCTGGATATGTCCTAAGGAATTGTTTTCATAAATATGTTTTGCAGTAAAAATTATTAAACAGATAAGAATTAATCAGTGAATATAATAGGTTATTAAAGTAATTTTGCAAAGGAAAGTCCTGTTAAATGACTTCCTGCAGTATTTACTGTGGAGCCAGTCAACAAATGCACTTTAGCAGAAGGAACACAGGATTTTTACTTTCTGCTGTTACACTTTACCGTTCGGTTTACTTTTGTACCTTCTGCCATATTTTAGCAAATGGTGTTTACCTTCTGCCATATTTACTGCAGAGCCAGTCAACAAATGCACTTTAGTAGAAGGAACACAGGATTTTTACTGTCTGCCGTTACACTTTAAGGTACATGCCATGCCATACCCGGTCAGCAAATGCACTTTAGCAGAAGGAACACAGGATTTTTACTTTCTGCCATTGCACCTTTTGCCATGCCCGGTCAGCAAATGCATGTTAGCAGAAGAAACACAGGATGTGTGTGTGTGTGTGTGTGTGTGTGTGTGTGTGTGTGTGTGTGTGTGTGTGTGTGTGTGTGTGTGTGTGTGTGTGTGGTGGGGCTGTATTCTCCCATTATTGGCTTTGTTCTGTATTTTTGAGCCAAGAGGTTGAGAACTATGGTGAGAAGTGCGAACTGAATTCATTAAATGATAGCCTTTTAAGTTTGTCGTCCTGTCTTTCAGGCAACTGCTGATTTAGCTTGGTGGTATGCTACTATGACTGGAGTGTACAGGGTTCTGGGTCCAAGACTTGGCAGTGAAATACATGGTGGTAACACAAAATTGTATGCAAACAACTTTCCAAAATTATAAAAGCAATGTTTAAAATGTGTCCCTATTTTTTGGCCTTTTGCCCCCCCAATTGAAAATAAGTGCAATAAGCTGTGCAACATGCCTATAGCTTACACTACTGTGATTCTGTGTGTATTTATATGGGTACATATATATATATATATATATATGTGTGTGTGTGTGTGTTTATATATATATATATATATATATATATATATATATATATATATATATATATATATATATATATATATATATTTACACACACACACACACACACACACACACACACACACACACACACACACACACACACACACACACACATACACACACTGTGTGTAAAAGTAGACTGTTATCATGGAAATGTTCTGAATAGGGCAGTTTTGTCATTATTGGTGTATGCATTTTGCTTCATTGCCTACTGGAAAAATGTTCAAACAATAAATTTAAAATGCGCTCTAACTTAAGTCTAACAAGTGTGCTGTATTATACAAGGGATATAATTTAATAAAGTCAGGAAGGTGTATCAAAAAACGCATGTATGTTTCTTCTTTTGTGTACAAGGGAGCTCTGATTTGAAAACAGCCCAAAGGTAATCTTTATCCACCACTGGCCAAATGCATTTTCTTTGGATGTGGTGTGGGTTTCAATGCTGTTTCAATCAAAGTGAGTTTCAAGGGCAGAGAAGTTTTAATGCCAAGTCTATTTTCATTGTTAGACAGTATTACTTTGTTTATCAGCTATCTATTAGTGTTTGCGCATTGTGCTATAAAATGTAAAGAACTCAAATCCAAATCATTGTAGAAGTAAAGCAGTATGCACACAATAGTGTTTATGGTAAATGGGATGAAATACCCAGGTAATGGGACATTGGAATGGCTGCAGAGGGGCTATATTTTGTTTCTTTTCTTCAGTTTGCATTTCAAAGTTGGTATCCCACAATTCCATTGGAGTGGGTGGGGTTGTTTAATTATGTATACAAATTTTACGTTAATCAGCGTACAGATTTGTGCCTATTTTTCATGGGCCTTGTCCAGATTTGTGATGTTTCCAGGTTGAGAGGTATGCTTCAGACTAACAAGAACATGGAATGGCAAGTGATATGTTTCTTAGAAAGTTATGCCTTAATGATAATTGGAATCAAATAACACGCTGGAAATCTCCTAGAAGGTCATGGTATCTAGAAGGATATAAGACAGATTGTATACAGAGTCTGTAGTTAAGAAATTGTCAGATATGTTATGTCTGTAACTATTTAAATAGTAGAACTGATATGTCTTTATGAAGCTAGAAGGAAGCTTGAGCTTTTATGATCTGATCGATTTTCCCTATAGCAAAACTATGTAGAATTTTTATTTGGAGAATAGTGAAGGGGTGACTAGTATATATAAAACCAGTAGATTTGTCAAAAAGATGGATTAAGCAGGCCAGGTATTTCAGGGGTGGCAATGGAAAATATAAAGTTCTGGAATTTTTGCAACAGTATTTATGTGATATAGGAAGAAGCATAAACAGTGTTTGTCTGCTGGTGATTACGGGTGTTAAGGCTTTAAAATCACGGCTCTGTGGATGGATTTCCATTTAATAGAGTAGCTTAGGTTAACCCTCAGGAAATAAACTTTATTATAGATATCAAATAACTTAGGGAAAGAGATGGGATACCCCCCCCCCCATTCTAGCTTGTACTGCCTAATATTATGATACAGAGAACCAAATACAGAATTGTGAGAATATATAACATTAATAGCATTTACTCAGTTAATGTTTTGACTTTGAAGTACTTTGTATTACAGCATACAGTATGTACAGCATTTTCTACTCTGCAAAATGTTGATGTATTGAATAAAATACATTTATTTTTGATGAATTTATTTTAAGTCATGATAGGTGTAGCCATGTGATTACTTTATGGTTTGAAATGTGGCTGTCGTAATTTATATTAACATTAGGATGCCATCTGCAGATAAAGTTAGCGTTTCTCCTTGATGACAGCCATAAAAGGCCCTGGATACTCTGTTCACCTTTCAAACAATTTAATATGAGTTTCATAGACAGGATAAGGATGTGCAGTGAAGGTTAACAGCTTTATTTAGCTTCAACTTTCAGTTTTCAATTCTGGTGACTTACACTAAAAGAAAATCTCCTTGCAGTTTCTGCAAATGAAAACCATATGAGACTTTGAAAACAGAAATATGCAACTGTTTTAACCTACACTCATGCAATTTGCTGTGCATAATAATTGAACTGTTGACTTTTATAGAGGTTTGAGCTATTAATAAGACAGGAATGCTCTATGTGGTATCTCCAAGTAGTCTTGTTTCTACATTGCAGCTAACTGTTTTTTGTTCTTATACTGCCATGACATTGTTCTTTGATCTCTCTTGAGTACACCGTTTCTTGTTTATATTTATTTATTTTATTTATTTATTTTATTTTACATTTGTTAACCGGGCTAGTCTGGCTGGATACATGTCCATTTTCAGCAGAGGCCCGAGGAGAAAAGCTCCACTATCATACTATAACTTTACAGTTTAAACAGATACAGGTAATAGAGATAACAATCAATCAAACAGTAAGAGAAAACAAAATAATGACAAAAGAAAAGTAAAGTAAAATTTAATATACAGTATTACCGGGCTTGTGTAGCTTGATACATGTATATTTTCTACACAGGGTTGAGGAGGAAAGCTCCACTATCATACTAGAGACAATACAATTTAACAAAGTCACTAAAACAGAAAGAAATCAAACTTTGTGAAAAAGCAAGATACAAATAATATACAGAGTTAACTATGAGAGCAGGTAGTGTATCAGTTATCAGTCAGGATTCGAGCAAGGGCATAGCCAGTGTTTTTGTAAATGATTTCTAATCTGTTTTTTAAAAAGGTGACATGAGGCTAGGGAGGTCAGTCCAATGGGAAGTTTATTCCAATAAGATCCGATAGTGTTTGCAAATAAGGAGTCACCTGCTTTATTATGAGATTTGATAGTAGTTACTAGGAGCTTGTTGGCTGAACGAAGTGAGGTAAGATTTTTATAAGGTGTGATAAGGTTGTTCAGTATGGGTGTGTTGGAGGGGTAATGTAGAATTTTAAAAGTGATGACTAATTGCTGTAGGAGTATTAGATTTGGAAGTTCTAGCCAGTTGAGTTTCTTTAGGTTGAGACAGTGATGTGTACGGAATGGAGAGCCAGTTGCAAATCTGGCAATGCTATGGTAGGCTAGATTAAGTTTCTGAAGGTTAGCTTTGGATATGTTAATAAAGGAGGGTGAGGCATACATTAGTGTGGAGATGAGGTGAGTTTGGGCAAGAGATACTCGGGATGTGGCAGTAAGAAAGGGCTTAAGTCTGTAAAGGGCTCCTATCTTTTTATTTACTGTCTTGATAGTTAAATCAATATGATAGTCAAAGTTTAGCTGATTGTCTATGGTGACACCTAGCAGTTTTGTGGAAAAGTCAGGTTTGATGATAGTGCCATTGCAGGACACAATGGAAAAAGTGATAGGAGTGGATTTAAGGGTTGGGGTGAAGAGTAGAAGTTTGTTTTTTTTGGGATTTAGGAGGAGACCGATATGTTGAAACCATTTTTCTGCTGCTGTGAAAACCAATTGGGTAGAGGAATGTAGTTCTACTGGGGATGGAGCAGAGCAGATGAGAGTAGAATCATCAGCATACTGTATACAGGTGGATGTAGGGAGGGAAGTGGGTAGGTTATTTATAAATATAGAGAAAAGTAGGGGACCTAAGATGGACCCTTGTGGGACGCCTATAGTAATTGGGAGTTGAGAAGATAGATGGCTGTCCCAAAGGACTGCTTGTTTTCGATTTGTCAAGTATGAATCAAACCACTGTAGTGCTAGTGAGTCAAGTGACAGGGATTCTAAAGTGTGGAGGAGAAGTTGATGGTTGACCATATCAAATGCTTTTGAGAGGTCTAAGAATAGTGCAGAGGAGAACAGGTTGTTGTTATGATTTTTGTTTATTATGTCTGTGAAGGAGAGAAGGGCAGTAGAAGTACTGTGATAGGGCCTAAACCCATGTTGTGAGTTTACAAGCAAGTTATTACTCAAGAGATGATGTAAGAGTTGATGGTGTATGCAGCGTTCCATTATTTTGGATAGTGGAGATAGAAGGGCAATAGGCCGAAAGTTTGAGAGTTCGTTAGAGTTACCTCCTTTGTGGAGGGGAATGATATGGGAGATTTTCCAACAGGAAGGGATTTTGGATTCAGTTATTGTTCTGTTGATTAAGATGGAGACTGGGTAGGCTAGTTCGGTTGCAGCTAGTTGAAGATATTCAGCTGGTAGTTTGTCGGCAGAAGGGGTGCAAGGTTTGAGTTTAGATAGTAATTTACGTATATAGGTAATGGAGACAGTATGAAACTTTAGTATGGGGGTGTTGTTTTGGGTAGGGGTTAGTTGGTGGGATAGGGGGGGAGTCATAGTGTTTGCCAGAGAGGCGACAGTTTATACTTAATGATGTAAATGCCCAGATGGAAAACAGCTGTTTGGAAAGCTGGAAATAAGTTGTACTAGTTTTAGGGCAAGGGCCAGGTGATTCCTAGAACAGAACTTGAAATGGTGACCACCAATGCAATGCTTTTACCTAGGATTGCTGAGACCCATCCATACTCCTATGGATTGCCATGTCAGACTTGACAGATTTTTTAACTACCATTTGAAAACTAAATCCACCAATGGAACATTTTCAACATTAACTACAAACTGAATAAATTGAACAGGACAGTTTAGAATTGGGTATAGTCTTTTAGCTTGAAGTCTTTAACTCAGCAGCTCCACAAATCTCTTTATAAACAAGAAAATCAATGGAGAAAGAATATTTTTTAATATATTTGTTCTACAGGTGGGCTGTAAACAAAGTGATTTCATTTTTTTTCCAGGACTGGTTAATGACTACTTTAAATGTCAATAACTCTCAGAAGATGGACATTGAATGGGCACATTGATATTTGGTCCCCAAATATGCAGTAGGATGCAGAAGGGCATTAGTTATCACTGTTTTTCCCTAATTCAGAAACAAGTAGTTACATTCAACAATGATTTCTCTAAGGTTGTGCTGGAACAAAAGAAAATGTAGAAACTGCAATGCACCTTAAGGCAAAAGAGCATCAACATGTCCCCGTTGCATTCTGTATGCCTTAAACCTTTTCTTCAGGATGGGTCAATTTCTCTAGGAATCCTGCCAAATTGCTGTGCTATCTATAACAATAAGGTATGCATCCAGGTAATGAGATATATTATTTAGAACACCAGAAGGAAAAAAGTAAATAAGCACATGGGTTCTTCTTCATTAGTGTCTTTGCCTAATCTGCACTGTCAACAGATTGTCCAGATGAAGGGCTCAACTTTTCTGTTTTTGTAGAGAGATCAGCCTTTGATATGTAGTTTACTGACAATGCAGTGCATGTTTTGTTTAGTGTTCTCACATGCCAGACTCTTGTTTTATAGACAGCAGGAAAATAAAGGAAGCAGTGCCAATGTTCACTGTTAAGTGTGGGCTAAGGGATAATCCTTCATGCGGGAGGTTAAGTGCAAGGGTTGCCACAGCACCAATAATTCTTACTTTACTGACACTCCATTGACTCTATTGTTTAAAATTTGAATACATGTTTCCCAACAATTTATCTCCTCAGGGCTCTGTGCTTGACCCACCCATGCTCTTTGGCATCTACTTTACAGAAGTCAAGGCCAATGTCAAAGGACTCTGGTTGACCACTTTCACAGATGATTGAAAACTGGGAGCAAACACAGAATCTCCCATGATGTAAACATCTTATGAGATAGTCTAATACAGACAAATGACTGATGTCAAAGCCATAATTTAAAATTCAGTGCCATGAAATGTACTATAGCACCTTTTGGGATATCAGCCACCCCAGAAAACTATCTTATTGAAGAAACACCAGTAAGAGTTGACCTACTACTCAGGGATGTGGGAACAAGTATAGAGAGTAACCTGGCCTTTAACCAATATGTATCCAAGGTAGTAAGGAAATCCTTCTATGTTGTACACCTTATGATCATAGGATCATAGGCAGTTATTATGCTAATGGCCCTAGTGCCCTTACAAGCCTAGCCAAGTTCTACCCTTATTTCCAAGATCACCTATTGCCCTTGTCCAAGAGGGACATAGGTGGAACCCCCGGGGTGAATTTACGATTACCCATCCAATTTTCCAGATTGTGTTTAAAGAGAGCCGATGAGGTGCTCTGTTTGACATAAAGTGGGAGTCTATTCCAAAGGTGTGATAACCTTTGGGAGACTGTCCCTCCAACAGGTTCTATTAATGTCACATACTAGGTGAAGGCCTTCAGAGTGAGTAACCCATCTACCCTTTGACTTGCAGATATGCAACATTTCCAATAAAACAGGGTCAGAGATTGCCTTATATGCAAGGCAGGGATCACCTCTGACTAGTCTGCATGAAACAGAGTAAAGTGACAGTGATTTCAGATGATCCACATAGGACAGATGCTGAAGAACTTGAATTTTCCTTGTAAGGAACCTTTGTGGTCTCTCCAATTGCTGCAGGTGCTTGGAAAGGTACATACCAAAAGGGGAGTTGTAATAAATTGTTAGTCTGATGAGGGAAGAGTATAGGGAGGTTATAACTTCTTTTTTTCTGGAGGCAATGCCCTTACATATGAGATGAGCAATATAGAATGCTGTTATTACCACTGTGGAGACATGATGATCAAAGGTAAAGATCCTGTCAACCTGTGTGTCCAGGTCTCTCACCAGTTGGTAGTTAGCAGGAACATTGCCCCTACCAAAGAAGATGATACTACATTTTTTTTCACTGAGTTTAACGCCATGACTTTGGTACCAATCATTTGTTTGTGTAAGACCCTCTTGTAGGATGCTGACATCATTTGGAGATTCTATGACCACTCCCACTTTGCAGTCATCAGCAAACTTAGTCAGCCACAGACCTTTAGTTTTTGCTTGTACTTCAGAGAAATAGATTCCAAACAGTAGATGCCCCAGGACTGATCCCTGTGGAACACCACTGGTTACAGGTCTGCTGTTGCAGGTGGAGTCCCCTATTTTGATTATTTGGGGTCTATCAGTGAGCCACATCTAACAATATAAAGGTTGATACCTAGCTGGGTGAATTTGTCAATGATGCCTGAGTAGGGGGATAGTATCAAACTCCTTGGCTATGTCCAAGTAGGTTGCATGCACAGATTTCCCCTCATCCAAGGCCTTGTTGACTGTCTCTAAGAAGTCTACCAGGTTTAACAGGCACAATCTCCCTTTGAAAAATCCAAACTGAGCATGGTCAATCTGTTTGGAGATTATCTATATCTTTGTTGATAAGGTCCATGATGATTTTATGACTTGACACATTTTTGTCTGGCTTTACACACTGATAAAGTAATTTGTACAGTGTGAGATTCAAACCTATGTAAACTGGAGAATAGTACAACAAGGAAACACTAGAACTCACAACAGTACAAATCTCCAAACACCACGATAAAGTTCTAGTGAAGCAGTCACGATCCAATATTCCTTTTATTAAATCACTTAAAAGAACAACAGGTTAAGCGCTTTCATCTATGCACTCGTAGACTTCATCAGAACACTTAATAAACTTTAAACACACCTATTTATACCAGAAAAACCGCCAAAAATTCTCAATTAATCAATTAAAAGTTATTACTAACTTAAAGTCACAGTTATTTTATCAAATACTTGCATCACTTCCTTAAATATAATCTTTCCTTATTAATAGTATGTTATTATAAATTAGACTAACATTTTATGAATTCTATGTTAAAATGTCCAACATTACATCATTTTTGTTCATACAAAACTATTTACATATATTTAAAAACTGCTGTCTGTACATTACTTAGTACTATAAAATATAATAAAAACACACTTCAAGAAGTAAGATTAGGTTCAGTAAATGGAATTGCCAAACACAGCATCTGATATACATGGCAATATGTTCCTCCTGTCAACACTTTTATGTGGGTAAAACTGACAGGAGATTAAAGGAGAGAATATACGACCATTTATATTGTATACGTAAAAAATATACCAATAATGCCTTATATAGGCATTTAAATAACAACTTGAATTGCACAGGTTTTGTGTTTGGAATTTTGGAAGTAGTTAAGCAGAACCCCAGAGGAGGTGACATTAAGGCGCTAGTTTCAGAAAAGGAAATCAAGTGGCAAATTAGGTTAAATGCAGCGACACCTCCAGGCCTGAATGACTGTATACCCACTAAACCTCTTATAAGAGATTAGTATTCTTATCTTAAATCTTATGTAACAGATGGTTCTTAATAATTAATATAGGCATTATATTTATAAGTATAAAATATATTAATGTTATGCAACCAATTTTATATGCAGTAGATGTTGTGCACATATATGTAATAAATGAGTTATACCAATAACATATATATTAAGTAACACTAAGGTTTTTAGTAGAAGTATGAATTTTGAAGTGTGTTTTTATTATATTTTATAGTACTAAGTAATGTACAGACAGCAGTTTTTAAATATATGTAAATAGTTTTGTGTGAACAAAAATGATGTAATGTTGGACATTTTAACATAGAATTCATAAAATGTTAGTCTAATTTATAATAACATACTATTAATAAGGAAAGATTATATTTAAGGAAGTGATGCAAGTATTTGATAAAATAACTGTGACTTTAAGTTAGTAATAACTTTTAATTGATTAATTGAGAATTTTTGGCGGTTTTTCTGGTATAAATAGGTGTGTTTAAAGTTTATTAAGTGTTCTGATGAAGTCTACGAGTGCGTAGATGAAAGCGCTTAACCTGTTGTTCTTTTAAGTGATTTAATAAAAGGAATATTGGATCGTGACTGCTTCACTAGAACTTTATCGTGGTGTTTGGAGATTTAAACTGGAGAATACATATTCTTTCACCTAGGTGTTTTCTCTTCTTTGCCACAGAAGACGTATTTGTGACATGTGTTCATTAATTATATAGACACATTAAAGACTGAGTGGTTAACCATGTATATGTATGACCTGACAAGGTCCTGGTTTATACATTCATGTGTATATGACTATCATTGAAGTATGAAGTCCATACCAGGGGAGAAATGATACTTTTAATTGCAGAAACTTAATTGTCACCATACCCTAGGTCACACATATAATTCATATTTATTTATTTATTTCCAGTTTGATTACTGGGGAAGTCCATTGGGCCCTGAGATCCCATTTTCAGTGGATGACCGAGGAGAAAAGCTCCATAAGACATACTACAGTAAAGATACAAGTCTATAAAAGTTACAGTTAAAAGAACAAGTTACAAATATATGAATTCAATACAAAGCATGAGCAACGTGGTTCATTGTGATTGATCATATGGGTTATACTGTACAAATTCATTTAGACATACATTCATCATTTAAAATAAGGAACAGTTTACATACAATCATTCATTTAAAGTAAGAGGCTGTTTACAGTATTTACAAAATTGAAATCATGTGGGGAATAGATATGGGAGTTACAGAGAGCTTAGGTACACTCTTAAGAAATAGCTATGGGAGTTATAGAGAGCTGAGGAACACAGGAGGAAAATCCTCCTAGGGGCAATTACTTAAACAGAATTAGGTAGGGGGAAAGCAGGTACATTTCCATTTGGAGGGCAGGTATGTGAATAGCTGGATTTTGAAATTATCTGAGTTTGGTGTTGTCCTTAGTGTGGAAGGGAGTGAATTCCATTTCTTGCCTAGTGAGAAAGAAATGAGAAGTTGGCCAGCAGGTCATTTCGGTTTGTGGATAGTAATTAAGTTTTGGTGTTCAGATCTGAGAGTTCTATTAGGGGTATTGGGGGGAAGGATGTTTGTTAGAGCAGGACATTTTGTTGGGTGAAATAGGAGTCTGTGTGCAGTGGTAAGTTGGAGGTAGTCTAGGTAATTTGTGAGTTCTAGCCAATTCAGAGATTGGAGGGTAAGGTAGTGATGAGTGGAATTTTTGGCATTGGTGCCAAATTTGGAGACTTTATTATAGCAGTTTTCTAGTTTAGAGGTGATGGAAGAGGTCAGTTTAGTTAGAAGAGGGGCTCCGTATAATAAGGAGGGAAGAAGATAAGTAGTGGCCACAGTATGCCTAGTAGCGTTGGGGAGAAAGAGATTGTTCCAGTAAAGCATACCTAACTTTTGGTGGGTTTTCTTTATATTTTGTTGAATATGGATATCAAACTTGAGGTGTTCGCCTATAGTAACGCCAAGATGTTTCTTGAAGGGAACCACTTCGATAGAAGAGTTGGTTTGGCTAAGGACTTGAAAGGAACTTTTGTCATAAGAGAAAGTTTTTGATGGAGGGAATAGTAGTATTTTAGATTTATTTGCGTTGAGAGAGAGATGATTTTGGCGCATCCAGTTCTCACCAGTTGAGAAAGCATTTTGGGTTTTAGTCACCAGTTCAGGGGGATTAGAGACAGAGCAGACTAAAGTTGAGTCATCTGCATAGTGAATGACTTTGGCATCAAGAATAGCTAAGTGAAAATTATTGATAAAGATGTTAAAAAGCATAGGTCCGAGGATGGACCCCTGTGGTATGCCGGTTGGGGTGGTTAAGAAGGAAGAGGTGGTGTTCTTCCATTTAACAGCCTGACTTCTATCTGACAGGTAACTAGAGAACCAGGATAAAGTGTTTTAGGAGATGTAGGTTTAAAGGATGATAAAGTGTTTATGGGAAACAGTATCAAAGGTTTTAGAGAGATCTAGGAGAACTGTAGATACTAAGTGCCCTGAATCTCGGGCTTGATTCACAGTTTCTAAGAAGGAGAGTAGTGCAGTTATAGTGCTGTACCCTGGGTGGAAGCCATGCTGGGTAGGGGTAAGAAGTTGGTTTTAGGTCAGAAAAGGCATAAGTTGGAGGTGGATGCATTTTTCTAGGATTTTGGAGATTGGTGAGAGAAGAGCAATGCGGTGGAAGTTTGAGATGTTAGTGTTTTTGCCTCCTTTGTGGAGAGGAAGAATAAAGGCAGAATGCCAGAGTTTAGGGACATAGGATTCCTTTATAGATCTATTGGTAATGGTGCAGATTGGGAGTGGTATACCATCAGCAGCAAACTTTAGGAAGGAGGAGGGAATGTTATCAGGAACATTGGAGCAAGGTTTAAGTTTGGATAGAAGTATTTTTATAAAATTAGTAGAGACAGGCTTGAGCTCAAACATAGGGGGAAGTTATTAGGAAGCTTAGAAGGAGAAGAATGAAGGAGAGATTGTTTTTTGTTGGGAAAAGCCTTGGTCAGGTCAGATATTGTTTCTATAAAAAATGAGTTAAATTAGAAGGCTAATTCGAGGTCAGATTTACTTGAATCAGGACAAGGGTTATTCTTGGAGTCTGGGATGAGAAGTGAGTTTACGTTGTTCCAGAATTGCTTGGGGATTTTAGTATTGTTGGACTAGAGCTAAGTATAGTAGGATTTTTTGTCCTTGGTGATTTGTTGTTTTACAAGGTTACAGAGCTGTGTGTATTGGAGCAGGGTTCTGGGCAGTTTATTCTTTTGGTAAAGCTTCCAGGATTTGTCCCTTTGTTGCATAATTTGTTTTGTTTCTTTTACAGCAGTAATAATAATAATAGTTTATTTATTTAATCATATGATACCCACTGCTATACATAGTTTTTGTATAATTATCTTTATATTGTGCTCTATTTATAAAAATTAAGTGGAACAGCTTTAAGAAAATTTGAAGTGGGCTAGATTAGAATCCTGCCTCAGACACAATGTGGACATGAACTTACACCAGTTGCCACAGGTAAGGCTAAGCAGTAAATGTATTTTTAAACTCATTACTGCCCAGACTGCTCAGTGTTACTGAAGACATGTTTGTTAGACACAGTCATTAGTTACACAGACACATTAAAGCATTAAGTGGTCAACCATGTATGTGCATGACATGTAAGTTCAGAAAATGCATTTTTAATTGTAGAACATCCGTGGTGGTGCAGCCGTAGCATTGCTGCCTCACAGCAAGAGGTTCTCCCGTTCGATTCTCGGCTGGATTGCGGGGAGTGCCTACTGTGTGGAGTCTGCATGTCCCCCCCCCCCGCGGTTGGGTGGGCATTCGAAAGACATGCGTAAAAGGGCGTGCCTTCATTGAAGGTTGAACGTCGAGCTGGCAACTCGGCGTTCGTGAAAATCTACTGCCAATCATTAGCGGACCGGAGTTCCGCTGTGGCGACCCCTAACCGGGAAAAGCTGAAAGACAACAACAATTGTAGAACTGTAATTGTACAGATAGCCACAGTTAGACAAATAATATATATATAATATCATGTGTATGCTCAATCTACCTGGTATACATAGTTATTTTTATGTATAATCATTTTTATATAAATTACAGTGGACCAGCATTAATAAAACTTAGAATTTGCTGGATTAGAACCCTGATCTACCTGTATTTTGGCTATCAGCTTACACCTGTTACCACAGGGACAGCTAGGCCAGAGGGGTATTTTTTACACACATTACTGTGTATGCTTGCTGACCGCCACATGCTGCACATTAGAATGCTCGCGCGATGCAAGACCACACATGTAAAAATGTATCTTTTTAGAAAATGTCAATGTCTGCAGGTGTTTAGGACCTGTAGGTGTTGTGTATGCATGCTGAGGTGTTGCTTAGTGTGTTTCCACAATGGAAAGCAGAAGACTTAACAATGTATCTGTTTGAAATTGACAATGTCTGCTTATTGTCTGCAGCATTACACTATGTTTGGGCAGAGGTGAACAATGTGCAAATGTGACAGACAAAGCTTAACATGTATTATTATTGTAAAAAGTGTTTACTAGTTTTCAGCATTAAGAAATAAATGTGGGACTTGAACACTGATCTACATATCCTATGTGCTTCACTGTGTTTACTAGATGTGCTGCACACATACAAGTTAACACATTCCTGTAATTTATGCTATCCTTATCACAGAACCAGCTTCCATTAATTTTAAGGTGTTTACCTGTTTCACTGTATTTGCGCTAAGCTGCACACCATGCAAATATTAACAATTAAAAAAAATAAATAATATTACAAAATACATATTAACACGTTACAGAATTTTGCACAACTCTGGATTTGAACTATAATACTAATGAACCTACAGATCACACTAGCAGTGTCATCTCGTTTTGATACAGGAACAACTTTGTAGCATAAAAGCAAATTGTGTGCATACAAGCAATTTCCATTTCCTCCACGGTATTAACAAGACAGATAAACTTGTACACTGTCATTTGTTTGTTCATGTGTGGCTTACATATTTAGTGCAATGAGTGATTGCACAACTATTTATGACTATTGTGTCTGTACCAATGGAGCTCTGTCTTCTCTTTCTACTGTCTTCATTCTTCTAGCTGTGCTGTACTCTCACATACACTGTCTGTAATGCATTTTGTATCATTGTCCTTTAAATGTATGATAAAAATACATGGCAGTGAAAAACAGCTTTCAGAAAAGGCAGGAGACTGTGGCTATTAGTGAAGAAAAATGAGAAATACGTGCTGTTTACTTCCATTTAAAAGCTTGATAAAGTTACTTCTGCACTTTGTAAGTGTATCCTGGGTGACACATCCGCTGCAGGTAAGATAGTTTGAACTGCTGTTGAGTCTTCCTTCTCTCTCCCATTAATCATTCACAGTTGCAATCCATTAGCAACTAACAGTGAGTTCGTGCCTACATTATATTTACACCTGCTCCACAAAGTCAAACGTTTGGGATTCAGCAGTTCTAATGAGTTTGCACCTCATGTGCATCTTCACTGTGCTCAGAGGCCTGAATCTACACTATAAAATGGTAACCATGTAGCTAGGGAACTTGAAAGTGAAGTGACTTGTATATTTGGATAAAGGAGAAGATTGCTATTCTTTTTGATACATCTGCAGAGAAGGCTTCTAATTTTGCAAAGTATGATTGCATTTTTCAAGTGCATTCTACATTTTGTAACATATTACAAAGCAAAAAAATAAAATAAATATATATATATATATATATATATATATACACACACACACACACACACACACACACACACACACACACACACACACACACACACACATTAGAAAATGGAATTTATCTGTATGCACTTCTTATATTTCATTATTGGCATAGAAATTTTTAGCAGGCTTTTACATTTCTCAGGTAGACAGGTTATTAACTTTCCTCTCAAGTATTATTATTAAATCTTGTTATCTTTCGATATTCTATGTTATTTATGAAAAATGTATTGTACTATATCAATGGCACAGGGTGTTATGTTTCAAAGATGGCCCAGATACACTTTCAAGGGAGTGGTGGGCACAGTGAGAGATGACTGACAATCATATAAAATTGAATTTTCTGTTTTAAATGTTACCACAGTGTGAGAATTGTGTTGAAAACATACAACAATTGAATTATGTTGTATTCCTTGGTTTGTACAAACTTTCATTTGATTGTTATTTTGAGGGTGGAGGAGACAACTACCATGTGTGTATTGCCACAGCACAACTTGTGTTTCAAGAGGTTTGTTCTTGAAAATGTGTAGACATCCTGTTATATCAGTTGGAATCAAACGTTACTAAAGTGATATTCCTTGTTTTGGAGAAAACATAGGATTATGGCACCCAAGCATACAAATCCACTTAAATCTCTTTTCAGTGGCTCTGAAAATGATGCCACACTGCAGGTGTTCAGGCACCATGGCACCTTTATGCATCAGAGAGAATGTGGGATATGGCTGAGAGAATACAGATTTGGAACCACATAGGCAGTGAAGTCAATGCCATATGGGGTCACACCAGGACTTATGATCAGGTGTAGCATAGGGCCACTGATATTATTTCATCAACCTAGAGGAGAGCAGCTGCAGTTGCCTGTGAACAGTTGACTATGGTGGGGGGCAGGCTGTTACTGAGCCATCACTGACAGCAAATGAAGAGTTCCTGTCCACTGTCAGAGATATAGAGAGGTCAGTGGAAACCGCACATGGACATGTGACTGATGTTGGTGCTGATGCGTTTGGGAGAACAAGTATGTGCCAGGAGGCGCTTTCAGGTAAGCTTACATATGGCAAGTTTTCGGATTTACTTGTATAGGAAATATA